>NC_092773.1:7591288-7937955 GCF_047496795.1 Chiloscyllium punctatum
CACTCGGAGCAGATGTCACTTAACCTGTCTGACATTTCTTCCAGCACTTTAGGCTCAGTAAGCATCCGAGGAGAACTTCTGAACCTCCTTGAATTTGTATTGTGTTTTTAACATAATGAAAAGATTTTGATGTCTTAAAAGCTTTAGAGCCAATAAAGTATTTTTGAGTGCAGTCACTGCTGGCATATATGAACTGTACGACAATGATCAGATTTGGCATTTTTTTTGTGATGTATGTTGAGTACGGCACAAAGAAAATGATCCCAGCTCTTCTTTGATAAGTACCATGAGATCTTTGACACCAATCTGAACAGGCAGATTATGCCTCTTTTTAAAACTTCATCTAAATGACAGCAGTGTAGCACATCCTCAGTACTTTTGCACTGGAGTCTGCCTTGATGCTTGTGCTCAAACCTTGGAGTGGGAGGTAAACCTAGAAGCTTGCACAATTTAGCAGTGAATATGCTGCCACATGGATGAACCGGAGCTGACGAACTTGAGAGACAATGCTAGTTAAATTTTGTCAGTGAATCTTTACTCAGGTAACAATTGTTTTTGGATGCATCTTTCTTTGATATGAAAGTAATTTAACTCATCACTTTGCTGAGGCCATCTCAGCGGAGGAGGTTACCAACTTGATTGGTAGTTAATTGACTTGCAGGAAACTTCTGTTTGAAGGGACATTGTTCTTCAAGAACATTGGTCGACAAGAGGAAGTACAGAAAAAGAACTGGAGAAAGCTGTGCTAATCGTCTCAAACCTAAGGACCACTTCCAACTCCCAGAAACACCAGTGCAGCTTGAGGATCAAGTTTACCACAGAGCCTGGGAACAGTGAAATGAAATTTCCAAGGTGGACAATCATACTCATTTTTGAGTTGCCAAAGGACCATCTCAGTCCTGCTACCTGTCAAACTTCACTGCATGCTCAGTGGTGATGTTTAGTCAAGATAAATGAGGAAACAAAGTTAGATCCAACAAACCTGCCAGGTAACATTGCAGAACAGAAATGTGTATGACTGTGAGTCGCTGTTGGTTTCTGACTGAGAATAACAGCAGAAAAATGCTTCATGATGGCCTCTGGGGTCAAGTGGGCACCACTTTATCCATATTTCCTAATCAGCTGTTCAGAGATCTTATTACACGCCTCTGAAGCAGGTGGTGCTTGCACCTAGGCCTCCTGGCTCAGCTGGGAACACTACCATTCACCACAAGAGTGACATGTCATTGCAAATGTTACGACAACTGTGCAAAAACAGACACAAATCCTGAAATCATCTGAAATACTGAAGCAGCTTCCTTACCTTGAATTGACCACAGCAACTCATAAATGCAAGAATAACATTTATAACACAGAGCAAGCTCGATAGTTGGGCTTCATGACTGTTTCATGTTGTTAAGCTGGCATTTTTTTCTTTTTAAAGAAAAGCGAAGAGGTGCTAAAATTTAGAAGTCTGTGCCTTTATATTGTCATCTTCCTGAGCTGGGGTTCAATCCGCGTTGCAGAGACTAAAACAAAATTGTCAGTGCTGCACTGTACATGACAGCCAAGACATGAGTGCTGCAGAGTTCAAAGTGCTGTTTTTGGATGAAGATCTAAACCATCTGCAAAACTCAGGCAAATGTATGGCACTGTTTCATAGAAGGTAAATTTTCCATGCTGTGTGGATGCTATAACAAAATAAAACATTTTGGTCATTTATCACACTGCTATTGGAGGTAGCTTGCTGCACACAAATTAATCACCATGCTTCATCCATTACAACAGTGGCTACTTTTCAAAAGCATTTCCAAATTTGAACTCTCCTGAGGAATAAACCTGTTTGACGATAATCTGGTGTTGTATATTCTTAACTTGGTATACCTCAGTCCAACACCAGCACCTTCAAATCATGTACTTCTCAAGAATTCTCTTAAAAGACTGATGTACTCCTTGAGGACCCACTTTAACTACTGACTCACTCTCAAAAACCTTTTGTAAATACCAAGACATTCCTGGAAATATGGACATACTTCAAGAATATCATGTAAATACTGACATACTGCTGGACACTCTCACGCTTCAAGGGACCCTTCATAAATACTAAAAAAACTCATTAGGACTCCTGTAAATACTGACACACTTACTGGGAAAGTCCTTTAAATATTGAAAGACTGATGGAGCACTTGTAACTTTGGGCTCATGCTGACACACTCCTGGAGAAACCCTGTAAGTGCTAACATGTCCTGGAACTTCTTTGTAAAATTCTTCTGACACACTCTTAAGGACCCCTTATAAGTATTGATGTACTCTCAGGGACGCCTTGAAGGTGCTAACATATTCATATTAATGCTCCTGTAAATTCTGATACTCTCCTGTGAAAACCCTTGAAAATATTGACACAGTGGCAGGGACTCACTTGTCAATACTGACATATTCATAGCATTTCTCTGCAATTAGTGACACGTGTTTGGGGGTCTTCAGTAAAACGTAACAGTTTCTTCTGGAGGCCCCACTAAATACTGCAACACTCTTGGGAAAACTATATAAATTCTGATATATTCTCAAGGAACCTGCAATCTCCTGGAGGCCCCTACCAATATCGACCAACTGTTCAGGATCCCCTGAAATGATTGACACACTTGCAGGAACCCCTTGAAATGATTGACTATCTCTCAGGGATCCCTACAAATATTGCTATAATGCTGATGAAGTGCGAGACTGCTGTTCCCAAGTTTAATCAGATCTCTCTTTTTTTTTTGCTGTGGTCTTTCTATGTGTAATTCTTATGGAAAATAATTTCATAAAAGCAGTGACTATAGGTTGATGAGCTCAGTCAAATCAACCAATTCTCCTGTTTGACTGGCTGTTTCCTTAAACACAGTGGACAGAAAAGATTGAAATGATTGTGGTGATTAAGAAGCAGCTTGACTGTGGGCCAGCTGTTCCCTTTTGGCAAGGGACTATTCCTAAAAGCTAATCATTAGAAACCAAGACTTGAAACACCAATTTGACCTGCACGCAATCTTGCAGCAAGGAGAAGGTTCTGTTGTCACTGTCTAGTTCAGCACCAACTAAGTAGGCAGGGCAAAGAAAGATGCTCTGCATAATCAGTCAGAGCCTTCAGCTCTGCATTATTACCTGAGCCACATGTAAATTGGCAGAAGACAACCCAGATGGATGCGTGGCTCAAAATCTTGAGTGCGAGGAGTGGATTCCAGCTACTGGGGACGGGCATCAGTACTGGGGAATTTGCACCAATGGGATGATCTCCATCTGAATTGTATGGTGGACAGTGATTTTGCTAATACCATTGTGAGGGAAATAGAGAAGATTTTAAACTAAATCATAGGGAACAAGAGATAAATTTGGAAGAATAGAAAATCAAAGAGTAGAGTCGAGGCTGAAGTGAAAGATATTAATATGGGAAATGATGAATAGACTATGACAGATGTAAATCAAACATACAACCAGTAGATAAGACCAGAAATTACAAAGAGAGTAAAAGGAGAAAATAAAGAGAATGCACATAGTATTTAACACACAACAGGTGAACTGAGAGTGCAAACAGAGAAGAAGAATTATCATCTGGTGGCCATAACAAAGACCTGGCTGCAGGATGACCAGCAGGTTTGAGTGCTGCATTCTGAAGGATATAGGCTATTTGGAAAAATTTGATAGCCAACTCAGAAAGGTGGAAAGTTGGCTCTGTTATTTAATGATGAATGATCACAATAAAATGGGGTGACCTAAATTCAGGAAACCAAGGTGTGGAAATAGTTCAGGTTGAAATGAGAAATGATAAAGGCAAGAAATCACTCACAGAAGTGATGTAAAAGCCACCGAACAGAAACCACGTGAGGAAGAAACAATGAAACTTTGTCAGAAAATCACAGTAATGATCGTGGAAAATTGTCACCTACATATTTACTGGAAAAGTCAGATGGGCAAAGGTCTTTAAGATGAGTACTTGTCAGAATATGTTTGGGATAGTTTCATAAAATATCATGTTTGCAAACCAACAAGAGAATAGGATACACTAAGTTTGGTTGTGTAACTCTGTTTTTGGGAAAGAGGTGGGCTGAAGATGTTTCAAATTTAAATAAGGGCAGTTCTGGGAACATGAAAGTAGAACTGACTAAAGTGAATTGGTGAGTTAAGGCAAAGCAGAGTTCCATCAGGATGGAATGGCAGTCATTTCAGAGGATATGTCAGAATACACAGAATCAATACATTCGAATGATGGTGAAAAATTTCAAGGGATGAACCCACCCTTCATAAATAATCACAGAAGTTAAAGATGATAGCAAACTAAATGAAAACAAACATACACTTGCGCAAAGGCGGCAAATGACACAATTAAAGAGAATATAAAATGCAGCAAAGCATGCCCGATTAAAAGAAAAAAAATAGAAAATGACAGAAAGCCAGCTAGAAATATGAAAGCAAATCCTGTAATTTTTTTTTTAAAAAGACGTCAGAAAGGAGAGCATTGGTCCCATAGGAAGTGAAACTGGAGAATTAATGAGGGAAAAGAAGGAAATGGCAGATGAACAGGAATCTGTATCAGTCTTCACACTTGAAAATATAAATAACATCCCAGAAACTGATAAATCAGGAAATGGAAGGAAACAAGAAACTCAAGAAAATTGCAATCATCACAAAAGTGGGATTGAGTAAATGGCTGGGGTTACGGGCTGACAAGTGGCTGGAACCTAGCGAACATCATCCTAGAGTCTTAGAAGAAGTCATGAGTGAGATAAATATTGTATTGGTTTTAATTTTCCAAAACTCCCTTGGCAGTCCTTTCAGATAAGAAAATGTTCAAAAAGGATGGGAGAAGGAAAGCAAGAAAATTGAGGCCAGTGAGCTTAACAACTGTCAAAGGGACAATGTGAGAAGCTACTTTAAGGATGCCAAAACAGGGCATTTGGAGAAGTTCAAGGTCATCAGGAAAAGCTAATATGGCTTTACAAAAGGGAAATCATGTTCTGAGAGGTGGTTATACATGCTTCAGCGAAAGAGGAAATGGAAGGAACACAGTACTTAGATTTCCAGAAGATTCATGGTAAGGAGTCATATCTAAGATTATTGCAAAAAATAAAAGCCATGGTGTTGAGAGAGCATATTGGCATGACAAGCTGATTGGAAGCAAAGAGAGGGTAATTTTCTAGTTGACAAATGTAATGAGTGATGTTGACAAGAATCATATTTGGGACCTTATCTTTTTACATAGACGTAGACAAGGAATCCCTGCAGTGGAGAAACAGGCCATTTGGCCCATTGAGTCCACACTAACGCTCCGAAAAGTATGCCACCCACCCCCCAACCCTATCCCTGCAGGCTATATCCTATGAACTTAGGTAACCCTATATTTCCCATGGCAAATTCACCTAACTATACATCCCTGGACACTATGGACAATTTAGCATTGCCAAATCTCAGTTGGTGATGGCTAGCACGAGGGGAAATAGCTTTAAATTGAGGGGTGATAGATATAGGATAGATGTCAAAGGTAGTTGGTTTGCTCAGAGAGTAGTAGAGGCATGAATGCACTGCCTGCAACAGTAGTAGACTCACCAACTTTAAGGGCATTTAAATCATCATTGGATAAACAAATGAATGAAAATGGAATAGTGTGAAATAGATGGGCTTCAGATTGGTTACACAGATTGGCACAACATCGAAGGCTGAAGGGCTTGTACTGTGCTGCAAACTTCTCTGTACAATGTTCAATTCACATAATCTGCACATCTTTGGATTTTGGGAGGTAAGTAGTACAGTAGGAGACTCGCCAACTTTAAGGGTATTTAAATGGTCATTGGATAAACACATGGAATAGTGCAGGATAGATAGACTTCAGTTTGGTTCCACAGTTCAGGGCAACGTAGAGGGCCAAAAGGCCTATACTGTAATGTTATATGTTCTTTGAAACCAGAGCAGCCAGAAGGAATCAATGCAGGTGCAGGGAGCACATGCAAACTCCACACAGGCAGTTGCCCAAGGATAGATTTGAACCTGTGATCTTAACACTGTGAGGCAGCATTGCTAATCATTGAGTCATCATGTCACCCCATGCTAATTTTTGAAATTGATTTAAATGACTTTGGATAAAATGATCAAAGATATGGTTGCCAAATTTACACTCAATGCAAGTTGCAGGTAAGAAAGTAAAGTGTGAAGAGAGACACTCTTCAGTTGGGAGTCATGGCACCTTGAGTCAAGGACAGCTTCCAATATCAGTCCAGAGGCTTGCGCTGGGTAAGTCAACTGCTCAGGGGCAGTCAGAGTCGGGATCCTTAATTCACAGAGGATGAGGAGCTGAAATTCAGATATCCCACCACCCATCTTGACTCTTTCCGCTCTACCATAGGCTGTTTTCTTCTGGAATGAGAGAAGAGTTTGAGTGAGATGAAAGTGCATGACAAAATGTGGTGAGGTGTCCCGAGTGAGTGAGTAGGCAGCGGAGAGGGTGTGCAGGCTAATTAGTGTTTAGGAGTAAGAGGGAGTGAGTGAAGATGCAACAGGTAGAAATGAAAGTCATAGAGCTTGGAGCATTTGGATTGAGAATTGATTGACAGTCAGGAAATAGTGGGACAAACTGGTCTTTTACCTGGAGGCAGGCAGTGACCGGTGAAGTGCTACAAGGATTAGTGCTTCAGCCCCACCTATTCACAGCACATATAAATGTCCTTAATGAAAGAATCAAATATAACATCACTACGTTTGCTGACAACACACAATTGAGCTGGATTGTGATTTGTGTGGAGGATGCAAGGATACTTCAAGGTGCTGGAGACAAGTTGAGTCAGTGAGCAAGCAAGCACATGACAGATGTAGTACACTGTGGCTAAATGTGAAGTTATACACTGTGGTGTGAAAAACAGAAAGGCAGAGCTTTATTAAACTTGAGAAAATACAGATGTAAAAAGGAATCTGGGTGTCTTTGTGGACCAATCAATAAAAGTAGACAGACTGGTACATCAATAAGGAGTAAAATGCATTAGATCACTAATTGATTTGAGTTCAGAAGGAGGGATGTCTTCCTGCAGTTATGCAGGGCTTTGATGAATATTGTATGCACCTGGAGTATTGCAGGCAGGTTTGGTCTCACTACCAAAGAAAGAACATACTCGCCATAGTGAAAGTGTAGCAAAGCTTCATTAGGCTGATACTAGGGATAGTAGGATTGTCCTATAAGGAGCGGTGGGTTTCACTGAGTCTGTATTCACGATAGCTTAGAAGAAGGGAAGGGATTTGATCAAAACATAAAATTCCTAGCACGGTTGAACAGACCAGATGCAGGGAGGATGTTTTAACTGTTTGAAGAGTCTTGATCCAGGGGTTACAATCTCAGCATACAGACTAGGCCATTTACGACTAAGATGAGGAAAGGGTCTTTATCACATTGGATTGTAAACCTGTGGAATTCTCTATCACAGAAAGCACTGGAGGACCAGTCACTGAACATACTCAAGCAAGAGGTAACATTTTAGATATGAAATGTTTCAAGGGATGTGGGGAGAAAGCAGCAATATGGAGTTGAGACCGAGGATCAGCGAGAGTTGTATGGTGAAGCTGGCTTGAAGAGTTAAATAGCTGACTTGTAGTTTCTACATTTCTTTGGGCTTTGATGGGAGGTTGGTGCAATCATACAGTTAGGGTGAATGTAAGCTCATGGAGGGAATAGACAGGCACTTATTCTCGTCGTCTTCCTACATTTTGGGTAACCCTTCAGAGCACTGAGACTGCTCTATCCCTACTCTGCACCATTGGTCCACCAGGACCTCAAGGTTGCTGGACACAAAGCAGTGCACCTAATTATCTGCCATATCATGGACTGTGTAGGCTCGTTCCAAATTGACAGTGGTTAATCAGGTATGCAGCAACCTTGTAAAGATGTTGCTGTATCAGAGATGTTGGTCTACTCTAGAATATCAGCAGTGGTTGGTTCTCCTGGTTGCAGCAAGTTTGAGAATCAGGCTCGCACCAGGCACACGGGTGCCCTATGGGCAGTGCAGATCGTGAATGAGTCAAGAGTGTGGTGCTGGAAAAGCACAACAGGTCAGGCAGCATCCAAGGAGCAGGAGAAACAATGTTTCGGACATAAGCCCTTCATCAGGAAAGGCTTTCCTGATGAAGGGCTTATGCCCAAAACATCGATTCTCCTGCTCCTTGGATGCTTCCTGACCTGCTCTGCGTTTCCAGCACCTTACTCTCGACTCTGATCTTCAGCATCTGCAGTGCTCACTTTCTCCCAGAGAGTGAATGACACTAGTTTAAGATGAAAGTACAAGAAAAGCTACAAGGCTTCATGGAGAGAAACACTCCATGAGACACTGTCAAAATTGATGCTGAACCAAAATATCATAGGATTCAGCCCGTAACCATTTCAAAGTAATGTAACCTCCCAAGAAACATGATTCAACAAGGTATGCTGTACGTAAGAAAATTAAGTCAGATGACCAAAGCTTGGTCAAAGCGATCAGTTTTATAAAGTGGCAAAGTGAGATAGTGAGATTGAGAAGTGTTGAGATGGAAATCGAGAGTTTTAAATCTCAGAAAATCTTGTTTCCTGCATATAGGCATTTGGTAGAGTGATTTTGCTCGGGACTGTGTGAAAGGCAAGAGTTAAATGAGCGTTAAGATCTCGGAGGAGTATGGAGCCAAAGGCTGTTGTCACAATTTTTACCAATGATTTATTTGAATGACTCGAGGAGAGATCTGTGTCAGTTATCAGACTGAAGCAAGACTCTGGAGCAGACAGAAAAGTTGATCATCTTTAAACTTTCTGCACGCCATTATCCACATTCTAATCTTCCTCATACACACCAAAAATAAAACAAACGCACCTTCTGTGTCATAGATTAACATGTTAAGGTCTGTTTCACCCAGCCAGGATGTGAATAATCAATCTCGCACTCAATATTGCCATCTTTTCCTTTATCAGTGTATGTCCTAAACTGTTTCCTCCAAAGACCTCTTTGGAATTAATTCATTGACACTACCTCCTGTTTACATAGATATCTACAGGGGTCCTACTGACATGTGTCTCTCAGTCACAGAAGGTTCATCACAAAATTGAAGCCTGCCTTCTACAAGTAATACAGAAGTATTATGCAACTCTTTGAACTGAAAGTTTAAATTTCCCCAAACAAAGAAATTATAGAAATAGAGATCTTGAGGGCTATGGAGGGATTTGAAACAAGGATGAGAATCTTAAAATCATGGTGTTGCTGAACTTCTAGCCAATATAGGTCAGCAAGCAGACAGAAAATTGTGGACTGGGATTTATTGTGAGCTAAGAAACAAGCAACAGAATTTTGGATGACCTTGGTATGGAATGTGGCTTACCATCCACCAATATATTCGAATAGTTGTATTGAAAGGTTTTGGAGGCAGGGATGAAGGTTTCAGCAGCAGATGAGTTGAGACAGGTGAAGTCATCTGACATAACAGAGATGGAAGTAGGTGGTCTTAGAGATGAATGTTGTATGAGTCAGCAATTATCAATAAGACAGGAGAGAACATTGCTAAAAGTGATATCAGGTCACATGATGCTCCATGTGTAGAAGCACAACTTCTACAGTATGCAGGTATCTCTCCCTGTTTTGTACAGAATGTGTAGAGTTCACCAAACAGTCCTGGTTATCAATAACTGTCCCAGGTCCATCTCGAAGAACACTTATAAAATGAACATGAGGTCAAAAGTTCATCACTGAATCATCTCAGCATGAAAATTGCAATTAGGCTGGCCTCATCTCAGACTGTCACGAGGGAGAGGGATAAAGTCAGTAGTTTGGGAATATTTACTTTTGCTCCCTGTTTGATAAATGTAAATTGTTTGGATTGAATTGAGTCAAAACTCACGTCAACCATTTCTAAGACATTAACCTTGACATTCGTTATGTGTCTCATATACATTTTTTGAAAAGCACAGGAGTCAGAAGGATCTCATTATTGACACAAGTCTTTGCTTGCCAGTGATCCCAAGAGTATGTTCATCAATTCATTTTCATTGAGAGAGCTGGAGCATAGAGAGGAAAAGACATATGTGAATTACTTGTGCATACTTCCGAGACTGGTTCAGGGGTTCATTAGCTCAGTTGGCTGGACAGTGGTTTGCAAGGCTAAGTCTGAGATTGCTATGAAGGACTCTCCTTCTTAACCTCTCAGCTTGCCTAAAGCACCACCAGTCATATCCCCTTAATGAGAGAGCTGCCCAATGGGTAGCGAAGACTATGACCACTCTACCTTTACCCTTTTACAGCTTTGAAAAGGGCTGTTTGCCCTGTTGTTTCCATGCTGGCCCTCAGCTCCATGTTTTCTGACAGACCTGCAAATATTTTCTCTTCATATCATTCCCCAATTCTCTTTTGAAAGCCATAGTTCAATCTACCTCCACCACTCTGAGTCACTGCGCTCTAGACTCTAATCACTCACTCTGTAAAAACGTTATGTATTATGGCGATGTAGGTTCTTTTGTCATTCACCTTAAATTAGTGCCGTCAAGTTCTTGACATTTCCGCCAGCAAAAACAGTTGCTCTCAAATCTGCCTGAAGCCTTCAAAATTTTGAGCATCTGCATCAAAAGTCCTCTCAGTCTTCTCTTTACGAAGAACAGCAGTGACTTCTGCTCTCTGCCTATATAACTGAAGTCGCTCATTCCTGGAAGCTTTGTGATGAACCTCTTCTGCATTCTCTGCAAGGACTTCACATTCTTCTGAAAGTATGTTGCCCAGAACTAGACACAGTACTTCATTTGAGACCAAAACAAGGTATTATACCGGTTCACCATAACTTCCTTCCTCTTATCCTATTCTGTCCTCCTATTCATAAAACTCTGGATATTTTATGCACAGCTCTGCCATTTTAAATGATTTGTGCTCATATTCCTTCAAGTCATAGTATTGCTGCACTGACTTCAGACTTTGATGTTGCCTTAGCTTGTGCTTCCAACACTTCAAACTTACTTGCATTACATTTATTCTAAAACCAGTTAATATCCCATTATTGAAATAGCAGAAGGATCAACTCACAAAAATATTGGGAGAAAGCTGGGATCCATTCCATTGTGTGGTTCTTTAATAATTCAGTTTTTAGTGTTTGTGAACATACTTATTCTAAAAGTATCCCATGGATGAATTATTGTGAATTTGAGGAAGTCCATGCTGAACAGAGAAGGGTTTACTATGTCATAATTATATCCCATTTCAGTCATATGCACTGCGATGAAAGACCTATTTTCCCTGTGAATCACTGAACCTCAGCATGAGATTGAAACGTAAATCACAAACTCACAGCTTGTGGGAAACGGTGCTCGTTGTGATGTTCTCTGTCATGATTAGTTAATGGACTGACGGCTTGATCTCCAACCAGTTCAGGACAGAGAACAATTCAGGAAACACAAAATAAGTTGTTATAATTGAATGAAAAGTTCGACCACATTTTCTTGTGAATGTTAAAGACGAATACACTGATGTGTTTCCAGATAATATCCCTCCTTGTTATGAGTCTGTTTGTTCAAGCTTACTGGGCAATGCTGGTCCCTAGCAGATTATTCCAATGCAAATCTAAGCATTAATTAGTCTTGCACTGCCTCTAATTTGTTTCCCTTCGCAAAAAAGGAAAATGGCCTATTAAATACAATTTTATTCATCTTCTTACATCAACTAATTAGTGCAGTGTTTCCCTGATGGGAGAAGCTCAGAGCAACAAGCAGCTTTCACGAATAATTGTGAATACATTTAATATGTATAAATTAAACCAGGTGTTGCATTCATTGCAACCATCTTAACAACTCCAGATGTTTCTCCGACCTCCCTGTTAGTTTGTTGCTGCATAAATCACCGAACAGTTGTTTTGGAAAACAGAGCCTGAGTGAGACCACACCTGGAATGTTGTGTGCTGTTCTGGATGCATTATCTGAGGAAAGGTGTTCTAGCTAAGAAGGGAGTGGAATAGAGGATAACCAGACAGATTCCTGGGATCAAAAGAGAAAGAACTGCAGGTTATGTAAATTACAAACAAAGACAGAAATTACTGGAAAAGCTCAGCAGATTGCGGCAGCACTGTGGAGAGAAATCAGTGTTAACATTTCAGATCCAGTGACCCTTCCTCAAAACTGATTCCTGGGATGACAGGACTGCCAAATGAAGAGCAATGTATTTAGAAGTGTGAGGAGGTTCTCACAGAAACCTGTAAAATTCCATCAGGACTAGACAGGGTAAATACAGGAAGGATGCTTCTGCTGATTGGGGAGTCCAGAATGAGAATTCACAGTTTAAGGATGCGCGGTAAGACATTTAAGTCTGGAATGATGAGTAACATCACACAGAAACTGAAGCGCCTGTGGAATTTTCTGCTGCAGAAAGTGACTGAAGCCAAAACATTGGATGTTTTCAACAAATTAGAGCTGAAGAGTTCTTAGGGCTAAAGGAGTTAAAGGATATGGGAAGAAAGTAGGTACAAGATACCAAGTTGGATAATCAGCTATGATCAGACTGAATGACAGAGCAGGCTCAAAGGGCAGAAAGCCCAACTCCTGCTCCCATTTTCTATGTTTCTGTGTGTTAGACAGTTATTTGCTAGTATATATCAAAGCTGGGTTTATCTAACTGCTTTTCTGTTTCTTCAAAATCATAGAATCATAAGACAGAAAGAAACCATTTGTTCCCATTAAGATCATGTCGTCGTCTACAAAAACAGTCCAGTTCAACCTATTCCTTTGCTTGTGCCCATGTGCCAAGAATTTTCCTTCTCCATCAAATATTTTTCCAATTCCTTTATTAAAAGCTGTTGTTCCCACCACCTTTTGAGGCACTCCCTTTCCAAACCCTAACCATTTGCTCGTGTGAAATTAATTTTGTTCCTTCTTTTGTTTTACCCACCCTGTGGATTCCTGTGACTCAAGTGCCCCGATGGGCATTTTTTAAAAAATTGTCAATTGGGTGATGAGGAAACTTTGGTGGATTTATTTAAACAAAAATGTGAGTTGTTTTTGAGAGGTGGGAAGCAAAAGGACTGGGTGCATTATTTCCTTCACCAACTCCATTTTGAACTAATCCTCTTAGCTTTTTAAAGTGTTATTATTGTTATACTGACCATTATGGGCAGAAGTTGTCATTTGATTTGATTTGACTTATTGTCATCGTGTATACCTAAATACAGTGAAAAGCTTTATTTGCAAGCAGTATAGGCAGATCATAGCAAACAAGATTATACTGATCGGGGGTGCATAGGCAGAGTAAGACATACAGGTTACAACTGCACAGGAGGTATGTAAAACACAATCAATATTATTTGAAGTTACAGAATCCATTCAGCAGTCTAATAATGGCAGAGAAAAAGATCTTCCTGAATCTTTCGGTGTGTATGTTGAAGCTTTCATATCTTCTACCTGATGGTAGAGGGTGGAAGAGAGCATTACCAGGATGGGAGGAGTCTTTGGTGATGTTGGCAGCTGGAATGATCCGGGCTGTGCTCACAACCTTCTGTAGTTTCTTATAGTCCTGGGCAGAGCAATTGCCATACCAGGCCATTATGCACGGGGATAGAATGCTTTGTATCATGTATCTGTACGACTTGGTCAGGGTCCTTATGCACATGCCGAATTTCCTTGGCCTCCCATGGAAGGGGATATTGTGTCTTCCTGACCGTCATTATACTTGGGAAGACCAGGGTAGATTGTTAGTGATGATCACTCCACAGAACTTGATGCTCTCGACCCTCTCCTCCTCAGCTCCATTGATATAGGTGGGGGAGGGGGGAGGGGGGCGTGTCTTCCTCTTCCTGAAGTAAATTATCACTTCCTCTGTTTTGCTGACATTGTGAGAGAGTTTGTTTTCATTGCACCACGACATCAAGCCCTCTACCACCTTCCTGTCTTCATTGTTTGATATCTATCCTACCATGGTGGTGTCATCAGCAAAGTTGTACAATTTAGAATTTGAAGTTGTGGGTGTACAGGGAGTACAGTGGGAGGCTGAGAATGCATCCTCAGGGGCTCCAATGTAGAGGATTATGGTGGAGGAGGAGGTGTTTTTTTCTGTCTTCATTGATTGTGCTCTGTGCGTCAGGAAGCTGAGGATCCAATTGCAGAGGGCCGAGCTGAGACCAAAGTCTTGGAGTTTTGAGATCAGTCCGGATAATGGTGTTGAAGGTAGATTTGTAGTCGATGAGCTGGAGTCTGATGTAAGTTTGCTTGTTGTCCAGATGTTCCAGGGATGACTGTAGGGCTCAGGAAATGGCGAAGTGGACCTGTTTTATCGGTGGGCAAACTGCAAGGTATCAAGATAGACTGGGAAGCTGGAGGTGATGTTGGCAATGACCAGCCTCTTGAAGCACTTCATCATTAAGGAAGTCAGTAGTTATGAAGGCACGTTGTCTTTGGTACTGCGTTGATGTCTTGAAGCAGGTGGGTCCTTGGCTTGTGGGATATCAAATTGTGGGAGATCAAAATAATAACAAAAGACAGTTCTTCTCTCCTGACCTCTTGGGTGTTTAGTGTTGGTGTGGGTAGTATTAAATACAGTTTGGATGACCTCTTTGTGGGTCTGCTTATAGGCCTGGCTAAAATAACTGTCCATGTATTCAGGCAGTACAGCCAGGGCTTGAGGTAATAATTCCTGCCTGGCTGCTTGCCTTCTGAGGTTATATCCATCCCAGGCTGTGACAATGCTGCCCCTTTAACAAGGTTATGTTGTCCTTGTTTTTTTTTTCAAAAGGGGTCATAATGGCAGCGGTTCCGAGATGTTTGGAAATGGCCATTTCAAAACAATGGCAGGGGAGTGGCTAGTTCTCCCATTTCAGCTTTTCTTTCCAGTTTGGTCTGTTTTAGCGAGCATCAGAAATTGCAGGATAGTAGAGAAGCAGCTCCAGTGAATAAAGGTTCCATGCTTCAATAGGAGTCTTGCCTGAACTTTCATTCTGAAATCTCTTCTGCGTATAAGAACCTGTGTCTGCATTTACCATTTGCCAAGGTATGTGTATGGGATGTTGTGAGAACTGGAACATCTTCGTTAAGTTGTGATTTTGAGTTGGTTGGGTTTTCAAATAGTTAAGCTGTTCTAAATTCTGTTTTTTTTTCTGTGTTTCAACCATAGTGTGTAAATAAATTCAATTCTGGTTTCACCAGCTGCATCACTCCTGGAATATCTACTCTACATCTGCCTTTTTAAAAAAAATAAAATTAGGGTCTGGGCTGCCTTCTTAAAATATTTCGAGGGGGTCTGGCCTGGTCCTAACATGGGTGTCCTCGCAGAGGGAGCATGTGATATCCCCTAACACCCTTGAAGTATTTGCGGACTGGTGACTAGAGTGCATAATCTCTCCAGCGCTATTTTGAGTTGGCTCCCCTCCTCCCACCCCACCGCACTTGCTTTCTCACCCATCTTCAATGTTTTGTGATTATCACTCTGTCCCTGGTAGGCAGTGTTTAGAATGTTGGGTTTGATGGTGGTTTTATTTACATTGTATAAAAACTGGGTTCTTGCCAGTGGTGGAGAGGTTGACTTCGAGGCAATGAAAGGTAAGAAGGGATAGGTTAAAATTACCCAGAATGGCCATTGATTTGAGGGGTGACAGTTTTAGTAATGTCACAAGGATAGTAATCCAAAGGCCCCGGTTCATGTTCTCGTGAGCTGTGTTCAACGTTCCATGATGACGGTTTAAATTCTCTTCATGAATAATAAATAATTTAATCAAAAAGAAAATCTGAAAGTTAGTGTCAGTAATGCTGACGATGTAATGATCATTGATTGCTGAAAGATCCATCCAATTCATGAATTTACGTTTGTTAGGGAAGGATGTTTTCACCTAATCTGGCCTACATATAATTCCTGTTCGTGATGCACAGCAATTCTGGCCTTATTGTTGCTGCCCATGTCTGAAAAATTATTTTTTTAGAGCTTGCACTTTGTTGTTGAGTGTGGCAGCCTATAACACTAGCACATAGGCAAACAAACTCTGGTTAGACTGGTCCTGAAGGTTTCATTTCGTGAATTCCTGCTGCCACTGGCCTCACCCCATGACATACTCCCCAGAGCCACCCAACATATGCTCCTCCCATGTGAAGCCAGTCACATGGCAAATCAGGCTTCCATTATTCAACTAGATGATCTTTGGCTGCCAGTCACATAGTCTTTGTTCATGAAATAGACAGCTGGGGAACAGGATTGGGAAATCATGGTGAAATACACCATCAAGGGGCGCAAAAAACTCATCCCCTGTAGGGGGATGTCTCAAACGATTCACATCCATAGGACGAGGGTTAATTCAAGATGTGAGCACTAACTGTGGAGGGATTTCTGTGGGTGTTGGCTGATTTCCACTTTAAGCCGCATTTTCTCTGGACATGCAGGGTTAAAATGAGAGCAAAAAAATTTGACAGCTGAAGTACACTGCTGTTTCAGCTTGGAAAAGGATTTCATTTGAACAATATGCTGATTTCATGAATAATTAAGCAGCCTGGAGATGAAGAAATTGAAAAAATATTTTAATTGGCCAAATATTAGCTCTGTGGAGGTGTTGAACAGATTGTTCGCAAATTGCTTGAATAATCTCAAGCTCTTCTGTGTTACGTGCCTCAAGCTAAGGTCTGGCTGTGCTCATGTTTCTGGGTTACTCTTGTCTGAGATTTCCAAGGAGATTCTTGAAAGATATTTCAGTGTTCCCAAGAGTCAGGTACAAAGCTAACTATTTCATGATGACACAACACAATGGAGAAGATGGCATGCGGTAACATCACGGACCTATTCTGTTGACATGGGCTTAATTCCAGTACTGCAGCTGCTGAAATTTGAATTAATTAAATTCAATTGATAGCAAAAGTCTGGAATTGAAAAATCATCTCAGTAAAAGTGACATTGAAGTGTTATCAACAATTATAAATACCCATTTGGTTCACTCATGAGCTTAGGGAAGAAAATCTGCCATCTTCACATGTGACTACAAACCTAAAACAATGAGCTGGATGAAGTAGCCTAGCAAGTCACTCAGTCATGGACATTTGTGGATGGACAACAAATACTGACCTTGACACCCATCTCCCATCAAAGGATTTTTAACAAGTTGTTTGATTCTTTGAAGCTTTGAAATAATGAGTTGTCATTCAGGGTTTTTGGGTTCAATCATATGTAGTGGATCATGTTGACTATGAGATCCTTGACTGGGGTTGTTGACCTGGGCCAATCAGGAAGGCCTTGGCTGACCAATATTTACAGAGGATTTAACATTTCCTCATTTCGAAAACTGACTCTGAGCTGGCTGGCCACAACCACTGTGCACGGTGGCTCAGTGGTTAGCACTGCTGCCTCACAGCACCATGGTCCCAGGTTCAATTCCAGCCTCGGGCAACTGGCTGTGTCAAGTTTGCACATTCTCGCCGTGTCTGCGTGAGCACCCTTCGGGTGCTCCGGTTTCCTCCCACAATCCAAAGATGTGCAGGTCAGGTGAATTGGCCATGCTAAATTGCCCATAGTGTTAGGTGTATTCGTCAGAGGGAAAATGGGTCTGGGTGGATTACTCTTTGGAGGGTCGGTGTGGACTGGTTGGGCCAAAGGGCCTGTTTCCACACTGTAGGGAATCTAAATCTAAATAAAGGGTGACTTGGTGACAAGATACTGACCTCTGAGCGATTATTTAATCATATCTCAGCAAAGGATGAACAAGCTGTACCTCCTTGCTCTTGTAATGTGAAAGTGGATGGTGGTCTCACAGTGCCCTTGAAAACTGATGTTTTGAGATGGGAGGAGATTTGCGTTGGGAATAAATGCCACACAGGCTGATTGGGCTGAATATCATGTGTGATTTTATGTAAAAAGACTCGCCGAGACTTTAACATTTCAGATGTGCAATATATGGTAAAATAATAAGCTGGGAGATGAGGGGCAAAAGACAGCAGATCATAACTTTGCTACGGAGAGCTGGTTTTTCTGTTGGACACTCAACAGTGTCAGGGTGTTGCACTATTTGCTGGTCATTATTGATGGAGCATTGCGCTGATGCAGGTTCAATTTTGAGTGACCACTGCAATGTAGGAATGGGTGTACTGCACTGGTGCTCTAAGCTGAAAATGTGTTGCTGGAAAAGCGCAGCAGGTCAGGCAGCATACAAGGAGCAGGAGAATCGACGTTTCGGGCATGAGCCCTTCCTCAGGAATGAGGAAAGTGTGTCCAGCAGGCTAAGATAAAAGGTAGGGAGGAGGGACTTGGGGGAGGGGTGTTGGAAATGCGGTAGGTGGAAGGAGTCAAGGTGAGGGTGATAGGCCGGAGTGGGGCTAGGGGCGGAGAGGTCAGGAAGAAGATTGCAGGTTAGGAAGGTGGTGCTGAGTTCGAGGGATTTGATTGAGACAAGGTTGGGGGAGGGGAAATGAGGAAACTGGAGAAATCTGAGTTCATCCCTTGTGGTTGGAGGGTTCCTAGGCGGAAGATGAGGCGCTCTTCCTCCAGTCGTCGTGTTATTATGGTCTGGCGATGGAGGAGTCCAAGGACCTGCATGTCCTTGGTGGATTGGGAGGGGGAGTTGAAGTGTTGAGCCACGGGGTGGTTGGGTTGGTTGGTCCGGGTGTCCCAGAGGTGTTCTCTGAAACATTTCCGCAAGTAGGCGGCCTGTCTCCCCAATATAGAGGAGGCTACATCGGGTGCAGCGGATGCAATAAATGATGTGTGTGGAGGTGCAGGTGAATTTGTGGCGGATATGGAAGGATCCCTTGGGGCCTTGGAGGGAAGTAAGGGGGGAGGTGTGGGCGCAAGTTTTGCATTTCTTGCGGTTGCAGGGGAAGGTGCCGGGAGTGGAGGTTGGGTTGGTTGGGGGTGTGGACCTGATGAGGGAGTCACGGAGGGAGTATTCTTTTCGGAATGCTGATAGGGGAGGGGAGGGAAACATATCCCTGGTGGTGGGGTCCGTTTGGAGGTGACGGAGGTGGAGGTGGTGCTCTAAGATTGGAGATGCTGTCTTTCCAATGAAATGTGAGACTGAATTGTCTGCTCTCTGAGATAAGTTTAAAAGATTGCAATGCATCATTTGAAACTGAGCAGAGACTTCTTCTGGTATCCTGGACCAATCATTATTCCTCAAACACCTTTGTAGAAAATAAATTACCTGCTCATTTGCTGTGCAGTCTTGTTCTGTGCAACTTAATGCTGTGTTAACCAACATTTTCGAAGATCTTCCATGTCTGCAGAGAACTTTTGGGTGCCCTCAGGTTACGAAGGGTGATATATAAATGCATGTTTTTATCTTCCTATAAAGCTATGTTCAGAGAATGTAATGCAGTTGTGCATTCTGTGTTATCATAGTCTCTTGTTAATTACCTTGCAGGAAAGCCACAGGTTTAATGAGCAGGATTCTACATTCCCCGTTGATTGCGTTCTGTGCATTTTATCTAGAATTTACAAAATGATTTATCTCTAATCTCAAGAGTTTATATAGTGCAAAAACATTATACTAATTAAAAGATAATCAATTCAGCCCTCTTATCTGCCTGCATTTTCTTTCCCCATCTCCCTGCCACAACCCTGTGATGTACTTATTCATGAGGCTTATTAGACAAATCAAGTGTTTAAAATGTACGAAGGATTCAAGGGAATCCTTGGAGATGCAGCTCTAGTTCTGCTCTTGCGATACATGAACTAACCACAGTCATGTGGACATTTGATTGAAGTGATACCGTCTGTTCCGACATGGTAAATCCTCAGCTTAGTTTTTGTAGTTTCTCTGTACACTCAGTAAATGGCAAGACTGCAGAGCAAGGGAGCAGATCCCAGACAGGTTTATTATGCGGGGATGATAAGATTTTCTTTTCATGGGTGGGTTTAGACAAATTTACATTAATGAAGAACCTTATCGGAAGGAGAACCCTATGATCCAAGCAGCATGATTTATTTTTGAATGTTGCTATTCCTACAATCGAGGTCTTGTGGCTCAATGGGTTCCAGCTGTGTCCTGGAGTCTGAAGTTCTGGATTTGTATCCCATCCCAGGACTTGTTGATCAAGGAAGATGTTTATCTAAAGTTGGTGTGAAAATCATTATAACTTGCCAATAGCATGCAATAAGAGTAGGAAGTGTGGGATATAGGTAAATTAATGTTACTTCTGCAATTCTGCAATTATAATTTCTGATACAAGGTGAATGAACTCACACCAGTGTGTAATTGTTTTGACCAAGAGCTGAGTCAACAAGAATGGAAACGATGTGGAGGAAATATATAATTGTTTTTGTATTAGCTAAAATTGTATGCCAGAATGAAACGTGACTACAAAACAATGGTAGATATTATGGGCAAATAGATAAGATGTTGTGAGGGAATGAAGTTAAGCTAGATACGCCTGTACAAAGTAGGTATAAAGATCTGTTTCCCACTTTTACAGAGACACAGGAACAAACCCCAATTAAAAGGGTCATAGGGATCAGAATGGCCTCGGGAAAGGTACAGATGGAGGGGGTAGATAGTGATGAAGAAAGAATATGCCCAACAATGACCTATAGCGGGATGAGGTCAAACGGCCTTGTGAGGCCAGGAATAAGCATTTTGTCACAGACAAGGCAGGATAAGGCAAGAGATAAACAGGAGTAATGGGGCCAGTCTTAGGGAAGTGGAGGATGTAAACAGGGGAGGAGCGATGTAAAACAAAAGAAAACAAATTATATAAATATCGTGTATGAATTGAATTTGGTGTGTGTATGTCCTCTGCCTTATAGGCACTGGGCATCACACCCACTTGCAAGTGTGAAATAAATGACACTACTGATTCAGATCTTGTCTCGAACTGAAATTATTGAAGTGAGTGAGCTTTGTTTCTAACAGAAGGATTCCTGGTGAGCATGTTATAGAAAGAAATTGTAGCTTTGATTGTCACGGCCCAAGACTCCAAGGTACAACATTCAAGTAAGAAGTGCACATTGCCACAGCAGCTTGGGTTCCCTGAGTGAACTTTAACATATGACCACTGTTATTGAAAACACATGGTTGGCATGGTTTGTTGGACTGAAGAGTGTTCCTTCTGCAATATGACTCTGTGACTTAGTTAATAAAACTGATGTCCTGGAGGTCCATTTGCAATTCTGAGTGCCAGTCTCACTTCTCAACTTCTTTCCAGCTCATGTTTACTGGTCATTAACAACAGTCAAACAGACTCCAGGATTGGGTGTTGCTTCCCCAGTGTCAGAGTCAAGGATACCTCTGACCACGCTTAGGATATCCTGAGGGGGGATAGTGAGCAGCCAAAGATTGTTCTTCATCCTGGCACAAATGACATTGGCAGAAAATGAGAAGAGATCGTGTAAAGGGAGTTCAAGGAGTTAGGTAGGATGCTGAAAAGCGGGAATTCTGAAGTTACAATTGCCAGATTACTTCCTGCACCACATACCAGTGAGGCTAAAAATAGGAAGACAGAACAGTGAAGTACATGGCGAAAGAGTTGGTGCAGATGGCTTCACATATGTGGATCATTGGAATATCTTGCGCAGCATTTGGGATCTGTACTAGAAGGGTGTGTTGCATCTAAACTGGAGGGACACGAATATCCTGGGAGTGAAGTTTTCTTGTGCCTCTCAAGAGGGTTTAAATTAGTGCGAAAGTGGGACAGGAGGCAGAGCAGTAGGTCAGCAAGTAAAATGACCCAGGTCTGATGGTCTGGAGTGTATTTATTTTAAGGCAAGGAGTATATGAGGTAAGGCGAATGAAATTAGAGCTTGGATTTGCACGTAGAACTATGGTATTGTTGCTGTCACAGAGAGAGAGATAAGACTGTCAGTTTAATGTTCCGGGATTTAGATATTTCAGGAAAGATAGAGAACAACGTAAAAGAGGTGGAAAATTGCATTAATGGTAAGGGAGAATATCACAGCTGTACATAGGGAGGATACCATGGAGTTGCATCCTGCGAGGAATAGGAAGGGTGCAATCACTTTGGGTTTGTACTATAGCCCTCCCAACACGCAGCAGGTGACAGGGGAACAGACATGTAGACAGACTATGGAAAAATGTAAAAGAAACAGGGTTGTTATTTTTGATGACTTTAACTTCCCCTATATTGACTGGGACTCAGAATCACTATAGTGTGGAAATAGGCTCTTTAGCCAAACAAATCCACACCGACCCTCCGAAGAGTCACTCACCCAGACTAATTCCTCTACCCTGTATTTGCCCCTGAATAATGCACCCAACTGACACATCCCTGAATATTATGAGCAGTTTAGCATGGCCAATTCATCCTAACCTGCACATCTTTGGACTGTGGGAGGAAACCAGAGCACCTGGAGGAAACCCACACAGATACAGGAAGAACGTGAAAACTCCAGGCAGGAATCAAACCCCTGTCCCTGACGCTATGAGGCAGCAGTGCTGACCACTGAGCCACCATACCACCCACGACTCACTTATGGGCTTGAATGGGAGTCTATTTGTTTGGTGTGTCCAGGACATTTTTTTTGAAACAATAAATAAATCGTCTAACTCGGTAAGGGGCCATAATACCGTACCTGGTGTTAGGGAATGAGCTGACCAGGTGATCGAAGGTTCAGTGGAGGAGCATTTCCAGTAACAGGGACCATAATTCTGCAAGTTTTGAGTGGATTATGGACAAGGATAAGAGTAGTCCTCAGGTGAAAGGACTAAACTGTGTGAAGCAGCGACTGGGGGGAGGCTTTTTGAGGGCAAATCTACATCTGGCATGTGTGAATGTTTTAAAGCCAGTTGATTTCAATTGAAGACGAGCATGTTCCAGTGAAAATGAAAGATAAGGATGGTAGGATTGGGGAAGCTTGGATGACAAGAGAAATTGAAAGCTTAGTCAAAAAGTCAAAGGAGGCAAACATAAGGTTTAGGAAACTGAAGATGACTGAGCCCTCGAAGAATATAAAAAGAGCAGGGAAGAACTTAAACAAGGAATGAAGAGGGTTAAAAGGGACCGTGAAATGCCCTTTGCAAAACAGGACTGAGGAATTGCACTCGAGGACAAAGGAGGGAAGTTAGACATGGAGCCAGAAAAACTGAGGTGAGGTTCTTAATAATAGTTTGCATTGATATTCACAAAGAAGGACATGGTGGATGCTGAGTCGAGAGAAAGGTCTGTTGATAATCTTGGGCTTTTCATTGTAGAAATGGAGAAGGTGTTGGGTATTTAAGAAAGCATTAAGGTAGACAACTCCCCAGGATGTGATGGGATCCATTCCAAAATGTTGAGGGAGGTTAAGTGAGGAAATTGCTGCCGTATTTTACAAAATGTTTGTATCCCCTTTAGCCACAAAAGAGGTCCCAGAGATTGAAGAATAGTCAGTGTTGCTCCTTAGTTTAAAAAGAGCAACAGAGTTACTCCAGGAAATTCTAGGCTGATGAGCTATTTGTCCTTGGTTGGGAAATTATTGGAGAAGATTCTTAGGTTTAGGTTTTGGTCACATTTGGAAACATACAGATTTAATAGCAATAGGCAATATGGTTTTATGTGGGAAAAGTTGTGTCTTACAGGTTGATTGAGTTTTTGAGGAAGTTACAAAGCTGATTGAGGGCAGGGCAATAGATGTTGTCGCGATGGACTTGAGCATGGTCATTGACAAGGCCCTAATGGCAGGCTGATAACAAAAGGCGGAGTAACATGAAACTGCAGTGAGCTGGTCAGATGGATACAGAGCTGGCTTGGTCATAGAAGACAGAGAGCAGCAGTGGAAAGTTGTTTATTCTGCCTTAAAATCTTTGACCAGTGGTGTTTGCAGGGATCAGTCGTGAGATCCCTGGTGTTTGAATATAGCGCAATGATTTTTAGGAGAATTTAGGTGCTGTATTTAGTAAGTTTGCAGATGACACAAAGATTGGGAGAACAGCAGATATTGAGGAAGATTGCCAAAGGATACATCAGGAATACGATAGACAGGAGACTTGGGCAATGAAATGGCAGATGGAGTTTAATTCAGACAAATGTGAAGTTGATGCATTTTGGCGGATTTGGAAGATGCAAGAGAGAAGTTTGTCGTAAATGGCAGAAACCTCAGCAGCATCAGCATAGAGAAGGATCTAGGCATACATGTCCATAGTCCCTAAAAGCAGCAACACAAATAGATAAGATGGGCAAGAAGGCATGCTTGCCTTCATTGGTCGGGGCATAGAGTGTAAAAGTTGGCAAATCATGTTATGGTTATTGAACTTTAGTTAGGTCACACTGGGAATATTATTGAGGAAGGATTAGCAGGGCATCTTGAAAAAAAAACTGTCCCATTGTACAGACACAGCATGGGTTCATGAAGAGCAGGTCATGCTTCACAAATCTTTTCGAATTCTATGAAGACATTTCAAGCAAGGTAGACAACAGGGACCCAGTGGATATAGTGTACCTAGATTTGCAAAAGGCCTTTGACAAGATGCCACACATGAGGCTGCTGCATAAGATAAGGATATGTGGTGTTAGGGTAGAGTATTAGCTGTAGATACAGGATTGGTTGACCAAGGAAGCAAAGATTGGGGATAAATGAGTGGTAATCTGGCTGGCAATAAGTGAATAGTTGTGTGCCTCAGGGATCGGTGTTGGGACCACAATTATTTACAATTTAGAGAGATGATTTGGAGTTGGGGACCACATGTACGGTGTCAAAATTTGCCGATGACACTAAGATGAGTGGCAGAGCAAAGTGTGCAGAGGATTGTAAAACTTTACAGAGGAACTTAGACACACTGAGTGAGTGGGCAAAGGTCTGGCAGATGGAATACAATGTTAGTAAATGTGAAGTCATACATTTTGGTCAGAGTAACAGCAAAATAGATTATTACTTGAATGGTAAAAAGTTTGCAGCATGCTGATTTGCAGAGGGACCTGAGTGTCCTTATGCATGAATCGCAGAAGGTTGGTCTGCAGGTACAACAAGTAATTAGGAAGGCAAATGGAATTTTTTCCTTCATTGCTGAAGGGGTTGAGTTTAAAAACAGAAAGATAATGTTACAGCTGTACAAGGTGCTGGTGAGGCCATACCTGTGTGCAGATTTGGTCTCCTTACTTAAGAAAGGATGTACTGGCACTTGGGGGGGTGCAGAGGAGGTTCACTGGATTGATTCCAGAGTTCAGGGGGTTGGCTTATGAGGAGAGGCTGAGTAGATTGGGATTATATTCATTGGAATTCAGAAGAATGAGGGGATATTATAGAAATATAGAAAATTATGAAGGGAATCAATAAAGTAGAAGTATACAGGATGTTAGGTAGGTGAAACGAGGACAAGAGGGCATGGCCTCAAGATTAGAGGAAGCAGGTTTAGAACTGTACTGAGAAGGAACTTCTTCACCCAGAGGGTTGTGAATCGATGGAATTCCTTGCCAGGGAAGCAGTTGATGCTATTTCAGAAATCACTTTTAAAGCTAAGGTAGATACTTCTGTGAAAAATAAAGGAATTAAGGGACATAGTGAGAGGGCGGGTAAGTGGAGCTGAGTCCAAGAAAGGATCTGCCGCGATCTTATTAAATGGTAGAGCAGGCTCAAAGGGCTGGACGGCCTATTCCTGCTCCTAGTTTGCATGTTCTTATCCTGTATACAGTTCTGGCTGCCTCACTACCAGGGGGATGTGGAGGCTTTGGGGAGGGTACAGAAATTGTTGACTAATATGTTGCCTGCTTTGGAGGATATTAGCTATGAGGAGAGATTGGGCAAATTGGTATGTTTTCACTGAAACATCAAAGGATAAGGGGTGACCTGATAGAAGTTTACAAAATCATGAGAGTTATGGATAGAATGGAAAGTCCTTTTCTCAGAGTAGATATGTCAGTTACAAGAGGGATATAGGTTCAGGGTAACAGTGGGAAAATTTAAAGGAGATGTGAAAGGCAGAATTTTTTGCCCAGAGCGTGGTAAATGCCACCAAAGGAAGTTTTGCAGGTGAATAGAACAGCAACATTTAAAAGACATCTTGACGGATATATGAATAGGCAGAGAATAAAGGGATACAGACCATGTCGAGAGAAAAAGTTTTTACTTCAGAAAGGCAACATGTGTCACCAGATTCTTGGTGGGCAGAAGGGCATGTTCCTGTGCTGTGCTGTTCTTTGTCCTAGAAACACATACATCATGATCTGTATGGAGATCTGTAGAAGAAAGTATCCAAATAAGCCCAACACAAAAAACATTTGAACAAGATTTCACTTTTTAAAACCATTGCTGCAACAATAAAGTTAGAATTAATATAGATTAAGAATAATCCACCCAGCAATACTTGTATTGAGGAAAATCTATAAACTGCACTTAAAGTCGCTGATGCAACAAGGTTAAATCTCATTTGTTCCTCTGGCAATATGTGACGTGCATGTGCAGTTTACAAAGTTTTTCCAAGCTGTGCTGTTCAATACTGCTTGTAATGCCTGGTCGCATTCTCAAAAACCCTCAAAGATTTCTTTCCTAAATCTGTCAATATCAGATTCCATCAATCCAGTCAGAATCTGATTTCTGAGAAATAAGATTAAAACTAGGAAAGCCACTTCAGAAACTCCAACCCTGGAAACATAGACATCAGCCTTGAATCAAAATAAATATACAGGCCTTGAACTCTTTGCAAGCCTCATGGCTGTCATCTCTTGGACAAATTACCTTCCTCTTGTGCCCACTTCACATAAACACTGGGCCAGAATCTGAACAATTAGCACATCTCCAATGGGGTCAGGATATATCCAGCACAAATCCATAAGATGCTTCTTCTCAAGCCCAAAAACTGGTCTTAAAGACACAGAAAATTAGTCAGCCACAGATGTGGAGAGTGGAAACCAGTGATATTGGACAGCTGTCTCAGACAACTGAAAGCCATGCACTTGATTTGGTGCAAAATCTATGTTCTGGGTTTGGAGATCATACCTTTACCCAGTGTGAGTCTAGGAGATGATCCATTTTGTTGGGGACTGGTCTGACAGCACTCTATCTCTCATCTGCTTTTCACTAGCTTGGATGCAAGCATGTGAATCATCAACTTCAACTTAATCCCCAACATGACCATGAGCAATCTGCCTTTTTACAAAGAAATCTGAAAGATTTACAGAAACCTTTCACCCACAAGACAGTAAGATCACTCAAGGCACAAAGTGGAAACTCCATCGATATGGTTTAGCATTTCAATAGTGACTACATGTTGAAAAAATAAAAGACTTAAAACTAGTTCAAATGGCTTTTGAGTGTCCTGAAGTCATGAAAAGTGCTACTTGAATGATAACTCTCTCAGTTTCTTTCCTTCTAATTATGAGACTTGGTATTATTCACCAAACTGAAGTTACCTCCCATGACTTTTAAGACTTTCTCCCCTCTCAGAAGATGCACCATGCATATTCTGAATTGCCTTATTCTAGCAATAAGGTTTTATTGTAGCAATTGTTTGTGATAGCGGAGTGCCTTGTTGGGTAACTTATGGACCAAGCCAGAGCCCCTCAAAACATTTCAAGGAAGCAGCCCAGATCCTAACTTTGTTAATTGTTTTAAGATTGTAATGTGGACATTTCAGGAGGGATGCAGTTGGTCAAACCATGTAGTTTTAAACAAAGCAGAATTTATTTACAAGATTGCCAAATTAAACACAAACAAAAGAGTACAGAACACTGAATGACGTAACCTTTCTGAAAACCCAACAGATCATCCTAACTTAATGATGCTGCTCCAAATACTTGCAACAATCCCTATAAACACCCCTTGGTACAAAAGGTCAAATCAAACACAGGGTCTTACAGGAGAGTTGTCAGAAAGAGGAGGATCAGCATGGAGCTGTTTCTATTCGTCCAGCAGCTTTTATAATTGCCTGACTGCTTTCAGTGAGCAGCCAGACAAAACCAAACAAAAGAAAAGCTGAGCTGGGAGAACTGGCTACTCCCCTTTCATTGTGCAAGTGTTTGTTTTAAACTTAAAAGCCTTTTGTCTGAGGCAGTATCTGTTAGCTATCATCAAATTGGCCTTAAAACCCAACCAAGCCCAGACTTTTCGGAACCTGTGTTTTTCCAACCTCTTTGGAAAAAAAAGCCAAGAACAACATCACCTTGTTAAAGGAGCAGCATCATCACAAGCAAAAGAGAAGATTACAAATCTGTGTGTTTAATTCTCTTCTCTTTACTTTTTCATCAAAGTAGAAAAGCTTTTTATACTAAGAATAAGCATGAAGGAAATTGAATGTAATTACAAGGGAGATGGTGGATAAAAGTATATAAAGGGACTTCTTGCGACGACCATCTGAGGATGTCATGGGAACAGATGGGAAAGTGGAGCGCAGGTTAGGACCATATCTGTAGTGATGTGATTGAATGCTGGAGCAGACTCGAGTGTGAATTCTGACATTGTTCTATTCTCACCTTGATGCCTCATTCACTGTTTAATCACTCTGATACTTGCTATGTGGAGTTTCTTCTTTAGAGGCTGTGTTTTTAATGATCATTTACCTGCTCTCAATCTTGATTAAACCAGCAGAAAAATGATTAGAATAATGAGCTGCTTGGTGACAACAGGATTTACCACAATGGTTCAGTGTACCCATGTTTGGATGCGCTGCCGATGACTCTCAAATGAGGTACCTCAATGCTCCATCTTATTTATGAAAGATTTTGCATGATATGAATTGGTAAAATAGTTGAGCAAATTGTTAAAACCAATTCTAAACAAGTTTTTCACATACATTTGAGTGATTCATTCAATTCTGTGTGATGAATTTGTCATGAAGCACTAGAGTAGAATGCTGGAAACCAAATCTCATTTTTCTCTGAGTCACCACAAATGTGAAAAACTAAAAATATCCCAAATTGCTTCTATTTGATGTTGTGATTCCAACTGATGTTATTCCAGCCAGGCAAGTCAAATACTAAGAGGAAGTGAGGACTGCAGATGCTGAAGGATCAGCGTCGACAAGTGTGGTGCTGGAAAAAACAGCAAGTCAGACCGCATCCGAGGAGCAGGAAAGTCAACATTTTAGACATTCGCCCTTCATTAGGAATGTGGAGAGGGAAAGGGGCTGAGAGACAAATGGGGGGGTGGCGGTGGAGCTGGGGGTAAGGTCAGTGAGATGGCGATAGATGGGTGAAGGTAGGAGCTGATTGTGAAAAGTCAGTGGAGAGGGTGGAGAGGATAGGTGGGAAGGAAGATGGACAGTTAGGACAGGTCAAGAGGACAGTACCAAGTTGGAAGGTTGGATCCAGGATGAGGTGGGAGGAGGGGTGGGGACATTTAGAAACTGGTGAAGTCATATACTGGTCTGAAATCTGGCTTGATAGATCAGAATTTTGTTTTTGGTTTCAAAGAATATCACGACTCACTGAGATAGCACAGACTGAAAATTTATCTTTTAATCATGCGTGGGATGTAATGCTGGCTGGCATCCCGTGCCTGGTTACCTTTGAGGAGGTAATGGTGAGCTGCCTTCTTGAACCACTGCAGTCTACCTGATGTGGGTTGATTCACAATGCTGTTCAGGAGGGAATTCAAAGAGTTTGACGCAATGACAGTGAAGGAACTGTGATATTTTTTCCAAGTCAGCATGATGAGTAGCTTGGAATAGAACTTGCAGGGGTTGGTTATCCCATGTATTTGCTGCCCTTATCCTTCGAGATGGAACTGGCCTAGGTTTAGAAGGTTCTTTCTCAGGATATTTTATGAATTCCTGCAGTGCATCTTGTTGATAGTACATGTTGCTGCTCCTGAGTATTGGTGGTGGAGGGAGTGGATGTTTGTAGATGTGATGCCAGACAAGTAAGCTGCATTATCCTGGATGGTGTCAAGCTTCTTCAATGTTGTTGGAGTGTCACAAATCCAGGCAATTTGGGAGTATTTTATCACACTCCTGATTTGTGCCTTGTAGATGTTGGACAGGCATTTGACGAGTCAGGAGGTGAGTTGCTTGCTTTCGTATTCCTAGACCCTGACCTGTTCTTGTAGTCACTGTGTTTATGTGGCAGGTCCCGTTGAGTTTCTAGTCATTGGTAACCCACTAGATGTTGAAAAGGTGAGGCATTTAGTAATGGAATGTCCATTGAGTGTCAAAGGGTGGTGGTTGGATTATTTCTTATTGATGTTGGTCCTAGCCTGGAAATTATTTGATGCAAATGTTACTTGCCACTTGTCAAACCAAGCCTGGACATTGTCCAGATCTTGTTACATTTTAACATAGTGTCTGAGGAGTCACGAATGGTCTGACCATTGTGCCATCATCAGCGAACATCCCCATTTCTCATCTTACAATGGAGGGAAGGTCATTGATGAAACAGCAGAAGATGGTTAGGCCTAGGACATTACACTGAGGAGCTCCGCAGAGATGTCTTGGAGCTGAAATAACTGACTTCCAAAAACCATGACCAACTTCCTATATGCCAGGTATGACTCCAATCAGCTGATATTTTACCCTGATACCCATTGATTCCAGTTTTGATAGGGCTCCTTGATACCACAATTGGTCAACTGCAGCTTTGACATCAAGGGCTGACACTCTCACCTCCATCCATCAAAGTTTTACCTGCACATCCACCAATATCATTGATTTGTATCCGTTGCTCCCGATGCGGTCTCCTCTACATTGGGGAGACTGGACGCCTCCTGGCAGAGTGCTTCAGGGAATATCTCTGGGACACCCACACCAATCAACCACACCACCCTGTGGCCCAACATTTCAACTCCCCCTCCCGCTCTGCCGAGGACATGGAGGTCCTGGGCCTCCTTCACCGCCGCTCCCTCACCACCAGACGCCTAGAGGAAGAATGCCTCAGCTTCCGCCTCGGAACATTTCAACCCCAGGGCATCAATGTGAACTTCAACAGTTTCCTCATTTCCCCTTCCCCCACCTCATCCTAGTTCCAAACTTCCAGCTCAGCACTGTCCCCAAGACTTGTCCTACCTGCCTATCTTTCTTTCCCCCATCCACTCCACCCTCCCCCTCACCTATCTCCTTCATCCCCTCCCCCACTCACCTATTGTACTCTATGCTACTTTTTCCCCACCCCCACCCTCCTCTCCTTTATCTCTCCACCCTTCAGGCACTCTGCCTGTATTCCTGATGAAGGCCTTTTGCCCGAAACGTCGATTTTACTGCTTGGATGCTGCCTGAACTGCTGTACTTTTCCAGCACCACTCTAATCTAGACTCTGGTTTCCAGTATCTGCAGTCATTGTTTTTACCTAAACAACAACTAATGCCTATTGAAAAGCCTGAAACGTCGATTCTCCTGTTCCTTGGATGCTGCCTGACCTGCTGCGCTTTTCCAGCAACACATTTTCAGCTCTGATCTCCAGCATCTGCAGTCCTCACTTTCTCCTCCTATTGAAAAGCCAGTCAAACAACTCTCCAAGTACATGGGGCCGCTTTGTCTTGAACTTTCTCTCTCTACTCCAATAAAGCAACTTTGGATATACAACTCACATTGTGGTCCAGTAACTTGTTTTTAAAACTGTAAACACCTTATACAATTTCCTTGGTATAAAGCTGTATCATTTCCAATTTCCACATTGTTTTCATAGTCCAAAGAAAGGTAGTCTTTACATGCCTCCACCCTGAAAACAGATGAAAATCATGTTTCATCACAAGGTTTAAAAATCCTCCAGTGCAGTTTGAGGCCATTCAGCCCATCAAGTCTGCACTGACCCTCTAAAGATCATCCCACACAGACCCATGATTTTTATATTCTGTAAAAGTTATTATCTCTGATCCTATTTTCACATATCATATAAAATATACAAAGATTGTGGATTAAACATACTGTAGCACAAAAGAAAGCTTTCAAATTTTCCAGTTTAAAATTTGACTGGATTAAACACATGCAATTTTTGCAGCAAAACGTATTTCTCAAAAACAGGAAATTCTGTAATCTTTTTGCATCCAGACTGTTCAAACTATTTTGATCCCAGTTGAATTTAGCACTAGGCAGGACAGTTCCCAGATTGTAATCTGGCTCAATAGATCAGATTTTCTTTTGGCTTTAACAACTTGGTCTTACACTGAAATAAAACATGCTGCAGTTACAAGTTGAACAATAAAACAGAAGTCTATTGTACAAAAGAAATTAAGATAAAATAGAATGAACTAAACTATTTATAAATTACAGAAATTTAAAATACAATCCCATTAATCCCCAAATTCCTCCTATATAGTACTCACATCAAAAAGAATTCCTTTCTATTTCACATCTATAAAGTTTAATTGAGTCATGCCTTTAATGTTTCAATTTAAGAATCCTATGGCTTCTTCCTGGAACCTTCATACAGGCTCAAAATCAACATTCAATCATTTCATTGTTGAACATTTTTCAATTTCAAATAACACCTTCACAATTTCAAGCAAATACCTCTGCACTGAAACTTCTGAACAAAACTTCTTACACCGAGGTAACTTTTTTTAGCAGTTCTGAGCTACATCCCTTTCTCAGGAGCAACTGTTAGGCCAAATAAGGAGCAACTTAAACATTCAGCATCAGCCAAGACTTCTGAAAACTGCCAATCCGAAAAGCTTTTTGGAGCTCTGCATATTTTCACCCAGTCCAATAGACAACCCTAGAATCTTCTATCTGAAAGCCTGGTTTCATTAGATTCCCCTATCGATCAAGAATCTATCTATCTCAGCCTTAAATATACACAAGGACTCTGCCTCCTCAGCTCTCTCTGTGGCAAGGAATTCCAAAGACTCTCAACCCTCTGAGAGAAGAAATTCCTCATCATCTCAGTCTTGAATTTGGCACCTCTAATACACTACATCGTTTACTTTGTTTGCTCAAAACTCTCCCAAAACAAACAAATACCTATTTCTTTCTCTGAATTATTACTCTCGGATTGTTTAAAAACGAATGGCAATAGATGTATCTTTATGTTAATCGTTAAACCCTACAAAATATGCAGAAAACCAATTTGCCTCCAGTTCAAAATTCAGACTGTAAAATTAATGACAATAAAATAGAGATAAATCACACATCTTACATCACACTCCAAATAAAAATAATATGAAGCATATACCCCATTCAATTGCACAGATTCTGGGGACAACTGATCAATGGTGCATTTCTCATGGACCTGCCTTTGTCAATTTGAACAAAATATTCTGACAACTCCTATGTTGTGAAACTTGAAAGGATTCAGAAGAATTTACAAGATTGTTGCCAGGATTTGAGCTATAGGGAGAGGCTGAATAGGCTGGGACTGCTTTCCTTCGTGTGTTGGAGGCTCACCTTGTAGAGGTTTATAAAATCATAAGGGTCATGGATCGGATAAATAGACAAGCTCTTTTCCTGGGATGGGGGGAGTCCAGAACTACAGGGGTTAGGTTTATGGTGAGAGGGGAAAGACTTAAAAGGGACCTGAGGAGCAACTTTTTCACAGAGAGGTGGTGCGTGTATGGAATGAGTTGCCAGAGGAAGTCATGGAGGCTGATACAATTACAAGATTTAACAGGTATCTGGATTGGTATGTGAATTATAAAGGTTTAGAGGGATATGGCCAAGTCCTGGCAAATGGGACAAGATTATTTTTGGATGACTGGTCAGCATGGATGAATTGGACTGAAGGGTTTGTTTCTGTTGTTTCTATGACTCCATGAACTGTCCCCTGTGAATTCTCCATGCCAATATCTCAATTGATTGGACTCCACTTACCAACAAATGAGCAATGTTTTCTCACAAAAGATACATAAATTGATGTTCTCAAAATTTGGTTTTGTTGTGTCTGCCCTGATGAAAGTAAGATGAGATGCTTTTGAAGTTTGGCTGTTTTTTTCCAGCAAGACTTGTTCTTTGTTACCAAGTGACTAATTGGTTAAGGTTTATTGTACTTTGGGTTTGGATCTTGTCTTGGTGGTTTTCAGCCACATAAATTCTGGGGACACAGTCCAACAAAACGTCTGCAGGGAAGGTGTATTTTTATGAGGGAATGCTTTTCCATGCTGAGGCCTTCGTTATCATAATGAGTCCTTCAACATCCTTCGTAAACATTCTGTACAATCAATTACAGCTTCTCAAAGAAAAATTTGCATCCAAACCAGTTTCTATTTAAAACATCAGAACCTGATTGATGGATCTCCTGAGAGGCAATTAAGATGGTTGGAGCTTGAAGAGACATTTGCTCACAGGGTAATATAATCTATTTACATGAAGAAATGACAAAGCTTCCTCTTTGCACAATGTGGAACCAAAGCACCTTTATCTGTGTGCTCTCACCCCACTCTTCTGAGCATTTTAAGATCATAAGACCATAAGACTCAGGAGTGGAAGTAAAGCCACTTGGCCCATTGAGTCCACTCTGCCATTTAATCATGGTTGATGGGCATTTCAACTCCACTTTCCTGCACTCTCCCCGTAGCCGTTAATTCCTTGCAAGATCAAGAATTTATCAATTTCTACCTTGAAGACATTTAATGTCCCAGCCTCCACTGCGCTTTGTGGCAACGAATTCCACAGACCTCCCACTTTCTGGCTGAAGAAATGTCTCCTCATTTCCATTCTAAATTGACCCCTTCTAATTTTAAGGCTGTGCCCATGGGTCCTAGTCTCTCCGCTGAATGGAAACAACTTCCCAGCATCCACCCTTTCTAAGCCATGAATTATCTTGTAAGTTTCTATTAGATCTCCCCTCAACCTTCTAAACTGTAATGAATACAAACCCAGGATCCTCAGCCATTCATTGTATGTTAGGCCTAAATTTGTCTCAGCATGCTCCTGCCCCACTGAACTCATCTCTACCTACCTCGACACTGTCCCCCCTAGTCCAGGAACTCCCCACATACATTCGAGACACCACCCACGCCCTCCACCTCCTCCAAGATGGCCCCAGCCCCAAACGCCTCATCTTCACCATGGATATCCAATCCCTCTACACCTCCATCCGCCATGACCAGGGCCTCCAAGCCCTCCATTTTTTCCTCTCCCAACGTCCCCAACAGTACTCTTCCAACGACACTCTCATTCGTTTGGCCGAACTGGTCCTCACCCTTAACAATTTCTCCTTCGAATCCTCCCACTTCCTCCAGACCAAAGGGGTAGCCATGGGCACACGTATGGGCCCCAGCTATGTCTCTTTGTTGGCTATGTAGAGCAGTCGATCTTCTGTAATTACACCGGCACCACTCTCCACCTCTTCTTCCGCTACATTGATGACTGCATTGGCGCCACCTCGTGCTCCCGCAAGGAGGTTGAGCAATTCACCAGCTTCACCAACACATTCCACCCTGACCTTAAATTTACCTGGACCATCTCTGACACCTCCCTCCCCTTCCTGGACCCCTTCATCTCCATTAATGACACTGACATTTTTTACAAACCCACCGACTCCCACAGCTACCTGGATTACACCTCTTCCCACCCTACCTCTTGCAAAAATGCCATCCTGTATTCCCAAAATTCCTCCGCCTCCGCCGTATCTGCTCCCAGGAGGACCAGTTCCACCACAGAACACACCAGATGGCCTCCTTCTTTAGAGACCGCAATTTCCCTTCCCACGTGGTTAAAGATGCCCTCCAAAGCATCTCGTCCACATCCCACACCTCCACCCTCAGACCCCACCCCTCCAACCATAACAAGGACAGAATGCCCCTGGTGCTCACCTTCCACCCTACAAATCTTCGCATAAACCAAATCATCCGCCGACATTTCTGCCACCTCCAAAAAGACCCCACCACCAGGGATCTATTTCCCTCCCCACCCCTTTCTGCCTTCCACAAAGACCGTTCCCTCCGTGACTACCTGGTCAGGTCCACGTCCCCCTACAACCCACCTTCCCATCCTGGCACCTTCCCTTGCCACCGCAGGAACTGCAAAACCTGCGCCCACACCTCCTCCCTCACCTCCATCCAAGGCCCTAAAGGAGCCTTCCACATCCATCAAAGTTTTACTTGCACATTCACGAATATCATTTATTGTATCCGTTGCTCCCGATGCGGTCTCCTCTACACTGGGGAGACTGGACACCTCCTAGCAGAGCGCATTAGGGAACATCTCCGGGACACCCGCACCAATCAACCACACCGCCCCGTGGCCCAATATTTCAACTCCCCCTTCCACTCTGCCGAGGACTTGGAGGTCCTGGGCCTCCTTCACCGCTGCTCCCTCACCACCAGACGCCTGGAGGAAGAACGCCTCATCTTCCACCTCGGAACACTTCAACCCCAGGGCATCAATGTGGACTTCAACAGTTTCCTCATTTCCCCTTCCCCCACTTCACCCTAGTTCCAAACTTCCAGCTCAGCCCTGTCCCCATGACTTGTCCTACCTGCCTATCTTCTTTTCCACCTATCCACTCCACTCTCCTCCCTGACCTATCACCTTCATCCCCTCCCCCACTCACCTATTGTACTCGAAGCTACTTTCTCCCCACTCCCCACCCCCCCCCCCCCCCCCCCCCCCCCCCACCAGCTTATCTCTCCACGCTTCACGCTCTCTGCCTGTATTCGGGCATTTGACCGAAATATCGATTTTACTGCTCCTCGGATGCTGCCTGAACTGCTGTGCTTTTCCAGCACCACTAATCCAGAATCTGGTTTCCAGCATCTGCAGTAATTGTTTTTGCCTACCATTCAAGGGATCATCCATGTGAATCTCCGCTGGACAAGCTCCAGTGCCATTATGCCCTTCAAGAGGTGTGGGGCCCAAAATTAGACACAGTATTCTAAACGGGTCCAAATGAGAGCTTTATAAAGTCTCAGAAGCACATCACTGCTTTTATATTCCAACCGTCTTGAGATAAATGACAACATCAATTCGCTTTCTTAATCACGGACTCAACCTGCAAGTTAACCTTTAGAGAATCCTGGACTAGCACTCCCAGATCCCTTTGTACTTGGATTTTATGAATTTTCTCACCATTTAGAAAATAGTCCTTGCTTGTATTCTTTTTTCCAAAGTGTAAGTCCTCACATTTGCTCATGCTAAATTTCATCAGCCATTTCCTAGACCACTCTCCTGAACTGTCGAAATCTTTCTGCAGCTTCCCCACCTCCTCAGTACTACCTGCCTGTCCACTCAACTTTGTATGATTGGCAAACTTCACCAGAATGCCCCCAGTCTCTTCATTCAGATCATTAATATAAGTTGAACAGCTGCAGTTCCAGCGCTGAACCCTGCGGGACACCACTTGTCACTGCCATTTTGAAAAAGAACCTTTTATCCCAACTCTCTGCCTTCTGTCAGACAGCAAATCCTCAATGCATGCCAGAAGCTCACCTCGAACATCAGGGGCCCTCACCTTACTTAGCAGCCTCCCGTGAGGCACCTTATCGAAGGGTTTTTGGAAGTCAGATAGATAACATCCACTGGGTTTCCCTGGTCTAACCTACTTGTTACCTCTTCAAAGAATTCTAACAGGTTTGTGAGGCACAACCTTCCCTTACTAAATCCATGCTGACTTGTTGTATACAACCCTGAACTTCCAGGAATTTAGAAATCCCTTAATGATGGATTCTAGAATTTTACCAACAACGGAGGTTAGGCTAATCGGCCTATAATTTTTCATCTTTTGTCTTGATCCTTTCTTGAACAAAAGGGTTTTCCAATCATCTGGGATTTTCCCTGACTAAATGACTTTTGAAAGATCAAAACCAATGCCGCTGCTATTTCCTCAGCCACCTCCCTCAGAACTCTAGGATGTAACTCATTGGGACAAGGAGATTTGTCAAATTTTAGACCTTGTAGCTTTTCTAGCACTTTCTCTTTTGTAATGACTACCATACTCAACTCTGCCTCCTGACTCTCCAAAGTTGTTGGGATATTACTCATCTCTTCCACTGTGAAGACTGATGCAAAGTACTTATTAAATTCTTCAGCTGTTTCCTTATCTCCCATCGCTAACCTTCCAGCATCAATTTGGAGCCGCCCAGGTTACTTTTGCTTCTCGTTTATTTCTTAAGTATTGAAAGAAACTTTTACTATCACTTCTAATATTACTGGCTAGCCTACCTTTATATTTGATCCTCTGCTTCGTTATTTCTCTCTTTGTTATCCTCTGTTGGTATTTGTAGTCTTCCCAATCTTCTGATTTCCCAGTGCTCTTGGGCACTTTATAGGCTCTCTTGTTCTCTTTGATACATTTCCTGACTTCCTTTGTCAGCCATGACTATCTAATCCCCATCCCCCCCTTCTTTTCTTTGAGATGAACCTCTGTATTGTGTCCTCAGTTAGACCCAGAAACTCCCGCCATTGTTGCTTGACTGTCCTCCTTGCTTGGCTGTGCTTCCAGTTGATTTGCATCAATTCCTCTCTCGTGCCCTTGTAATTATCTTTATTTAACTGTAACACCATTACATCCGATTTTGCCTTCTCTCTTTCAAACTGAGACTGAACTCAACCATATTATGATCGCTGCCTCCTAAGTGTTCCCTTACTTTAAGATCTTTTATGAAGTCTGGCTCATTACACAACACTCAGACCAGAATAGCCTGCTTCCTCACAAGCTGTTCCAAAAAGCCATCCTGTGAGCATTCCATGAATTTCCTTTCTTTGGATCCACCAGCAACATTATTCACCTAGTCCACCTGCACATTGAAGTCCCCCATGATCACTGTGACCTTGCCTTTCTGACGTGCCCTATCTATTTCCCAGTACATCTTGTTCCCCTGGTCCTGACCACTGTTAGGAGGTCTGTACATACTCCCATTAAGGTCTTTTTACCTTTGTGGTACCTCAACTCCACTCACACAGACTCCACATCATTGGAGCCTATGTTATTTGTGCCATGGATTTAATTTCATTCTTAACTAACAAGGCAACCCCGCCCCCTCTGCTCCCTTTTGCATGGATTTCGCATTCGCAGAGAATGCCTTTGATTCATGTCACAGCCAAATGGATTGTTGAACATAGTTCTCAATATGCAGCATACATAGATCCATTCAACATTTCATTTTGATTTCATTCTAAGTTGAATTTTGTCTGTTGCTAGGTGGCTATTTCAGCTGTAATTCAGTGGAAAACACTTTCTTCATCTGAGCGCTCGAATTGGTTCAAGTTGCAACTCAACAAGCTGGAGTGAAATATTGAATCAAATGCGAATGGTGCACAGGAAATGCTGCACTTCTGAATTGTCTTTCAGAAGTGAGTTAAACGAAGAACACACCTTCCCTCTCAAGTTGAGCATGAAAGATTCCACAGCAGTACAGTGCATCAATAAAAAGAAGGAAGAAAAACAGAAATTTTTGGAAAAGCTCAGCAGGTCTGGCAACACCTATGCAGAGAAATCAAACATTTCATATCCAGTGATCCTCCTCAGAATTGGGAAAGAGTCACTGGACCCCAAGATATTTCATTTCTATCCCCAGATGTTGCCAGACCTGCTGAGCTTTTCCAGCAATTTCTGTTTTTGTTTCTGATTTCCAGCATCTGCAGTTCTTTTGATTTTTATTGAGAAAAAGAAAGGATTCTTTCAAGTGTTGACCATATTTGTCCCTCAACCACCATCACTGAAATCAATTTAAAGAAACAAACATTTGTATTTCATTGGCACCTATCCAAACCACAGGATGTACCAAAACACTTCACACTAAATTCATGATCTTTGAAGCACAGCAAGATCCCACAACAGCAATATGTTTGTGATTAGAATAGTGAGATGGTAATTTTTGACCATGACAGACTAATTGGGCTGAAGCACCTTTTTCAGTGCTGTAGACCTCTCCAACTCTGACCATATAATCATGATTTGTGACGTTGCTCAAGGGATAAGTATTGACCAGGTCAACAGGAAGGTGTCTCCTACACTTCTTTGAAATAGTGGCCATTGGATCTTTCACGGTCAGCAGAGAGGGTAGATGGGGCCATGGGTCAGCAACTCATCTGAAAGACATCACCTCTGGTGTTGCAGCATTTTCTCTGATACATTATTGATCTAATTTCCTTTTAATGCTGCGATTAATATGACTGTCGGCCTGACAACAGGCGAGGTAGTCTGTATTCTACCAGTGCTATTTGTAAAAGGACATTCTTTAAACTGACTCCTCAGGCACTAAGTAATCACTTATGCCATCATCCACCAGACCCTTCTTGCACTTCACCAACTTCTTCTCTTCCAACCCGAATGTCATTAAGGCTCACCCTTGTTTGGAGCTCATTCATCCAGGGAAAAACTTAACTAATCAAATCACTGCACGATTTTAAAATCTCACTCTCTGATCTCCCTGTGACTGTGAAGTCCTAGACTCTTCTCCAAATGGACACAGTATTTGGAGATAGTGGAAAGGATATTTAGTTTGTTCTGTTTCATACCTGCTGCCCGTACAGAGTGGTCCAGCACTTTGCCCTACCATGTCGGTGCTGACCATGATGCCACTCTGAACTAACCCCATCTGCCTGGACCTCGTCTATATTCCTCTATTCCCTGCCTAATCATGTGTTTGTCGAAATGCCTGTTCAACTTTGTTGACATATCAGCTTCTGCCATCTCCCTCAGTGGTGCATTCCAGGCAACCACCACCCTCTATGTAAAAACTTGCCCTGCACATCTCCTTTCAACTTTCCCACTCTCACTTTAAGCCAATGTCCTCCAGTATTTGATATTTATAGCGTGAGAAAAAGGCCTCAACTATCCACCATATCCATGCATCTCATAATTTTATATCCTTCAATTAGCTCACCCCTCAGCTTCCGACACTCTAGCGAAAACAATCCAGAACAACCTAAGGCTTCAGCAATCTCCTCCCTTGCCTCCCTAAGTATTCTGGGAGGGATCCCATCAGTTGCTGGAACCTTATCTATCTTCATGTTTTTCACGACATGTTCTTAATATCAACATGCCCCTCTCTAAAATTACCATCATCCATGTCTTTCAACATGGTGAATACTGATGGGAAGTGCACATTGAGGGCCTCACCCATTCCCTTAGCGACACACATACATTCTCTTCTTTATCTTCAAATGGACATAATCTTTCCCTCGTTAGCCACTTGCTCCTAATAGACCTGTAAAATGCCTTCAGATTCTCCTTGCTGAGAACATTTACGGCCCATTCTAGTCCTCCTAACTTCTTGTTTAAGTCTTTTCTGCTTCCTTTATATTTCTCAAGGGCCTTGCTTGATTTCAGTTTCCTAAATCTTGCACATGCTTCCTTTTTCCTTTTTGATGAAACTTTTACCATCTCTTGGTATGAATCTTGCCTTCCTTATCTTTCTTCATCTTCTGAAGCTAACTCACACTTATGAATGTGACTTCCTGAAACCAAGAAGAACATAATTTGTTGACCGCAGAATCACTATCAGTTTAATTTGTACTGCATGAATTAATAATGGATTATATAGATTGTAATGGCTAAGAAATACAATATTAATGAATGGTACGTGGACATACTAAAGCAGCTCTTTCTGAAATTATTGCTGCTGTGATCCATTTGACATTTAAAATGCCAAGCTAATTACGAGCTCTGGACCTTTATGCACAGAGACTCCTTCACAACCCTCAACTTCCACACAGTTGCAGTTTGAACTTGCTCTCATACTCACCGAGCTTGCACTTGGTGTGTGAACTGGAGCCACAGAAAAATAAATGGTCACCTGAGTAAGTGGTCCGACTTCAAAGCCAATCCTGGCCACAACTCCAATTCCTCATTGGGACTACTGCTCCTAAATCACTGCACTTTCAGAAAATCATCACTGTCAAAGGGTCAGTACTGAGGAAGTGCTGTACTGTCAGAGGGTCAGGACTGAGGGAGTGTTGTGCAGTCAGTCAGTCAGTCCTGAGGGAGTACCACAGTGTTAGAAGGTCAGCACTAAGGGAGTACTACACTGTTTTGGGGTCAGTTCTGCAGGAGCATTGCACAGTTGAAAGGTGAGTACCGAGGCAGCACTGTCTGTCAGGACAACTTAAAAAGACGGCTGCATTGTTGCAGGAACAGTACTGAGGAAAAGATGGGCTGTCAGAGAAACAGTCTTTGCGATGAGATCTTCAATTAAGTCCTCTCAAGCAGATAGATAAGATCCACCTGCACCAGTTTGAACACAAGCAAGGATGTCTCTCCATGATCCTGAGTCAGTATTTGTACTTAAGAACAGATTACTTAAGAACAGGGGCTTGCTGTGCACAAATTGCTGTTTCCTGCAGTACAACAGTCACTGAACATCATTTCTCTTTCTCTGTCCTCTGAGACATGTGACCTTACTGATTACTGACCTACCTGCCAGTGGAAACAGTTCCGTCTCACTTGCTGTACCAACTCCCTGCGTGATTTTTATCCTTTGATTAATTCTAATCTGAACAATAAAGAACAATAAAGTTCTGATGTTCGTCAAAGTTATTATTGGGTGCATACTTTATGCATTGGTATGGTGTTTATCTGAGCAGTACTTTAGCAGGAGTACTAATCTATTCAAAGTCGGTGGGTTAATGCCTTCAGTAAATTGCAGAGCTGAGAATCTCACACAAACACATTACACATTCAGCTGCAAAAATTGCCAACATTACTTTCTAGCTTTAAGTTCATTTTGCAGAGTCCATTAAGCAGAGAAGTGAATTGAGTTTCTACAGCTACAGGTGCATTTGGACTCAGGCTGACAAATCTGGGAGGCTTCCAGGTCCAAACATGAATGCTATGTTTATGATTCATCACAGATCGCAGCAAAGATGCTCACAAGCATTAGGTCTTTTGACAGGAGTAAAATTTCAGCCTTTAGTGCCGGACTCAAAAAAAAACTTCCTGATTGATGTCAAAGAACATTGGCAATTCTGTGGTGCCTTTTGTAACCTCAGAATGACCAAAGATACCTACAATCAATTGAGTAATTAAAAGTAGAATTACTGTTTCAGTATCAGAAACATGCACAGCCAATTTCTGCACAGCGAGTTACCACCAACAGTAAAATGCTCAAGACCAGTTAATTTGTTTCTTGTGAAGTTAATTGGTGAGGAAGTCGGGTTCACAATGCAGAAGGGCGAACCCTCCTCAGATCTCACGACCATCTGAGAGGGCAGAAATATCACTTTGACATCTCATCAGCATTAGTGACAAGGCAGCAAACCCTCAGTATTGCATTAGACATAAAACTGGATTTTGCACTGAAACCTACATGGCTGCATGGTTTTTTTTTATATATATCAATGAAATTTACTCTGTGAACATAAAGGCTTCTCTCAATGGTAGCCAAAGAGATAGTGGATGCAATGGTGATCATCTTTCAAACTATTGCAAATTTTAGAATGGTACTAAGGATGAGAATGTAGCATATATCACCCCATTATTTATAAAGGGAAGGAGAGGGGAAAAAAGGGAACTTCAGTCCTGTTAGCCTTGCATTAGTCATGGGAAAATGCCAAGATCTGACAAAAAGGATGTGACCAATGGATAATTGAATAATAATGATATGATTGCATGTAAACACACAAGTTAGGAACAGAAGTAGGCCACTTAGCCCCTCAAGCCAGCTTTGTAAGTCAATAAGATAATGATTGATTTGTTTGCATCCTGAATACCACATTCTTATTTATCGTCAAAAATCTCACCTTACAAGAATATATTTAACTCTGCCTTGAAAATATTCAGTGATTTCCCCCCCCCCCATCTACACCACCTTCTGAGGCACCTATTTCCAAAGTATCACAATAGTCTAAGAGAAAAATGCATCCCCATCTCAATCCTAAAAGGGTGAGCCCTAAGTCTTAAGCAGCGCATCCTCCCTCTGGACTGAGTGACTCGAGGGAATATCCTCCCCATGTCCACCTTGTCAGAAGTATTTTGCATCTTACACTTCAATCAAGTCACCCTCACTTTTCTAAATCCTGTACTCTTCATAACTTCAGAGGAAGCAAGTCCAGACTGTCCAACGTTTTCTCATAACACAAGCTGCTTGTTCCAGTATCACCAAGTTAACCTCCTGTGAGCCTCCTCCAACACCTTTCCATGATTTTTTGAATAAGGCAGCTAAAACTGTACATAATCTTCAAGATGTGGTCTTATCAATGCCTCTTTAATTGAAACATCTTTACTTTTATGTTCAATTTCTCTCATACTAACGGATGGCATTTCATTAGCCTTTTCAATTATTTGCTGTAACTGCTTCACTTTTTGTGACCTTTCTGCCCCTCAGAATTCTGTGTTGTTCTCCATTTAAGTACTTCTCTGCTTAAATGTTCATCCTGCCGAAGTATATCTGTCTAAATCCAGGAATCGGCACAAAAGAGACGAATGACCTAAGTTCAGAAAACAAAAATATGTAAACAGTTTGGGTCAAACTGAAAAATTATGATGGTAATAAGTCATGTATGGGAATGTCTAATAATATCATGAGGGACAAAGGAAGAAATAATGACAATTTGTCAGAATGGTTTGGTGACAATCATGGAAGATTGTAATCTTCATTTTGGACCGGAAAATGCAGATGGATAATGCAAGTCTTGGTGATGAGTTTTCAAGACAGTTTCATATGACAGCATGTTCTGCAGCCAACCAGAAAGCAGGCTATACCAGATCTAGTGTTGTGCAGTAAAAGAAGATTGATAACAATCTATAATGAAGGCATCCACAGGTCGCAACAACCACAATATGATTGCATTTTATATTCAGTTTGAGGGGTAGAGAAGTGAGTCTGACAGTAAACTTTTAAATTTAATTCAGGGCAGTTATCAGGCTATGGAAGCAGAGCTTGCTAAGATGAATTGGCAAATGATGTTTAAGGATAGATCAATAAAGAAGCAGTGGCAGACATTTAAGGGAATATTTCAGAATATGCAGAATTGATAGTGCTCTTTTGGCGCAGTGCTCATGTCCCTATCTCTGGGTCAGATGTTTCAGCTTTAAGTCACATTAGCTCCAGAGGTGTAAGAACATGTCTGAACAGGTTGATTTTTTTAAAAATCTACATAGAACAAATATATTATAGCAAGCAGGAACAGTTTTTAGAGACAAACCCATCATCCATAGAGTAACTAGTAAGTTTCCTCCAGGTGCTCTGGTTTCCGCCCACAATCCAAAGATGTGTAGGCCAGGTGAATTGGCCATGCTAAATTTCCCATAGTGATAGTTGCATTCATCAGGGGTAAATGTAGGCTAAGGGAATGGTCTGGGTGGGCTACTCTTTGGAGGGTCGATGTGGACTTGTTGGATCGAAGGGCATGTATCCATAATGCAGAGAGTCTAATCTAATCTAATCTAATCTAAAAGGAAAAGTATAAAGTTTCCAAAGTCTAGTGGCAGTTCAGAAATATTTAAAAAAGAAAGAATGACCAAAAGAGGTAAGAAAAATTCATGTGTGAGAGAATGCAAGCTGGAAAGATAAAAACTGTGAGAGTTTCCATGAATATGTTAAGAAGATATGAGTTAACAAAGTGATGGTTGGTCTTAAACAAAGTCAGACTGGGGAATAAAGAAATGGCAGATTAATTGAACAGGTATTTTGCATTTATTTTCACTCTAGGATATTCAAGTAACTTCCAAGAAACAGCTACAAATTAGGAAATGGTACAGCATGAGTACCTCAGGGAAATCATGATCACAGAGAAGTGGCATTGAGTAAATTGTTGGAGCTGTTGGTTGGCGAATGGCCAGTTTGTAATGAATTTCATCAAGAATCTTAAAGGAAGTATCCAGTGAGGTTGTTGATGTATTGATTGCTATTTACCAAACCTGCCTTGATTTGGGGATGATCTGATTTGATTGGGAGATGGTGAATGTAATTGCTTTATTTAAAAATAGAGAAATACAGAAGATGGGAAACTATAGGTCAATTAGCTTAACATCTGTCACAGGCAAGGTGTTAGAAGCTAGGACGATCGCTGAAGATTACAGTTCAGGGTAACCGGGCAGAATCAACATAGTTTTGTGAAAGGTGAAATCATGTTTGTCCAATCTTTTGGAGTGGCAACACATGCTGTGGATAAAGAGAAACCAGTGTATGTGCTGTGTGTAGGTTTCCAGAATGCACATGATGAGATGTCACATCGCATGTCATTGTGGAAAACGAAGCTCATGGTGTTGGAGGCATCAAATTAGCATGAATTAAAGATTGGATAGCTGACAGGAAGGAGACAGTAGAATTTTCTGTAGATGTTAATGGGGCTTTTTCAGGTTGGCAAGATGTAATCGGTAGGAGAAAGTGAGGACTGCAGATGCTGGAGATCAGAGTCAAAAACGTGTGGCACTGGAAAAGCACAGTGTTGCGCTACTGCAATTGGTGGTGGGGCCTCACCTGTTTACAATTCATATAAATGACTTAGATGAATGGATGGAACATATGGTTGCCAAGGTAGAAAGTAAATTATGATGAGAATATCAAGATACTGCATAAATATATGTCTTGATTAAGTGAGTGGGGAAAGGCGGGAATATAATATTGGAAAATGTGAAGTTGTCCATTTGACAGGAAAATGGCATTTGGCAATAAAAACAAAACCATATCATCTTAGTGGAGAGAGATTGCAGAGGGAACTGTCTGTTCTTGTGTATGAATCGCCAAAGGTTAGTTTGAAGGTAATTAAGAAACTTAATAGAATGTTACCATTTATAATGAGAGGACTTGAATACAAAAATAGGGAGGTTATGCTCAGCAACACAGGGCACTGGTCTGAGTACATCTGGAGAACTGTGCACTGTGCTGGTCACCTTAATTAGGAAAGAGTGTAATTGCATTAGAAGCAGTTCGGCGAAGATTTACCTGACTATGGCCTGGAATGGGCAGATTGTTTTTCAGGCTGGATTTCTATCCACAGGAGTTTACAGGAGTGAAACAACAAAATTCTGAAGCGTCTTGACAGAGTAGATGTTGTGTAGCTATTTACTTATTCATTTACGATGAGGGCATTGTTAGCTAGGCAACAATTTATTGCCAATCCCAGAGGATAGTTCAGAGTCAACCACCTTGCTGTGCATCTGGAGCCACATGTTGGTCACACCAGATAAGGATGGCAGTTTCCTTCCCTCAAAGACATCTGTAGACCAGATGGGTTTTGCAACAATCAACAATGGCTTTCATAGTTATCATTAAACTCTTAATTCTACAGTTTTATTCAATTCAAATTCCACAGTCTGCAATGGTAGGTTTCAAACCCAGGTCCACAAAACATTACCTGGGGTTTTGGATAAACAATCCAGTGATATTACCACTAGGCCATTGCCTTCCCTTCTTATGGAGTACCTAAAGCAAGGGATCACTGTTTGTGAGAAGATTTGTAGCTCGGGTGCTCGTTGTTGTGGTTCTGTTGACCAAGCTGGGAATTTGTGTTGCAGACGTTTGGTCCCCTGTCTAGGTGACATCCTCAGTGCTTGGGAGCCTCTTGTGAAGCGTTCTGTGATCTTTCCTCCGGCACTTGTCGTGGTTTGAATCTGCCGCGTCCGGTTGTCGGTTCCAGCTGTCCGCTGCAGTGGCCGGTATATTGGGTCCAGGTTGATGTACTTATTGATTGAATCTGTGGATGAATGCCATGCCTCTAGGAATTCCCTGGCTGTTCTCTGTTTGGCTTGTCCTATAATAGTAGTGTTGTCCCAGTCGAACTCATGTTGCTTGTCATCTGCGTGTGTGGCTACTAAGGATAGCTGGTCATGTCATTTCGTGGCTAGTTGGTGTTCATGGATGCGGATCATCAGCTGTCTTCCTGTTTGTCCTATGTAGTGTTTTATGCAGTCCTTGCATGGGATTTTGTACACTACATTGGTTTTGCTCATGTTGGGTATCGGGTCCTTCGTTCTGGTGAGTTGTTGTCTGAGAGTGGCTGTTGGTTTGTGTGCTGTTATGAGTCCTAGTGGTCGCAGTAGTCTGGCTGTCAGTTCGGAAATGCTCTTGATGTATGATAGTGTGGCTAGTCCTTTGGGTTGCAGCATGTCCTCATTCCGTTGTCTTTCCCTTAGGCATCTGTTGATGAAATTGCACGGGTATCCGTTTTTGGCGAATACATTGTATAGGTGTTCCTCTTCCTCTTTTTGCAGTTCTGGTGTACTGCAGTGTGTTGTGGATAGTGTGTTCTTTTGAATAGTGTCTTGATGCAACTTATTTTGTGTGTGTTGGGGTGGTTGCTTTTGTAGTCCAAAGGACTAGCCACAATACCATACAACCACAACAAGGGATCACTGTTCAAAAATCAAGGGTTGACCATGAAAAGAGAGATTAGGAGATCATTTTATCTCAGAAGGTCGTGAGTCTTTGGAAATCTGTCCCTGAACAGGTGGTAGAAACATGGTCCTAAATATTTTTATAGCAGAGATCAATCGATATTTGTTAAACAAGGGGTGAAAGGTTAAGTGGAAATATGGATGTGAGGTTGCAATCAGATCAGGCATGATCTCAGTGAATGACAGAGCAGGCTCAAGGCTCAGAGTGACTTTTTCCTGATCCCGATTTGTATGTTAATCTGCATCAAACCCCTTGTGACTTCTTCACAGCATACTTTCCTCCCTCTGTTTGTGTTCTCTGTAAATTTAGCTACGCTCTCACTCCTCTCATTTGAGCATTTGATGTAAATTCAAAAAACGAGAGGCCTGAGCACAAACTCCTGCCTGAGTTTTCTTGTCACATTCTGACAATCAGACTATGTTCTATTTATACACATTTTCTGACAGCCAATCAATCTCCTACTCACACTATTATTTTAACCCCCACACATTGTGCTCCGACTTTGCTGAATTGAACATCGCCAGGATTTATGACTGGAAATCCTGTTTGATGAACCTTTTGGGATTCTCTGTGAATATTACGAACAAAATTGATAAACTGGAATTGAGAATGTATTGTATTTGGATTTTCAGCAAGCTTTTGATAAACTCCCCCACAGGACATTCTTTAGCAATATGAAAGGACATGAGCTAGGAGTTAATGCAGTTGCATGGATTTAATGGATTAAAGATAAGCTCATATTAAAAAAACAGAGAACAGGAATAAACAGGTCATACTTGTGTTGACAGGTGATTAGCGGTACACCAAAAGGATCAGTGCCTTGGCTCCCAGCTGTTCACAATAAATATCAGGGAATTTGAGGTGGGAGCAAATGTCATGCTTCCAAATTTGGGGATGACAGAAAGCTGAGTAGAAATGTGTGTTGTGACGAAGGAGCAAAGTGGGTTCTGGAGGATTTGAACAGGCTCACTGAGAAAGTAAGATCATGTGTAAAACATGAGATCCTTCTTGGGAAGAAGAACAGATATACCAAGTAGTTTGTAAATGGGAAGAGGCTGGAAAGTATAGATGTACACTGGGACCTAGTATCATTTTGGTCAGTCACTCAAGACTATCATGCAGGTGCAGCTGACAGTTGGAAGGCTGATGGAATGCTACCTGTATCACAGAGGATTTGAGTGTGGGAGTAGTTTTGTGTCGAAACTTGCTTAAGCCTCTCTTGGAGTTTGGACCCCATAGCTTTGGAAAGAGATTATTCCCACAGAAGGGATGAAATTAAGGCTGACCAGACGTATTCCTGTGATAGCAAGACTATCCTGTGTAGAGAGGTTGAGAAGCTAGGCCTCTCTTGTCAAGAATTTCGGAAAATGAAAGGTGATATCTAATTGATTCAAAGTTAGGTTATCTAACATAAAGCAACCCATGACTATTTTGGCACAACATCAAATTTGTATTCTCTGAATTTTACAGTGCAAAAAAGGCTACTCATGTCAATGTTCTGTGCTGAGGTTGAGACTCTGTGCCAACCTCCACCAACAGAAGTTGATCTATTTTTCTCTTCCCTCAATCTAGCTTTCCCTAAAATGAATCAATGGTGTTTCTTCAACCACCCTGCACCATCATGAGTTCAAAATTCTTTCCATTCTCTGGGAGTGATGATAATCTTGAAAATGTTCTTGAATTTACTAATGCCTGTCTTACATTGACATATTCATTAATGTTGCTCAAATAACATTGGTGCAAATTAGCTACAAAGTAGAAACTCTCTGAATTAACAGGAACACAATGGGCTAAATGATCTCCTTTTGTGCTGTAACCATTTTGTTATTCAATGTGCGAGCAGTCAATTTCTGACCTGATGCTTCTTGTAGCACAATATATGCCTTTTTAATCTGGACTGTCACAGAAGTACAGGGAATGAAGTTTGAAGTACCATCTTTCGAACAATAACATCCTTCCAAAGTGAGGTTCCTGCTCTACTGATGTGAGTGGATAGTATAATTTGTACTGCTGTTAAATTGATCAATTACCAACTGCACTTCTCATTATATTAGACTTTCAAAGTAATCCAACAGGATTCAGTTTCCCACTGCTTTTGTGCCATTGGTTAAATATCATACACAATCATAATTGACCAAGACTTGGAGATGCCGGTGTTGAATTGGGGTAGACAAAGTTAAAAATCATACAACACCAGGTTATAGTCCAACAGGTTTTTTTGGAAGCACTGCCAATGTTGTCTCCAAAAGACAGGCCAGCTGCAAGAAGTCAATGCTTAAGAACAGAAGTGATGCTTGACGATGAGTCGTTATTTATGAGCACAATTTATGAGCTCTTTTGTCATGGCAGAAAAATTTAACTGTGGATTTAACTGATTGGCACATTTACATTGTACATCGAACAGCATAGCACTGAAATAGGCCTTTCAGCCCACCATGTCTTTGTTGACCATGGTGCTGTTCTCAACTATTCCCATCTATCGGCACATGATCTGAATCCATCTATTCTCTGCCTGTTCGTGTCTCTATCTGGATGTGTGGTGAAGATGTGGGTGCACTGTACCTTGAAGAGAGTTAGAACGACCTGACAGCACCAAGTGTTCTGAATAAGGTAACAATGTAACACTTAGTCGAAAGTTAGATCAGCTGGTTGCCTGGAATCAACAAAACAGATTCGAATTAGGCCAATCAGTTTCAATTATACCTTGAAAAAATACCAAACTCCAGTCAAGTTTGAATTTAGTATATTGACAACATTAAAAGCCAATGACACAATCCGATACTTTGGTTATAAGACCGGGGAAAATTGAACAGCTGGGAGGAGAACTGCCAAGCCAATGACTTCTGCAGACAGCCCAGGGAATAGCTGTCTTAAAGATACCTTTATCAATCAGTAACCTCTGAAGCATAATCCCTAAGAAGAACAAAAAAGGCACAGGAAGATCCAAATAGAATATTTGACAGCTGGCTGATTTTGACAACTTGAATTTTTGGTAAATCTAAATGGGGGGGTGGTTATTGGGCTAGTATTGTAGAAGGGGATTGTAAAAGATAGATTAGAGGAAGGAGTTGTAAATCATTGTTAGTTAATTATTCTCTGTTATACTTTAAGAAATAAAGTTGTTACTTTTACTTTTAACTAGCTTTTGGCCTCTTGAATTTTCACTGATTACTGCACAGGATAAACCTTTTCTGTGTTGTTAGTTTAAATTGAGCAAAAGGGTTTACCCCATGTCGAACAGATGTCTGTTAAAATTTGCTAACATTTCAATCTCGACCACCTTCCCTGGCAGCATGTTTCAGGCTCCTGCCAAGGTCTGTGTAAAAGGATTTCCCTGCGCACCTCCTTTTATACTTTCCCTCTCCCACCTTAAAACTATGCCTCCTAGTATTTGGTCTTTCCACCCTGGTAAAGAGTTTCTAACTATCCACCCTATTGATGCCTCTCATAATTTCATATTCTTCCATCAGATCATCCCTCGGCCTCTGAACTCAAGTGAAACTTTTGTTTATCCAACCCCTTGTAGCTTAAATACGCCAAGCCAGGCAATATCCTGGTCAACCTCATTTGATAGGCATATGGATGAGAATGGAATAGTATAGGTTAGGTGGGCTTCAAATTGCTTTCACAGGTGGCATAACATCGATGGCCAAAGGGCCTGTATTGTGCTGTAATGTTTTATATTCGATGTTCTACCTCTTCTGCAACCTCTCCAAAGCTTCCACATCCTTCTTGCAGTGCAGAACTACACACTACTCTGAATGTGGCCGAGAGACTTATTCAGTTGCAACATGGCTTGCCAACCTTACTATTCAGTGCCACATCCTATGAAAGGAAACATGCCATATGCCTTCATCACCAACTTATCCACTTTTGATGCCATTTTCAGGGACTCTGGATTTGCTTCCCAAGATCCCTCTGTATATTGATGCTCCGAAGGGTCCTGCCATTCACTGTGTACTTGCCTGTTGCATTTCACCTCTCAAAATGCATCAGTTCACACTTGTCTGGATTGAGCTCCATCTGCCATTTCTTAGTCCACCTTTCCAGCAAATGTATATCCTGCTGTATCCTTTGATGTCCTTCCTCCACAACACCACCAACTTATCTGCAAACTTAAGAATCTGATCACTGACATTTTCGTCTTTTATGTATGTTACAAGCAACAGAGGTCCCAGCATTGATCCTTCCAGAACACCACTGGTCACAAACCTCCAGTCAGAAAAACACACCTCTACAACTACCCCCTGTCTTCTGTGGCCAAGCCAATTTTGTATCTGACTTGCCAACTGAGCATGGATTTAATGTTCTGGACCAGCCTACCATGAGTGACCATGTCAAATACTTCTGTAATGTCCAGACAGACAACATCCACTGCCTTACTCTCATCAATTATCTTCATCACTTCCTCAAAAAATTCAATCAAGTTTGTGAGACAAAATCTCCTCTGCATTTTGTCATATTGACTGTCCCTAATAAGTCCATTCTTCTCCAAATGCAAGTTAATTTTGTCTCTAACAATCTTCTCCAGTAATATCCTGATCAATAATGTAAGGATTATCCTTGTTACTCTTCTTAAATGAAGGAACAACATAAACTATTCTCTTATCTTCTAGAATCTCGCCTATGGTGAAAGAAAATATCATCTGGAATTAAGAGTCTAACGGTGATTGTTTCAGCAAGAGATTTCTTTTCAGGCTTAAACTGCACCAAACTATATCCTGAGAATAGTTATTCTTGACTCAGCTCTTTGAGATTCATCAAACTGGCAAGTAATCCAGACACCTCTGAAACCAGCTCTGAGAGTCAGAGTCACACAGCACAGAAACAGACACTTTGGTACAACTCATCCATGTCAATGAAGGTTACCTAAACTGAACTAATCCCATTTGTCTGCGTTTCATCCACATCCCTCGAGTCCTTTCCTGTTCATGTACCTGTCCAAATGTCTTTTCAATGTTATAATTGTACCCGCCTTGACCACTTCCTCTAATAGCTTATTCCACACATTACCCTACGTGTGAAAACATTGCCCATCAAGTTGTGCGCTGTCAATTTCTTTTAGTACAAGTGTCATTAATTACTGGGAAATGATCAGTCTGTTTTTATAAAATCATGCTCACCAATGTGTAATATTTTTCAGTGCCATTCAGTTTTGAAGCTGTTAATTTATCAGACTTACTTTTTATTTTGAGGTTGTTTGAGCTGAAAATTTCAATAATCAGCTTGAAACATCAAAGACATGACTTGCACAAACTAGATGCCTTTCTTTAACCATAGCATGTCCCAAAGTGCTATCCAGTGAATTAATTGCTATTGAAGTGCAATCACAGCTGTAATGGCTGAAACACAGCATCCCATTTGTCCACAATACTCCCCCACAAACAGCAAGCTGATAATAACCAGATCACCTCTAAATCTCTGCACAAGGAACCAGAGGAAGCCTTTGAGTCTGCTCCGTCATTCAGTAAGATCATGTCAGATCTAATTTTAACCTCAACTCTACATTACTGCATGTCTTTAGTAATCTTGATTGGTCGTATTGATTTGAGCAATGTGTGTTGGCCAGCACATTGAGATGAACTTGTTTAGACTTCTTCAAAAGAATGTCATGAGATTTGTGCATGCATCTGAGAGGGCGGACAGAGCTTTGCTTTAACACCATCGCATTATTTAATGTATCATTGGTGATACCAAAATTAATACATCTTATCTAATGCAATTTATGCCTTTCATTTTTAGACTGCAACAGAGTAAAGAGAATTAACTTTGGAACACCAATTTTAGAACAACAATTTGGTTTTGAATATATAGAATCCCTCCAGTATGAAAGCAGGCCATTCTACCCATTGAGTCCATACCGACACTCTGAAGACAATCCCATCCAGACCCACACCCTAACCAATCCCTATGACCCTGCATTCCCCATGGCTAACTCACCTAGCCTTCACATCCCTGAACACTATAGGCAATTTAGCATGGCAAGTCCACCTAACCTGCACATCTTTGGACTGTGGGAGGAAACCAGAGGAATCCCATGTGAACACAGGGAATCCCATGTGAACACAGGGAGAATGCACAAACTCCACACAGATAGTTGTCCGAGGTTGGAATCAAACCTGGATCCCTGGCACTATGAGGCAGCGGTGCTAACCATTGAGCCACTGTGCTGTTCCATATGTGAGGTACCAGCTCTACTGATGTAAACGGATGGTGTCGCTTCAACTGCAATTAAAATGTTAAATTGCCAAGAGCATTTCTCAGAAGAGAGGAAGAAGCAGGTGAGGTCCCAGTGAGATGGCAGAGCTGTGTGGAACTCAGCAAGAGTGTGATTAAAAGGAGCAGTGATAATGGAGGGACCCAGAAGCAGACATACCAGTGAAGGAGCTGCTTCAACAAAAGCAAAGTGTGATGACACAGGAGAGCAGGTCAGTAACTGGTGGATAATCTTTCTTTCTTTTTGGGACTGTCTATAGCCTGAAATTTTAACCGTAAGTACGCCTTAAGAAAACTGACAGGTAAGGCAGACGAACTCAAGACATGGGTGGGAACATGGGACAGGGATATAATAATTATTACAGAAACATGGCTGAGGGATGGACAGAACTGGCAGCTCCATGTTCCAGGGTATAGAAGATTACTATTTAGATTAGATTACTTAGTGTGGAAACAGGCCCTTCGGCCCAACAAGTCCACACCGCCCAGCCGAAGCACAACCCACCCATACCCCTACATCTACCCCTTACCTAACACTACGGGCAATTTAGCATGGCCAATTCACCTGACCTGCACATCTTTGGACTGTGGGAGGAAACCGGAGCACCTGGAGGAAACCCACGCAGACACGGGGAGAACGTGCAATCTCCACACAGTCAGTCGCCTGAGGCGGGAATTGAACCCAGGTCTCTGGTGCTGTGAGGCAGCAGTGCTCACCACTGTGCCACCGTGCCGCCCACCAAAGAAGCTATAGGAAGGGTAGAAGGGGAGGGAGGAGAGGAGGGGGAAGCGCATTTTTGATGAGGGAAAATATCTTGTTAGTACTTAAGAGAATATTCCTAGGGAGATGACCAGTGAAGCTACATGTTTAGAACTGAGAAACAAGAAGGGAGTGATCACTTTGATGGGAATGGACTATAAGCCTGCTCAATAGTCAGCAGGAAATTGAGGAACAAATATTTAGGGAGATTACAGATAGCTGTAAGAATAATCGGATTGTAGCAGGAGGGGATAATAACTTTCCAAACATAGACTGGAACTTCCATAGTGTTAAGCATTTAGATGGTGAGGAATTTGTTAAATGTGTTCAAGAACATTTTTTTTACCAATATGTAGAATAACCTACAAGAGAAAAAGCTCCCCCACCAACAACTCAGTTACTTACCCTGCTTTGTTCGAAAAAAGGAAATTGAGTTTTGCTCCTTCTCTTGTCTGTGCTTCTACATATTGATAAAGAACATTTTTGTGAGCACATTTTAACAAATTCCTCACCATCCAAGTCCTCTGCTGGGTCCACTGTTGTTTGATGAAAATATAGGAAGCATGGTTTTCTAAGTTTGCAAATGACATCAAAGTTGTGAAGAAGATTATCTAAAAGTGCAATGGGATCTTGATCAACTGGGCTTGTGGGTCAAGAATGGCCAATGGAGTTTAATTTAATGCAACGTGATGTGTTTTGGTAAGACTAACCAGGACAGGACTTAAACGGTGAAAGATAGGCCCCTGGGGAGTTTGTTTGAACAGGGAGACTGAAATGTGGATGTACATAGTTCCTTGCTAGTGTCATCACAGGTAGAAAGGATGGTAAAGAAAGCGCTGGGCATGCATGCCTTCAATGGTCAGAGCATTGAGTACAGGAGTTGGGACATTGTGTTACAGCTGTACAAACATTGGTTAGGTCACAGATGGAGTACTGCTCGCAGTTCCTCTTGCCTTGCTATAAGAAGAGCATTAAAAAAATGCACAAAAGATTTACCAGGATTTACTAAAACTGGAGGGTTTGAGCTATAAGGACAGGCTATATAGACTGGGGCTGGGGCATTTTCCCTGGAGCTTAAATGACTGAGGAGTGGCCTGATCGAGATCTATAAAATCATGAGAGGCATAAATAAGGTAAATTGCCACGGTCTTTTCCCTGGAGTTGGGGAGTTCCAAATGAGAGGGCATAACTTTAAGGTGAGAGGAGAAAAATATAAAAGAGACCCGAGGGGCAGTTTTTACACAGAGTGGTTCATGTGTAAAACTGCTGGAGAAAGTGGTGGTTGCAGATAGTTACAGTATTTAAATGACATTTGGACAGCTACATGAATAGGAAGGGATGAGAAGAATACAGACCAACAGCAGGCAAATGAGACTAATTCAGCTGAGGAAACCTGGTCAGCATGGATGAGTGGGCTGAAGGGTCTGTTTCTGTGCTATATGATTCTATTACTCTATTTTCCTTGTTTCATTTTCAGTAAGCGTAAAATGCAAAGGTCCATATTTGGAATATTGGGAAATGTGAAAGGGGATCAGAACCATGATTTGCACTCCATGTATGATGTAAAAAATCGTCAACACTTATGACTGTCGAAATGCACGAGGTGGAGTGATTCACACTCAAACATTGAGAGCTTGAGCAGGAGCAAGGGGTACTACGATGGATCCATCATCTGGGAGGTCCATGGATTGCAAGTTTCAATTTGGTCACCCCACAGCTTTGGCAAGTGAAAACAGAGGTTATGGGTGACGGAGAAAGGGAACTAAATAGATAATAAGGAATCCCCAAAGTGCATACAGCTCACAAATCATTTTATCAGCCTTGGGAGACAGTTATGGTGACAGTTCCACTGTGGGTGGTCCAGCCGCCGAACAGTGTGGGAAGGCAATAGTAGGAGGGGATTTATAAGTGACAGGGAGTAAACTGGTGCTCTTGCAGCCATAAACATGTCTCCAAGATGCTACCTTCTGGGTGCCAAGTTGAAAGACGTTATACAATGACTGCAGGGCATTCTGAAGTGGGGTTCTGAAACCTGAGATTGTGGTTCATGTTGGAACCAGTGACAGAAGATGAATGAGCAAATTTTAGAGGATTGAAAAGCAGGACTTCAAAGAGAGTAATCTCAAGATGAGTGGTGAGAATAAGAATAGAATGATAGACGGGGTGAATTTGTGGTTGGCGATATGGTGCAGGAGGGAAGGCTTTTAATTCCTGAGGCATTGGGACTGTGGGACACCACAATAGTATAGCATTGAGGAGGGATATATTTTCGGAAGGGTCATCAAATGAACCAATGTGAATGGAGCAGTGCAGGAGGATGCTTCCTTTTTTAAATGTTTTTCTTCTCTTTTGTGTTTTTCATTCTTCTTCTCACTTCATTCTTCTCCTGGCCATGGATTCCTGGAAACAGAACCCCACTCTCAGACTCAGTGCAGGCATAGCGTGGCGGCCTCCCAGTCCAAGCTCTGGCTTGGTGTGGTGGCATCCCAGTCTATCATGGCAGTATTTCGGTCCTTGTGGCATTTTCTTGGCCTGATGTGGTAATCCCTCAGTGGCCCGGCGTGGCGGTATCAGCTCAGCTTGGTGATCTTTTGGCAGTGTCTTGGCCTGGCATGGTATCAGCATGGACTTCTGGTCTCGAGGCGATTCCTCAACGTGCGGTCCCACCATGGCTAAGCACTTAAGAAAGACTTTAATGTTTGAACTTTCAGCTTGATTTCTTTATGTTCAACTTCAAACTAAGAAGGTCTGCAATGTGTAACTTCTAACCTTATTTTATATGTTTTATGCTGTACTATAAATAATGCTGTGTTTAACTTTTAATTTTCTTCTTTCTTTCTACCTTGTTCCTAAGATTCTGCACATAGGTACTTGTACATAAGATGGCGCCTTGTGTGGCAATATGATACATTTTTCACTGTACTTTTGTACATGAGGATAACTGACAATATCAAATTTATGGCAATCAAATTAATGGAAGTAAACATAATGGGACAAGCATGCTGCTGGGTGTATCCTGGAAGCCTCAAAATAGTCAGACACAGAGTTGGAGGATCAAATGTGTAATCAAATTTCAGAGAAGTGTAAGAATAAAAAGGCAATCACAGTGAGGGATTTTACTCCCCATACATTAGCCAAGATAATGAAGAAGGGGGAAAATGGTGGGTGTATCATATGGGAGATGGTAGAGTTGGTGACTGTAACTCAGTTAGATTTGGAGCAGATATGGAAAAGGCTAAAAATCTTAAACTGGGTAAAGACTTAATTTCCTATAAGATACAATTTGGCTCAAGTGAACTGGGAGCAGCAACGTTTACATAAAATTATGTCACAGCATTGGAAGACAAGGAATGACAGTATAGGTCAGATAGGTTCACTCAAAGTCAAGGGGTGGGACCAAGGTCAGAGAACCCTCGAAGACTAGGGACATAAAAAAAGGAATCTGAGACAGACACAAAATGTTCAATAATGCAGAGTTCTGAGAGGAGTGTCAAAGTTTCGGGGAGAGCATAAAAAGTAATGTTGGAAGGCTAAGTAAATGCGAGAGAAAGCATTGGCAGGTAGAGTGAAGGAAAACCCAAAGGAGTCTTAAAAATATACATGAGAATAAGAGAATAATTTGGGAAAGAGTTAGGCCCAATAATGGAGCCTAGAGATAATCTCTATGTCTGGACCCAAACAAACTGGGCACAATTCTTAATGAACACTTTGTGTCAGTCTTCACATTGGAAAAGGGTGATGCAGGTTTGGGCAATAACACATCGGGTATGCACATTAAACAGAGATGGAGTAGGCACTAGTAAGCTTAGCAATCTTGATATTGGATGAATCTGCAGGCTGAAGCAAGATGTATCCCAAGCTGTTGAGGGAGAAAATTACATATTTGATGTAGTTTTCAGTCACCAGTAATGAATTTTTTTATCCTGAGTGTTGAAATACCTAAGGATCTTTCGATAGGCACATGTACCCTGTTATATTTCCTACATTCCAGCAGGAACTGCACTTTGACAAGGGTACATAAGTTCATAAACATTTGAGCAAGTTTTAAGCTTGTGGAAGATCCCATACAGATTGCGCGCACTTCTTTGTTCTTATTGACGAACACTCTGTTTGATGACACTGTGAAGGTAGTTCCCTATGTAGGTACTGTCAAATGAAGCATGGCAAGCACAGTGGTACAGATGATGGCAAATTCACAGAGCAGGTGATCACTGTATTCTACCTTTTAATCTAATCATGTGGTGTGTGTTGTACTGGCTTGGTCAGGTTGGTTTTGCAACCTGTCCCGATAATCCATCCCTTGCACGAAAGAAAGATTACAATAAATCTGCAGTGCAATGCTTCCAACCTCTTACACTCCAGTGATTGTATTATTGTCATCAGATCATATTAAAAAATGAAGAAAGTCATGGTCCAACATGAAAAGAAACAAATGGACAACGTGTTCTTCTCTGTCTTTCCATGGTTTATTAGTGGATGACATGCACATCAGATAGTGTAATTTATTTTTGATTCTTTCTCAAATGTGAGCATGCCTGGCAATGCATAAGCCAGTTTGGAATCTTTTCTGTGTCAAACAAAATCAATGTAACTAAATTCCAGTGATCAGAAATTGAACAACTTACATACATGTGATTCTTTTCCCCAGAGGCTTTCTCCCAAACTCTTTGTGAGTTAATATGATGTTGTCCAGCTTTTCTGCACTGATGTCTATCAGAAACATAGCACAAACAATCTGCTAATGTTGTTTAGCAAGTCAAGTAACTCTTGTGGAGCAAAAATAGAGTTAATGTTCAGGACAATGTCCTGTCATTATATCACAGTACAATACAGCACCAAATGAGGCCATTCAGCTCAAAATGTCTGCATTGCTCCTTGCAGATGTGTATCCCATTATATTGCATTGTTCGCTCTTTCTTCTTGCCCCTACATATTTACGAGGAGAAAGTGAGGACTGCAGTTACTGGAGATCAGAGCTGAAAATGTGTTGCTGGAAAAGCGCAGCAGGTCAGGCAGCATCCAAGGAGCAGAAGAATTGATGTTTCGGGCATGAGCCCTACTTCAGGAATAAGGAAAGTGTGTCCAGCAGGCTAAGATAAAAGGTAGGGAGGAGGGACCTGGGGGAGGGGCGTTGGAAATGCGATAGGTGGAAGGAGGTTAAGGTGAGGGTGATAAGGTGATGGTGATAGGCCGGAGTGGGGGTGGGGGTGGAGAGGTCAGGAAGAAGATTGCAGGTAAGGAAGGCGGTGCTGAGTTTGAGGGTTGGGACTGAGACAAGGTGGGGAGAGTGGAAATGAGGAAACTGGAGAAATCTGAGTTCATCTCTTGTGGTTGGAGGATTCCTAGGCGGAAGGTGAGGCGTTCTTCCTCCAGTCATCGTGTTGCTATGGTCTGGCGATGGAGGAGTCCAAGGACCTGCATGTCCTTGGTGGAGTGAGAGGGGGAGTTGAAGTGCTGAGCCACGGGGCGGTTGGTTTGGTTGGTGCGGGTGTCCCAGAGGTGTTCTCTGAAACGTTTCCGCAAGTAGGCGGCTTGTCTCCCCAATATAGAGGAGGCCACATCAGGTGCAGTGGATGCAGTAAATGATGTGTGTGGAGGTGCAGGTGAATTTGTGGTGGATATGGAAGGATCCCTTGGGGCCTTGGAGGGACGTAAGGGGGGAGGTGTGGGCGCAAGTTTTGCATTTCTTACGGTTGCAGGGGAAGGTGCCGGGAGTGGAGGTTGGGTTGGTGGGGGGTGTGGACCTGACGAGGGAGTCACGGAGGGAGTGGTCTTTTCGGAACACTGATAGGGGAGGGGAGCGAAATATATCCCTGGTGGTGGGGTCTGTTTGGAGGTGGCGGAAATGATGACGGATGATACGATGTATATGGAGGTTGGTGGGGTGGTAGGTGAGGACCAGTGGGGTTCTGTCCTGGTGGTGATTGGAGGGGCGGGGCTGAAGGGCGGAGGAGCAAGAAGTGGAGGAGATGGGGTGGAGAGCATCATCAACCATGTCTGGGGGGAATTGCGGTCTTTGAAGAAGGAGGCCATCTGGGTTGTTCGGTATTGGAACTGGTCCTCCTGGGAGCAGGTGCGGCGGAGATGAAGGAATTGGGAATATGGGATGGCGTTTTTACAGGGGACAGAGTGGGAGGAGGTGTAGTCTAGGTAGCTGTGGGAGTCGGTCAGTTTATAGTGAATGTCCGTGTTGATTCGGTCACCCGAGATAGAAATGGAGAGGTCTAGGAAGAGGAGGGAGGGCCCGGCTATGCCTGCCTCTTTGTAGGATATGTGGAACAGTCCATCTTCCGCAGCTACACTGGAATCGCCCCCCACCTTTTCCTCCGCTATATCGATGACTGTATTGGTGCTGCCTCATGCTCCCACGAGGAGGTTGAACAGTTCATTCACTTTACTAACACCTTCCATCCCGACCTCAAATTTACCTGGACCGTCTCAGACTCCTCCCTAGAAATGGAGAGGTCTAGGAAGAGGAGGGAGGAGTCTGAGATGGTAAGATGCAGAATCCAGGGTTTGTATAAGCTTTGGAACTCTTCCACCAAAGACACTTGAAAATCGTCATGAGAATTTGTTGGCACGACAAGATCACAAAGAAGGTCCTTAACTGTATTGGACTCAACAGCAGTAAGCTCAGTCTTCAGAAAGCTGAAGCGGACCATGTCTTCTATGTGGATGACTGCAGAATCCCCAGGCAGATTCGCAGTAGAAAACTCTTAACATCATGAGGGTCTGTACAAATGTCACAAGAAAACCCAAATAGAAACTTCACAAAATTTTGTATTGCAGGCCAACACACATGAGAAAAAGATGCAGCTTATTTGGAGGCAAGTACTGAAATATGGTTCAGTATATTTCAAGACTCTAAGTCAAATTTGCATATGCAATGTACCCAGAAAAAGGTGGAATGCGGCTCCAGAAGTTCAGGGACCAACAGTGGCCATATGACCTATCAGTTCGTGCTTTTCAGTCATTGGAGGACCCTTAGAAGGAGAGTGACTGAAAGCTTGGGCACAGTTTACTGCCATTCAATTCCCTTTTGAAATTTACTTGCAAATCTATTTTCACTGTCTTTTCAGATGGCCCGTTTCAAATCATTCCTTCATCTCACCTGAAGCCAATTACCTTCAACCTCTGTCCTCTCGTTACTTCCCCTTTAATGACAGGAAACAGTATCTTTGTTTTTAACTCAAAATCCTTTATGATTTTTAACACCCCTCTGCAATCTCTCCACAACCTTCTCTGATTTGAAGGAAGATGACTCCAGTTTCCCTCCACTCACCACGATATATCCAAATTGGCTGAGTGTTATCCAGCAAGTTCTGTTGTGATGAAATATCCAGGTGTCTTGAGGATTTTCCTTTCAGTTTGCTAATGTTTTGGTAGCCTGAGGTACCATGTTATCCAAGACACAGAATGGGCTTTTTCATTGCACACTGCTGAAGTGCTGTGAGTCTGTCACTACACTCCCATTCATTGTTACTGTCAGGCAGAAGTGCTTTATGAGCAATCCTGTTTAGCCCTGTTTCTTCAGCACTGCCAAAGGACATGTGAGAAGACTGAAGAGCAAACAAGAATGAGAGCTTTGGTGATTGAATCAGAAATAGATACTTGTCCTCTGACAATTCTTGTGTGTAATGAAGTGCATTGCTGCCTCAATAAGAAAGGGGGATTTTAGCCATCGCTTAGATATTTGATACTGTCTTACTTTCCGAATGGTCTTCATCTGGCATAGCAGTAGTTCTGGAATTAGTCTCATTTTGTAAATCTTCAAGCCATGATCTGAAATTCACAATAGTGACAGGTCTCAGACCACTTCAAATGCTCCGTATCTGTCATTTGCTCACAGTATTAACATTTAGAACACGCTGATGGTCAGATTGTAACAGAAGAACAGAAAATATGTGTTGTCAATCAGGGTGAATTGACACTGAAGCAGTGAAATTTTACTTCATAGCATCTTGGAGTCATTCTGAGTTGAGTGTCTATGTAGAGGTGCAACATCAATTCAGCACTCTCCATCTAACCTTCTGTCCAGTTCATCAACAAATTACATTTATTCAGCATATCCAATGTCCCAAGGCAGAAGCTTTGTACACCAAAATTTGACCTGAACCCAAAGAAGTAGACCAAATGCTTGGTTAAAGAAGCAGGTCCACTCTGTTGCTATTTTTACCCACAGTAGGGGATGCCCATGCCAGCTGGGTAGCCCAGCAGCATTTACTGAAGGTGGCGGCCATCACAGCTATCACTCACCCACCCTCAAATAAGGTCTCAGACCCATTTTTAACCTTCTCTGTATGGCCTATCAAACTCAACTGTCTCCCAATCCCCAATCTCACCCTATTTGCTAAGTCTGCTCGCCAGGCCTAGTCAGTACCCCAGATATGAATGGAAGATTGGAACTACACCTTCCTCTTGTTCTGAAATTGCCAGTCGTGTCCACTGCGAGAAAATGGGGCTGTTGGAACCTCAGAGCTGCCAACTAATCAGATTTCCTGGCAGCTCTTGAATGCAGGACTTCCTCCCTGGCTAGCTGCAAATCTCATCGGAACGCAGTTAACATGCTTCTGGTGTAAAATAGGTGCTGCACAGTTGGCTTTTTGATGACCAAGCTGCTTCAGTATTCATGCTCTGACCTGGCAATGTTCCCTCAGTATGGACCATCCAACTCTCCACGATGGTGGCAGTGTGGCAGCATAGTTTACGACTTCCTGCCCAGAGCTCATCTGCTCCATCTGTTTTTACTTTAATTTTCCTTCCTCATGGCTTCTTCTTACTTTAATCTCCTTAACTTCTGAGGAGAGATCAAGCCAGTGCTCAAGGGGACAGTAAGAGAGCACGGGGAGAGCAAGCCCATCACGGGAAAGAATGAGCCCAGCATGTCAGCAATGGATTTGATTTATCATCGTCACATGTAGCTGAATATCGTGAAAAGGTTTGTTTGCGAGAACGACAGGCAGATCATAGTAAGCAAGGACATTCAGATCATAAGGTGCTTAGACAGAGTGAGGCAGACAGGTTACACTGCAGCAGAGGTGTGCGAAGCAAGATCAGCATTATGTGAAGTGAGAGAGTCCATTTAGCAGTCTAGTAATGGCAGGGCAGAGGCTGTTCGTGAATCTGTTGGTGTGCGTGTTCAAGTTTCTGTGTCTTCTGCGTATAGGACAGCATTACCGGGGTGGGAGGGATCTTTGATGATTTTTGCAGCTTTTCCATAGCAATGAAAAGTGTAAATGAGTCAATGGGTGGAAGGTTGGCTTCTGTCATGGTCTGGACTGTACACACAAGCTTCTGTAGATTGTCATTGGGCAGAGCAGTTGCCGTACTAAGCCATTATGTGCCCGGGGTCCCCCCAGCATTGCCAGTGGTGGCAACAGCAGGCAGCCTCATTTTGCCGGGCATCTGCGGTAATGTTGAGCACAGGGACATCGAGCCCAATGTGGAAGAGATCAAACCCTTGTGTGGGAGTGCAAGCCCAACATGGCAAATTACTTAAAATGACTTTATCTCTTTATTTTCCTACTTTATACCTAAGATTTTGCACTGAGGTAACCTTGTACTTAAGATGATGCCAGGAATTTTTCACTGTATTCCTGTACCCCTGTACTTGAGTAAATGAGACAATAAAATCTAATTCGAGTTCTAATTTCAATGATGCAGCAATCCCTCAGTGTTGACCTCTCAGTATAATTCTCCCTCAGTACTTACTCTCTGATGGTGCAACATTCTGTAAGTACTGACCCGAATGCAAAGACTAGAATGGACTTCCCTTACCACTATACAGCCTAAATTTGAGATCCGATATGTGGGTGACACTGTTGTTGTTAACAAATGTGCTCAACTGGAAGAAACCCATCAACTCATAAACAGCATTCTCACTGGCACAAAATTAACCAAGGGGAAAGAGAACAAGACTTCCTTTCCTGGATGTAATGGCTGAATGTAGGGCCAACTGTGAGCTCCAGATCAGTGTATACAGGAAGGCCACCCATACAGATCAACTATGTCAGAAACCATCCCAACAGTTACAAACAGAGCTGCATCAGATTATTGTTCAAGCGAGCCATAACACAGTGCAGCACTCCAGAACAGCACAAAGCTGAAGAAGAACACCTAAAGGCATCTTCAAACACACTAGTCACCCAAAAAGCCCAATCTGCTGCTACCTACACAACAGGAAGACACAACACGTCCTAATACATTGCTCGCATTGCCACAGATCAAGGACATATCGAAAATGACCACCAGACAACTCCAACCGCTAAGTATCATGGTAGCCCACAAACCAACAACTACATTACAACAGCTACTAATGGGTGTGAAGGATCCCATATACACAAGTAACAAAACCAATGTTAAATACAAAATACCATGTGAAGACTGCCACAAACATTACATAGGGCAACCTGGAAGAAAACTAGCCATCAGGGTACAGGAACACCAACTAGCCACCAAGAGACATAATCAGCTATCACTTGTATCCATACATGTACAAAGAAGGACGCCAAGTTGACTGGGACAATGTATTCATCCAAGGACAAGCCAAGCAAAGACATGCACAGGAATTCTTGGAGGCTTGGCACTCAACGTGGAACTCGATTAACAAACATGTAGAGTTTGACCCCATATACCAACCACTGAGAAACAAAACCAGAAATGATGCCACCCACCTCAGCAAAGCGGGACAGAATACCAATGCTTCACCGGAGGCATACTGATGATGTTACTTGTTATGGTGATGAAACATCTGCAAACAAACTTACCAGCTCAGCGAGCAAGTCATCAACCTCATCCACAACATGAACTGCAAATCTTCTCAAGAACTTCACACTGACCTGTCATCAATGCAGTGGCACTCAGGACTGACACTCTGACAGTGTGGCACTCTCTGCAGTATTCCATCAGAATGACTAAAAGTCGCGTCACTAAAATCAAATGAAGAACAAGAAATAACTTCTCACCTTGTCATCTGGACTTCTGAACGGCAGAAATTCTATTTTCTTTCTATATTTTGTGTCAAAACATCTGCCCTTTGTTTTATTCATGAATGAATATGTGCAGACTTGCATTTCTAATTTGATGATCTTTCTCTCTCTACCGTTTATTAAAGAAGAAGTTTTCATGAAATAAATCGGGTTATTTTTCTGTAAATGATGGAATCTGGTGTCAACAGTTTTAGCAGTGTTCCTTCGATATATCTGGTCAGGACCTATGCCCTGTAGTTCTGGACTCCCTCACCCCAGAGAAAAGACCTTGTCTGTTTAGCCTATCCACTTCCCAAGTTGACTGCAGAGATCAATGTTTTTTACTGAAAGGATCGATTTAAAAATCTAAGTGTGCAATGCCTCAGTCTTTGTTTTAACAATGAAACAAAACCCAAATTGATTCACAACAGAACTGAAGATAACCAAGAGAAAAAAAAACTGCTCTGTTTCTTTCGATAGATTAAAAACTTAAAAGCAGTGTGATGCTGCTCTCCTTTAACAGGGTTATGTTGTCCTTGCTCTTTTTTTCAGAGAGGTTGTAAAAGCAGCAATACCGAAAAGTCAAGGTTTGAAGGGTTTTAGGGCCAGTTTGATGATAGTTAACATACACTGCCTCAGTCAAAATGCCTTCAAGTTAAAGAAAACCTGTACAATGAAAGGAGAGTGGCCAGTTCTCCTTGCTCAGCTTCTTCTGGTTTGATTTGGTTTGGGTTTTAGCAGTCTGACTGTTCACTGAAAGCAGTCAGTCATTTTGAGGCTGCTGGCCCAAGAATTAGCGACATGGAAGAAGGTGTTCCATGCTGAGTCCCTCTGCCATCTCTGTCTCTCCTATAAGACCTTGTGTTTGATTTTTCCTTTTATGCCAAGGGATGTTTATCGGAATTGTTGCAAGTCTTTGGAACAGCATCACTTAGTTGGGATAATCTGTTGGGTTTTTGGATAGGGTAAGTTATTCTGTATTCTGTTCTCATTTGTTTGTGTTTCATTCAGTCATCTTGGAAATAAATTCTGTTTTGTTGAAAACTATGTGGTTTGACCAACTGCATCACTTCTAGAATATCCACTCTACACCTTCTGAAAACAGGTGTGACATGGTGGCTTAGTGGTTAGCACTGCTGCCTCATAGCATCAGGGACCTGGGTTTGAGTCCAGCCCCAGGCAACTGTCTGTGTGGCATTTGCACATTCCCGCTGCGTCTGTGTGCGTTTGCTCCAGTTTCCTTCCACAATCCAAAGATGGAAGGGGGATGGTGTTGGCAAACCAACTAACAAAGCTAGGATCTGGGCTACTTTCTTGAAATGTTTTGAGTGGGGGGGTCCATAACAGCCCAGAGTAGCAATGAACCATGTGGAATTAGTTCATCCTAGTACAGTTCCCAAACATTGTTGCATTATTAACAAAGCCAGTACTACACCACCTATCGCCCCCACCCCATCCTAACCCCCAACAAGGGCAAGCTTATTTCCACAAAAGAAAGGGTTTTTAGTTTAGTTTCGTATTTGAATGGGCTTAAATTCATTAAAATGTCAACTCATCTGTTGAAACAGTCAACAACTCTTAATTAATAATTATTATAGTTCCAACTTCCCTTTCGTCCAGTGTAAGATGATCAACACTACAGCTTCAATTCCTTTCTCTTCTTGAAAGTATCAAAAACTTTCACTTCTCTTCTCTCCATTGGATCCCAACATTCAGGTGTGGGATGAATATAAACAACATAGGACATGGAACTGTACAGCACAGGAACTGACCATGTTGTCATTCAGAACTAATCCTATCTGTCTGCACATAATCCATTTGTGTCTGTCCAAATGCTTTGCTAACATATCTGCTTCTTCAACCTCCCCGGCAGCATTTTCAAGTCATCTATCATCATCTGTTCAAATAACTTCCTTTGCACACATTATTTTCAATTATCCCCCTCCCATTTTAAACCTACAGCCTCTTTGACATTTCCACCCTTGTGAGACAAGCCCTCCCCTACATCAAGTCATGCTCACAATCCCTAATATGATCTTAGATGGCCGTCTTTTCTCTCTGTACCTTGGCGGCAGCTGCCCCAAGCTTTAGCGCATCCCTCAGCATGGAGTTTTGGATCTTAGAATTTGCCAGTTTGCAACACTTGGTTGAGGTCAACTCTTTGCACCAGAAGACCAATGAGTTTCATGCAGCTGAAAGAGCATCTTAATAATTATACATTATTCATATATTTATGTGCATACACAGGTCTGAAAACAATTCTGTGCAGTCTTTGAATATTAAGGAAAAAAAAAATTGGAATTTGACATTCTCTGCAGTTGAAGAAACCAAAGCATTTCCTACTGATACAGGACACTATTTACATACATTTTGAGGTAAAGATAGGTTGTGATAACTGAATGCACCCAAGTTGGACTTTAGCAAAAAGATCCATCAACTCAGTCTGTCTTATCATGACAAAGAAAGAACTTGCACTCACATATCACCTTCCATGACCTCAGGATATCTCAATGCACTTTTGAACCACACTAAGCATTCTAATGTAGGAAATGCACAGTCACTTTGCATTTAACATATAATCCCAAACAGCTCCATGGTAATGGTTAGATAAATTGTTTGACTGAAGAATAAGCATTGACGAGGCACGAGGGACAACTTCTTTGAAACACAATATTTAAGAGGGCAGACAGGGCCTTTGTTTAACATTTCACTGAAAGATCGCTCTTCTGAAGGGGATGAGACATAATTTGTTTGACTCTCCTGCTCCCCTCCAACATGTTTGAGCTCTCAGTTTATTTCAGTTTGTTTTAATGTTGCAAGATAGAGGTTTATACTTCCTATTGGCTAAATCTAAATAAACAGCTAGAAGAAAAAGCTTCTAATCTCCAAACATTTACACAAAGAAATACCCTTTGATAAGACTAGTTCTTTTGCTGTTTGAACTAGACCTGATGGAGATGTGTAATGTAAAGATAAATGCTGTCCTCTCCACACTAAAGTTCTTTGCCAGATCAATAAGTGCGAACAGAATTGAAAACTAAATCTTTTCTCCCTGCAGACCAACATCTTCACCCCTTTTCATTCAAAGAGCAAACTTGTTATTGAAACTGAGTCTCGCGGATCATCCCTTACAAATAAGATGGATGTTTTATTGCTGAGAGGATTAGTCATGGATTCTCACCTTGTGAGATGATCTTGTCTCTGCCAAAGAGTTCTTGCCAATTGTCATTCTCCCAGAATCTCCAAGCTCATTTATATAGCACTGTGAGCCTGCAAAGTTTCAAACATAACTATGTCCCTATTGAGATTGTGTTTGGTGACCAGTGCGTCACAGCTTTTGTCTGCCTCTGCTTTTTGATGATGATGGAATTACATGTAAAACACATTGATCGAAGCCTCATGCTGGAATTTATGTTCCATATGAACCTTCACCCCTCTAACTCTTCATTGAATTTTAGAATCTTACAACATGAGGCCACCTGTGCCAGTTCTTTGAAAGGGCTATTCAGTTAGTTCACATTTCCATGATTGTTCCACCCCTTTTTTTTGCTTTTTCAAGTATAGCCAATTGCCTTTTGAATCTGTTCCTATTACCTTTTCAGAGAGACCATTTCAGCACTCAACAAATTGGGCATCATATCCTATTTCAATGGATTAATGTATTTGAGGTTGCCATTCCTGGGACTTCATTTGTCTGCCACCTCTGCCAGTATGTGGAGCAGAGTAAGTGTTTAAGGAAGTTAGCTGACGCCAATCCTTCATCAAAACTTTGTCTAAAGCATGTCCAATGATCAGTAGCATGGGATTCAGTGTTATGGAGTCTTTACAGAGGAAGGACTGTTTGCAGTTAACAAGATAGTTTGTCGCATGATTGCAGTGAGAACAACTACATTGCAGGTCAGGCGTAATTGCTTGGACTTTCAGGAGCTGTACCAATGACATCCATTCCCTGTGAGCACTCATGCAGAACTCACTTTTCCAACTATTGACTGTGTGTGACATCACCAGAAGTGGTGGGGCTCAATGTTCCAAGAAATTTAACTCCTTCAGAACTGTTTGCTAATGCAACAGTGTTTATTTGGGTTCCCCTTAAGTACATGTATGATATTACATTCAACCACTCTATGTGGCACTAATTTTCACATTCACATCATTCTGTGATTAAAGAATCACTCTTGGATTTCCTGTTGCATTTATTAGGAACTGTCTTCTATTTGTGACCTCCAGCTTTGGTTCCTGAACAAGTGGACATTTACCCAATCAGATGTCTTTGCAACCTTAAATTAAACCAAATTGACTCGCCTGCAGCTTTTCCTTTTCCAAAGAGAAGAGGCTTAGTCTGGTCATCCCTTCCTGATGGAAATAATATCTCAGTTCTGATGTCAGACTTGTAAATTCTTTACACCATCATTGCCTCTAGATCCATTTTATATTCTGGAGTTCCAAAATATGCACAATAATTATTTCCTGTCTTTCCTTCAAAGTTGTGCTCGTGAAATCTGAATGCACATCCCTCAATGTTATTACCAATTGGAGGAGTGCTCTCTCCTTTGAAGCTCAGCTGCTGTTAAACGGGCAAGGAAATGGTTTCATTGTACATGTCAGATGATATGACTCAAAGCATTACTGACTTGGTAAAAAGCAAAGTGTGCAACTCTTTCTCATTACGCTGTCTAATCATTAAGTTCACTGTGTATCTGTGAAACAAACAGCAACACAACAGCTCCGATGTCTCACTGACAATCATGAGCCTTTCGATCATAAAGAAGAAAATGATGTGAGTCAATTACAGATATGTTTCACTTGGCAGCCAGTCAAAACATCACATTAGCACATTTGTCTAATGCCAAGTATATTTGTTGCAGAAAACATGTAACAGGAGCAGAAAATCAAATAAATTCCCTGCCATCACTGCTCTGTTGCCAGTTCTCCCATGATGTTCCTGATGGATTACTTATGTACTGGAGAAAGTTCAGAAAGTTTGGTTTCTAAATCCAATGTTTGTGTTCACCTGTTGAGAGTTAACTCTGAGTTAGTAAGTTGTGTTTCTCACTCTCATTCAGAGACTTGAGGAGAAAATCTAGGTATGGCCACTTGCAGCAATGACAGGCATAATCGTTCAGAACTGAAGTTTTGTGAGGAGGACACAAAAGCTCCCATGGTACAGGGAATTTTCAGCAAGTACAGTGGATTACTGTTCATCTCTCAATAAACATTAGAGACAAATCATCTCATTATTAAGGGATAAGTATTTTGGAAACTAAGACGCAAGTTGACTATTGCATTTCTAACAGGAAAACAATGAATGCACTTTTGGAAGTACATCATTGCCTGTGAAGTGCTTTTGGACATCCTGAAATTGTGAAACGTACTCCAGATATAAAAGACATTTTTGTTAAACTGGTAAATTATAACAAGTGACCACTGAAACATTGGTCCAATCAGAAGACCATCAATTGACTCATTGTTTTGCCCTGGGTCACCAGAATATTGGATGAAAAGATCGATTTATTCCTTTAAAGAATCTTTTGCATTTATCACAAGATTTCACATGTTAATTGCAACATCTGGAGTGCTACAGACTTAAACTGAACATGGGAATTTTAAGTTTGTAAGGGATATCTTTAGCAACAGAATCATTTCAAAGGCAAAGCCTTTCTGGAGAGAGTTAGCATACAGCATCCCAGATTACCTTGATCCATGACATTTTGCCTACGGTCACAGCAGGTCCATGACAGAAGCTTATCTGACTGGTTCCACATTCATCCCTGGAACATCTGGGCAGAAAGAACACCTCGGTGAGACTCTTACTTTTTGACTTTAGCTCCACCTTCAACACAATAGTTCTAGTAAAACTCATCTTCAAACTCCAATATCTGGGATTTTGCTTCCATGACTTCTTTGACTTCCTGACCCGCAGACTGCAATCAATAAGAATAGGTGACAGCACCACCTTGACAATAATCCTTATCACCAGTGCTTGCAAGGCTGCATGCTCAGCCCTTTATTATTTTTATACTCACGACTATGTGGCCAAATTCATCATAGAGGGTTGGATCTCAAACAGCAACGAGACAGAGTACAGGAAAGAGGTAGACAGCTTGGTGGCATGGTGTAAAGACAACAATCTCTGCCTCAGTGTCAATAAAATAAAGAAACTAGTCATTGACTCCAGGAAGCAGAACAGAAGTCTCTATCAATGATGCTGAGGTGAAGGTGGTTGAGAACTTCAAGTTGCTAGGAGTAAACATCAACAACCTATACTGATCCAGTGACATCAACGCGACAGTCAAGAAAGAAAACTAATGTCTCTGGTTCCTCAGAAGGGTCAGGAAATTCATCTTGTCCAAAATGATTCTTATAAATTTTTATAAATGCACTACTGAAAGGATGCACTTCGGATGCTTTATAGTTGGTACGGCAACTGCTCTGCCCAAGACCGCAAGAAATTACAGACCGTTTTGGATCCAGCCCAGTCCATCACGAAAACCAGCCTTCCTTCTTTTGATTCAGTCTACACTTCCCACTGCCTTGGAAAAGCAGCCAATGTAATGAACGACCTCTCCCACCCTGGTTATTCACTCTTGGACTTCCTTCCTTCAGGCAAAAGACACAAAAGTGGGAAACAGCATGCAAATAGATTGAAGAGCAGCTTCTTCCATTACTAGACTTATGAACAATCATCTCAGAAATTAGAGTTGATCTTTCTCTGCGCCTTCTGTGCAGCTGTAGCACTCAATTCTGAATTCTGATCTACTTATGAAAGGTTTGATTTGTGTGGTTAGCACACAAAACAATAATTTTCACTCTATCTCAGTACATGGGACAATGATAAACCAAATCGAAATCAAACAGATGTGCAAGCTATGTAGCAACTAAGCAGATGTTTGTTAAAGCCTATCTGGAATAACTGTGCCCAGTTTTTGCCACCACATGTCAGTCAGAATGTACAGTTACACTTCCTTAAAATTGGCAGCCTTAAGGCAAAGGCTGTGCTGGACTTTAGATTTCAGCTCAGTTGTTTTCACCAGTAGACTGCTCAAGCTAATCTGGGTCAGGTAGGGTCATAGGTCACTTGTAGCACAGGAGTAGATTGGCATGCAAATGGTGGAACAGACTAGACTATTAGACTTGGAGGTGTGCAGCACATATTCATCAGAATGATGATGATTCTTCAGTCCTCTGTTGAAAGACAAGTTTGATTTTTCAGCATTACAAATTGCAACATGTCGAGGGCAAGGAGGTGGATCCAGTCGAATGGGGAATGAACCTATGCAATTGGTAGCAATCTCATACCATGCAGCAAACTTGACCTCAAAAGACTCTGAGATCCTGTGGCAACATACATTTGTACCTGCATGTTGTAGTCCAGAGCCAAGAACACTGATGCTGGAGTCTCTAGTTTTTTGTTTGCTTACCAGGACTGTCTGCCCCTCTCACGGCTTGCCATTGGCAAATGTTGGAAGAATTTGCAAGCTGGTCTTTCTACCTGTTTGACCCGACGATGAATGCACCTTCCTCAGCCTTCAAATGCTGGAGTGGGGCTTGAACTGGTGGCTCAAAGTTAGCGATGCTCCCCAACGCAAAATAAGAGCTTTGCCTGAATGAAACTGGGGGTGAACAGGGTTAACTATTGAGGATATGTTGCGGAGGCCACATGTATTTCTTTGAGTGTTGAGGATTTGGGAGAGATCGAGTTGAGGTGTTTAAAATTATGAAAAGGCAAGGTGAAGAAATGCTATTTTCTCTGGGTGGGAGAGGATATCATTTTAAACTGAAAGCTAGACTGTTCAGAAGGTGCTGTCAGAAAATACTTCTTCACACATAGAGAAGTGAAAATTTGAAACGGTTTACCAACCCTCCCCCCCCCCCCCCCCCACCCCACCATGAACGCTGGTGAGAATGGGGGTCAATTCAAGGTTTCATACATTAAATGGATAGCTTTTTGTTGAATAAAGGTATTCCAGAACCAGGAACCATGGCAATTAGGTGGATTTACGATAGGACATAAATGTATTTTAGAAAAGGCTTGAGAGGCCGAATGGCCCCCTCTCTTGTTCTTGCCATTTCTTTCCCTCAGCTATCCTCAGTTTCTGTAGGCTAGGCATACTTTAAAGGGAACATGTTTCACATTTGATGCACCCTTTCCAATCTCAGAATGACAGTCCTGCTATCCAGTGACTTAAATGCAAACAACAGTGATCAGTACTCTGTGTGAGCTTCTATTCAAATTTGCAATTCAATTTTTAAAAATTACTTTGCTTGGTTAATTTTCCAAAGTCAAACCATATTGCTGTGGGTCTGGAGGCACATGCACACCAGGAGGGCATTTTCGAGTGATAGTGATGGTGAATTTTCAATAACAATTGACAATGGGTTCATGGTCTTGTAATTCCAGGTTATTTAATGAATTCAAATTCCACCATTTGCTGTGTAGGGTTTAAAACCCAGGACCCCAGAACATTACCTGGATCTCTGGATTAACAGTCCAGTGATATTACCAGTGGGCCATCACCTCCCCTCTGTGACTCAGTAAACTTGTTTGCTTCGTTCACTGATTCACAATGTACTGATTATGACAGAAAACTGCTCATGAGAATCTCCAGATCCCTCTCCTGTGTTTTGCCCTTTAAACTAATTCCATTAATCTGATATTCCCCACATTTAACTTCTTTTCCCCAGCCTCATCATTCAGCAGTTATCAGTGTTTACTAACACTGGCCACCGATCAATGCAACTTAATCTATCATGCAAAACAGTCACATTAGATTAGATTCCCCACAGTGTGGGGACAGGCCCTTTGGCCCAATAAGTCCACACCGACCCTCCGAAGAGTAACACACCCAGACCCATTCCCCGAACGCTACGAGCAATTTAGTATGGCCAATTCACCTAACCTGCACATCTTTGGACTGTGGGAGGAAACCAGAGCAAACCCACGCAGACACGGGGAGAATGTGCAAACTCCACACAAACAGTTGCCCGAGGTGGGAAGTGAACCTGGGATCCTGGTGTTGTAAGGCAACAGTGCTAACCACTGAGCCACCATGCCATCCTAATTACGTTCACAACTCCTCCCTGCTCAGTTAACTATTTAAATGGTTTTGGCTGGAAGCATAATCATGTGAGCCTGTTGTCAATGACACCAGTTTGAATATGGGAGGTGGCAGTGGAAGATGGTTGGGGTGTTTTTTACATTGAATCATTTAGAATCATTGTTTCACAGTTAAGTAGATCATTCAGCCCTTCACAGTTGAGCTAGCTCTTTGCAAGTGCATTGACATTCACCTCATTCCAATGCTTATCCTATATGTTCTGCAGATGGATGGGTTAATCTAAGTCCTCCCAACAATACTGTACCAAAAGAAAGTTCACCAATAATCTCTTCCTTGGTGTATGAAGTGGATCTTCAGATTACACCATCTAATTGCTCACCAACCAGTTGATTGAATTGTTCATTGATGATCTCATGGAAATTCGATCAAACATTCATTTGCTTGTTTACATTGCTTCTTCAAATGACAGAATCCATCTCCTCTCTGCTACTTCTTGGAAATATTTCAAATGGGAGTTTAATTGCTGTTATTTTGAGTCTGATTGGAAACGGAGCTGTCATTTCAGAATGAGCATCTGGTGTATTAGGATATAGATTTACAATTAAATGCAAGAAGATGCAGAGTGCCATTTTTAGACTGAGGTCTTGGGTGCCTGCTGTGGTAATGATACGTTTTGCATTCACTGTAGCTATTTGTCTTTGTCATACTGTGCAAAATCTTTGGTGTGGTTGCTCTTGCAATGACCATCCTTTGTTCTCATGTACAAAATGATTTCAGTGCCTCAGTAAGCTGAAGTAATTGTGTTCTCTGGGTTTCAGCAAATGCTGTAGCTTTTTGCAGAATAAACCTTAATCTGCACGTAATTTATATCCTCCTCTAGCTTTTTTTGGGTTATCACTTCAAATGCTTTCAAACTGATTTTTTCTGTTATTTATGTTGAAGTCAAGCACCTGACAAAATGCATTATCCTTCCCAGTGAACTGTTGATTTAAGTGAATGAAGCTTCAGTTTCCACCAGAAGATGAAAGTATAAGACTACTGGAACAGGAGTAAGCCCTTCGGTCCTTTGTGCCATCTTTGTCATTCTGTTCGTTCATGACGGATGCACTTCAAAAGGACTTTTGTTTGTCCTTGATTTCTCCATATTGGTTGGTACCCTTACTGAATAAAAATTGGGATCAACCTTGAAAATTTCAATTTATCTCCAGAATTCACAGCTTTCAGGTGAGGGAGTTCTTGAAACCATGAGTGCAAGGTGTGTGGAAATTAGTTGCTGTTTTCCTTCATTACAACGTTGACAGGACTTCAATGAGGACTTCATTGGTTCTGAAGTACTTTGTGACATCCTGAGGCTGAAATAAGATCTGTAGAAGTTCTGATCTTTTTTCTTTATTTATGTTAATTGTTTTAGAATTAACTGAGAGGAGCTGGACAACAGTTCAACCCCTGGTACAGTTTCTATCAAACTGTTGATTCTTTTCAGCTGAATTTGCTCAAACTTGCACAAATAATGGAGGAATTTTGAGTGCAAATTACAATTGGTGCAAATTAATGTCTCTGTAATATTTTGCACAAGCTAAAAGAATAATCTCATTTGAGGCTGTCACCTCTCGAACATTGGCCTACTCTGCTTCTATACCAACTAATTTGCTGTTGAAACCAAAGGTCTCGACTGGTTCAACTTGCTCCTGGCTGTCAGCCATATTATACCTTCCACAAAGTTGAGGTCATCCAAAGGTCTGCTGCTAACATCTGAACTGGTGCCACATACTCTTCAGTTATCAACCGTATGCTCACTGATCTACATTAGCTCTGGTCAAGCAATACCTCCGTTATTTCAGTCACAGGATGGAAGTGTCCTGGCTAGACCAGCATTTAGTGCCCTTGAGAAGGTGGTCATGAGCTGTCTTGTTGAACTGCTGTCGTCCATCTGGTGTCGTGAAACCCACCATACTGTTGGAAAAGGAGTTCCAAGATTTTTACTCAGTGAAGGAATTACGAGATTTTCCAAAGTCAGTGAAAAATACTCCACAGACACCAGTATTCCGTCATCAAGTCACCCTTTATTCACACATGGAAAATCCTTGACACTAATTGAGAGCCAGCTCTCAGAGTGAACAGACTCTCTGACACTCCTGTTCTTATCTGTCAGCCAGAACATAATGTTTGGACCAAATTAACAGCCCCAAACAGGGGACACAGATTCTCTGAGGTTCATTGGGCTGACCTCATTACAATCACGATATGCAGGATGTTTTGTTATCTATAAATGTACAGGTGTTGGTATTCCCATGCATCTACTGCACTGTCCTTCTAGGCAGATCTTTGGTGAGTTCCTGTAGTGCATCTTATCGATGGTAAATCCTTCTGCTGGTTTGCATCACAGATGGAGAGAGTGAATATTGAAGATGCTCAATGAGGTGGCAATCAAGCAGGTTGCTTTTTCCTGTGTGGTGTTGAGTTTCTTGATTGTTGCTGCATTCATACAACCAAGTGGGGAGTACTCCACGATAGCCCTTGTGGATTGTGGACAGACTTTGGAGAGTCAAGAGGTGAGTTACTTTCTGCAGAATTCCTAGCCTCTAACCTGCTTTCACAGCTACAGTATTTGTAAGGCTAGTCCAGTTCAATTTCTGGTCAGGAGTAAAGCCCTCAGGATGTTGACAGTAGGGATTCAGCAATTGTAATTCCAGTGAATATCAAGGCTTGATTTTAGATTCTCTTTTGTTAGGAAATGATCATTACCTGGCACTTGTGTGGCGTGATTATTATTTTACTGTTCTCAACAAAGCCTGAATGTTGTCCAGGTCTTGCTTCATTTGGACATGGACCCATTCAGTATGTGAGGAATTGTGAATTGTTCTGAACATTTTGCAAGTGCATATCCTCACTTCTGACCTAATCATGGAAGGAAGGTGTGGCTGAAGATAGTTGGGCCAATGATACTACCCTGAGAACTCCTGCAAAGATATCTTGAGACTGAGATGATTGGCCTTTGCCAACCACAAACATGTTCAATTATGCTAGGTCGGACTCGAAATCATGGAGGATTTCCCCCATAACTGTCATTGACTCTCGTCTTGCAAGGGCTGTTTCATGTCACACTCAATCAAATGTCATCATGCTGTCAAAGACAGTCACTCTTACCTTCCCTCTTGTGTTCAACTCTTTTATTCATGTTTAGATCAAGGTTACTAGGAGGTCAGGTGTTGAGTTGACTTGTCAGAAGTAAAAGAGTGTCAGTCAGCAGACTATTTCTGAGCATGTATTTATTGCTTGATAGCAATGTCGATGACCAACGCCATCATGTTGCTGATGAGTGAGAGCAGATTGATGGCCATTAATTGGCTGCATTAGATTTGTTTGTGTTCTTGGGTTCAGGAAATACCGAGCCATAATGGATAGATGTCAGCATTGGAGCTGGACTGGAATAGCTTGGCTAATGGCTCAGCGAATTCTGGAGTACAAATTCTCAGTGCTTATGCTTGAATGTGTCACGGTCAAAAGTTTTTACAGTGTCCAGTGCCTTCAATTGTTTCATGATACTGCATGAAGTGAATTGAAGTGGCTGAAAACTGCTATCAGTGGTGCTGAGGAGCTCAGGAGGAGGCCAAGATGGATGATAATCCATTCTGCACTTCTGGCTGTCAGTTGTTGCTTCAACCTTTTCTTTTGTACTGATAAACTGGCTTGCTGTCATCACTGCAAATGGGAAGATTTAAAGAGCCTGTTCTTTCTGCTGCTTGGCAAACAAGGAGCCCCATCTTCACCTCCTTCCATCAAGTTGACACTTAATTTTCAGGGATGCAGAGTGCTGCTCTTGACATGTCCTTCTACACTCTTCAGTGAACCAGGGTTATTATCTGTGTTTGATGGGTTCTGCAATAGGATGTGCAATATGTGCAAATAGAGGTTGTGTAAACCATGACCTCACAGACTTTGGTTGAGTACAACTCTGCTTCATGCTTGCCCACTTTCATGTTAAGAGATTTGCTTCGTTCTTTCACCATAGTAGTATTACCACATAATGCAGCGATGGGTACCCTCAATGGGATGATGGGACTTTGTCTCCACAAGAACCTTGTAAAGACCAAGCAAGCTTTAAATCAATGAATTACTGGAGCTCATTGTGAATTGTATCTACACTTCCACCTCTCTTAACTAGTGAGGGAGAATACCAAACACATCAGCACAGTTTTTGGGGCAGTTTTGCCCAGAGACAGCCATATGATTTGTTTGTCAATAGGTCAGCGTGCTGATCTATTGTGTGGATTCAGGAGAATTTAACATCACAATGATTTTGTGATTGGTCTTTGGGCAAGTGGCAACAGCCTTGTATTTGCACAATGCAGGAGAAATTTCTGACCTGCAAAGAAAAAGTCATGAAATCTCTTTCTCCTTCCGATGTGAAAAAGTAACAGAAAAACTTCTGGTCGTGTTCTCACTCAGCATTTTCCTCTGAACGGCTCTTAATAAAACAGCCTAAGTTACTGCTTTTCCAACAGAAAGAAATATATTTAAAAACAAAAATAAAACCCAAATGCTTATTGGGCCCAGTTCTGTGACAATTTTGGAAAGCAAGTATAATTTTCATCCAGATTGTTGTCAGTAAGGAAAGCACTTTTTTTTGGACGATCTTTCACAGCGTCAGGATCAGAGTTTTTCTGACAGCATTCAGCTTACTGTTCCTGATTGACATAAGGTAATGGAAAAATTAACAAATTTGCACTTAGCTGCATAAATGCATTCTACTTGAAACCACTGTAATTTTGACCTTAATTCAGAACATTTAATTGATAAGTTCTGTTGAATACATTTTTAGTAAGTGCTAACAGCAGTCAATATGTATATTGCTAAAGGCTCTATTTGTTTTAACCAGGAAATTTGCTGACCAGGGAACACAGTGTAAAGCAAAGCTTCTCGAGCTATGCTGCATCTATCGAATGCATGCTCATTTGAAACTAAATACTTGTTATGGTTAGTTCCGTAATGCAATGGTTGCGTTCTTGTGCAACCCCGCATTTCAGATAAATCATGTCTTAGAAACAACGCTTAAAGTGTTGGTCATGTAATCGCATTACAGCAAACACACGTTTTAAAAGTTTGAGTTTAGAAACAGTGTCCCCAATTCATCAATCACGTTACAGCAAATTTGAGTTAATGAAATGCATGCTACAGCAGAACAACCTGTCGACTCAAAGCTTAGGTTGTATTTCACTGTGGGTAAAGGTGTCATGGAAGTTTTTCACGATGTGAGATCGGTAAAATCGCAGCAAATGTATCGGCTGTTTGCCATGGTTTTTCTTTGACGTGGTTTTCTGCTACATCATGTGAGTGTACTTCATGTTCCAGCACATTCCAACATTTTTCAGTTTACAAAGTATTTTGTGCTGTTCCTTGCTTTAACTATGAGGCTATCAACACACAGGGCCATCTGAGGACCTCAATGAACAATGGAATCAATTGTTGCAGCTCCTTGTAATATTTAAGGATCGAGAAACAAAAAAAATGACAGCGAAGGAGATTGTGAATTCAAGTGAGATCAATTGAAAAAAGCAAGGGAAAGAAAGATTGGGCCATTGGAGACAGCAAAAGACAAAAGGAGAGGAAAGGATTTAAATTTAAAATCTCTTGGAACAGTTTACAACTTGAAGGAACAATTTTAATTTGTTTTCAGAATTGAATTGGTTCAGAGAAATTATGAGAAATAGAGTAATAATGTCACACCTTTAATTACTCAACCTGATTTGGTGTTTCCAGTGTAAGAGAGGTTCAATGTGAAAATCTAAGGCGTTGTTCAAAATCACTTGGAGGTTGACGACAAGATACTCTTGTGTGAGCTGGTAGAATGGTATAAGTCAACCAGGAAGGTCAGAAGATTCGCAACATGGGGGCCATTTATTAATGTCCTGAACTCTCAATCAACTTGCACATACATCATAGTGTCATAGAGATGTACAACACGGAAAGAGACATTTCAGTCCAACTCGTCCATGCTGACCAGATATCCTAGCCTCATCCAGTCCTTTTTGCCAGCACCCAGCCCATATCCCTCTATACCCATCCAGGTGCCTTTTGAATGTTGTAATTGCACCAGCCTCCACCACTTCTTCTGGCAGCTCCTTCCATTCCCTCTGTGTGAAAAAGCTGCCCCTTAGGTCCCTTTTAAATCTTTCCCTTCTCACCTTAAACCGATGTCCTCTAGTTCTGGAATCCACACGTGTCTTTAACACATAATTTTTAAAGCAAGGTTTGGCCCTTTGAATGCATCTGCAGCTCAGAACAGGCCACCCATACAATTTCATCTCAGCAAATGTTGTCGAGATACATTGTCCAAATAGGATCATTGCATGTTGCAGCATAAAGGGCAGCCATTCGATCCATTGTGTCTGTTCTGGCTCCAAAAAGTGCCTCCCAGCCAATGCTATTCTCCAGCCCTATCTCTGTCTCCTTTGAAATTCATCTCTTTCAAATATGTATCCAGCTCTCTTTGAAAACCTCCGATGGAGCCCACCTCCACCAGTCTCCGAAGCAGTGCGTTCCAAATCCCAACAACTCTCTGAGTAAAGACGTTTCTCCTCAGCTCACTCTTCACTCTTTTGCTGACAGTCTTGAAATTGTTACCCCCCCAAGTTGTTGGAAACAGAATATCCTTATTAACCCAGTCAAAATTGTTCCTAATTTTTAATCCCTCAATCAGGGCATTCCTTAAACGTCTTTCTTCCAGGGAGAAGAAATCCAATTTCTCTGCTTGTCTCAATATTAATTGGGAGAAAAAAACACTTAATAAAGTATAAATACAAAGATGTGAATTAAGAGTAGATGTAGGACTTTTGGCCTTTTGAGCTTGCTCGCTATTCGATGAGATCATGGCAGACTCGTTTTGTGCTTCAAATTCCATATTCCCATCAGTCCCTATTATTAATTCCTATGCCTAACAAAAATCAACCTGTCTCAGCCTTAATTTTCAATGTGAATTAAGTTCTAGTTGGGTTAGTTTTTATCGTCAGTCAGGCTCCTAGGACAGAAACAGTGGGAACACCACCGCCTGCAAGGTCCTCTCCAAGCTGCTTACCATCCTGCTGTTCCTTCCCTGTCAGTGGGTCAAAATCCTGGATACCACTTCTTTCTCAGCTCGCAACGGCACTGTGGATCAACTGACAGCATGTGGACTTCAGCAGGTTAAAAAGGTAGCTCACCATCATCTCCTCAAGGGCAACAAGAGCTAGGCAATAAATGCTGGCCAGTCAGCGACGCCCACATCCCATGAGTGAATAGAAAAAAAACTTGCAAATTTGCTTCATCTACCAAATGCGGAAGAATGGGATTATGGGAGATGTAGCAGTTTGGATCAGTAATTGGATTGCTGAAAGAAGACAGAAGGTGGTTGATGGGAAATGTTCATCCTGGAGTCCAGTTACTAATGGTGTCCTGCAAGGGTCAGTGTTGGGTGCACTGCTGTTCATCATTTTTATAAACGAACTGGATGAGGGCATAAAAGGATGGGTTAGTAAATTTACAGATGACACTAAGGTCAGTGGAGTTGTGGATAGTGACGGAGGATGTTGTTGGTTACAGAGAGACATAGATAAGCTGCAGAGCTGGGCTGAGAGGTGGCAAATGGAGTTTAATGCGGACAAGTGTGAGGTGATTCACATTGGTTAGAGAAACCGGAATGCAAAGTACTGGGCTGATGGTAATATTCTTGGTAGTGTAGATGAGCAGAGGGATCTCGGTGTCCATGTACACAGATCCTTGAAAGTTGCCACCCAGGTTGACAGGGTTGTTAAGACGGCATACAGTCTTTTAGCTTTTATTAATAGAGGGATCGAGTTCCAGAACCATGAGGTTATGCTGCAGCTGTACAAAACTCTGGTGCGGCCGCACTTGGAGTATTGTGTACAGTTCTGGTCACCGCTTTATAAGAAGGATGTGGAAACTTTGGAAAGGGTGCAGAGGAGATTTACTAGGATGTTGCCTGGTATGGAGGGAAGGTCTTACGAGGAAAGGCTGAGGGACTTGAGGCTGTTTTCGTTGGAGAGAAGAAGGTTGAGATGTGACTTAATAGAGACATATCAGATAATCAGAAGGTTAGGTAGGGTGGACAGGGAGAGCCTTTTTCCAAGTATGGTGATGGCGAGCATGAGGGGGTATAGCTTTAAATTGAGGGGTGATAGATATAGGACAGATGTCAGAGGTAGGTTCTTTACTCAGAGAGTAGTAAGAGTATGGAATGCTTTGCCAACAACGGTAGTAGATTCGCCAACTTTACGTACATTTAAGTCGTCATTGGACAAACATATGGACGTACATGGAATAGTGTAGGTTAGATGAGCTTCAGATTGGTATGACAGGTTGACGCAACATCGAGGGCTGAAGGGCCTGTACTGCGCTGTAATGTTCTATCTTTCATATTTCTATCTTTCATACCACTTAGGAGGCCAGCAGATATATAGGAATGTTAACCCCTGCATTTTCCTCCAAGCCACTTATCATCCTAACTTGGAATTAAATTGGGGTTCCTTTACTGTCATTTGGGTCAAAATCTTGTAACTCTTTTCCTGTCAGCACTGTCAGTGTATCTACCCACATGGGCTGCTGTGGTTCAAGTGGTGGCTCACCACCATTCTCTCTTGTTGATGATACTAGAATTAATGCAGTAGCTTGGAGTTCGAATAGGCAATGTATGGTAATAAAATTCATCGACCAGAATTTCAGACAGAGTGTAAGATGAGGTGTCAGATTGGTATTGTTATCCAAAGCAAGTTTCACTTCAGCATCTTGTTTTTGCCAATGTCATTGTCACTCAGAAAATTATGAATTATTTTATTTTATAAAGACTGAAATTCATTGTTGAATCAAATTCTTCAAATCAAAGCAAATTACAGTGTGGACTCCAGCAGGTGGAGGTGCCTGTGATGTGACCTTTCCAACTCTTTGCTCTCCATGGAGCAGCATACTCTGTGAGATGCCCAAGCTGGAAGGCAGATGTAACTGTACTTCTGTCGTTGCATCCTGATTGCAGATGAAATTTGTGATGGATTACTCGTATGTTCCGAAATGTTCAGAATCCTTCATTGTGCTTTGGTGCCTGGCTGTCAAATGAGTTAGTAACAGGACAAAGTGTTCAATAAAGGTTCTTTCTGCACAATTTGAAAAGTTGTGTTGCCATTTTAGATAAGCTGTTCCAGGCTGTAACTCTGATTTTTTAGAATTTTCCGTCATACAATAATCCCTTGGTACAGAAAGGGATGGCTGGCAATCCAATTAAGCAAACTAATTTCCACTGCGACCATTTGTAAATGCTGCAGGCTGTCTTATCACAGTTATGCATATTTTCTGTGCCATGCAGAGACAGAGTTATAATTAAGACTTGGAAAAACTGAATGTCAGCAGTCCCTATCAGAGATGTTCAGTCACTGAAGTAACATAATGGTTTGGAATTTCTACTGTCTTAAGATTTAAAAAGTGTGTTTTTTACCCCTTAAATTTTTCCACATAACATTTACATAATATGATAAACATTCCGTCATGTGAGCATCTGTGTTTTTTTGTAAAAGTACAGCGGTAAGACGAGCATTATAATTGCTGAGTCAGGCAGCATCCCAGAGAACAAAGACATGGACAAAGCTGAAAGATTGTCAAAGGAGCCCTCTCACTAACAAACTTGATTGCACCGCGCGACTTTGAACAAGTTAAGTAGAAACCTTTTATTAAAGCGAATGAAAAGAGTTGTTGAGCAGGTTTTCAAAATTATGTCCGTGATGGATAATTCTCAAGACCCAAATCATAGGCTTAGACTTTGTTTAGAGATAGAACGCCTTTTCTTTCTTCCAATAACTCCTTCAGAACCTCAGGATATTCCAAAGCACTTCACAGTCAATGACATATGTTTGATTTGTAGTCGCTCATATAACATTGGGATCACAGTCGTCAATTTCACAGAGCAAGATCCCACAAGCTGTGATGTGATAATGAGTACATCAGTTTGAGATAATGCCACAGAAGCTGGTATCCTGTTGCTAAGTCACCCTTTATATGCATGTGTGTCGCACAAGACACTGACCCAGCTATCACAGAGACATATCCTAGAGTGAGCAGAACCGCCTGTTTATATCTATCAGTCAGGGCTCCCTGACTGCACCAGGTTCACAGCCCGAAACAGGGAACTCAGATTCTATGAGGTCTACCTGGCTGACCTCATTCCAAACACGACGCATTTGTCTTGCTTCATTATCGTTGTTTGAGGGAGACATATTATTTCAAGAGATTGATGTGAAGGTGCCGGTGTCGGACTGGGGTAGATGAAGTCAAAACTCACACGATACCCGGTTGTAGTCCCACAGCTTTATTTGAAACCGCAAGCTATTTGGAGCACTCTCTCCTTCCTCAGGTAGCTAGTCAGAGAAAGACGCTGAATTTGTAAATAAAAGATCAAAGAGTCCGACAACTTTTCCAAATGTATAGAACAAACTTAGCTGGCTATTAAATCTTTAATCAGTGAGAATGGAGATGCAGGTTGCAATTGATTAACACGTAAATCTCACAAATTCTTTCAAATCACTAGCCAATGATAACTTCAGGTTTTATCAGAATAAAGATGACACCTCAAGTCAGACCATGTATTTTGGGTGTGAGGCCATGTTTCAAGTCTCTTTGTACCTGTCAGACTGGTTTTATTTCCAAAATTGGAATTTATAATCTGCCACATTGACTGTTGACAGATCGTGTGGTTTTTGAACAAAATGGAATGTATCTGCAAATACAGATTCGCAAATGCAAATTCATCCCAGATTTATTTGTGTGTGTGTGTGTGTGTGTGTGAGAGAGAGAGAGAGAGTGAATGTATAGTGTGGTGTGGTGACCTGTAATGTGACATGAAACCAAGATCGCAGTTGAGACGATCCCCATGGGTATCAAACATGGCTGCCAGCCTCTCTTCAGCGACTCTATGTTGTTGCGTGTCCTGAAATTCCCTTGGAGGACGCTTACCCAAAGATCCAAGGCTGAATATCCTTGCCAGCTGAAATATCTGACCAGAGGTGTCACCTTTGTTCTAATAAAAACCTGAAGTTATCTTGGGGCAGAAACTTGAAAGACATTGTGGGATTTACATATTAATCAATTGTATGTTAGGTGTGAGGCCATGTTTCAAGTTTGTTTGTATCTGACAGACTGTTTTTATTTCCAAAGCACGTCCATTCTTACTGATTAAAGACTTAATAGCTATCGAGGTTCTTCAATACATTTGCAAAAGTTGTCAGACCCTTTGATCTTTTATTTATAAATTTAGTGTCCAATGTATTTTCTCTCACTAGCTGCCTGAGGAAGGAGCGGGGACTCCAAAAGCTTGCGGTTTTAAATATACCTGTTGGACAATAACTGGATATCGTGTGATTTTTGACTTCATGGGATTGATGAGAACATCATGCTAATCCAGGTCCAATCAGGCAGTCAGTTAGTCAGTGAGGCAAAAACCAAGACACTTTTCTTTGCGAACAGAGTATTTCTGCTCCTCAGTCTTCCACCTCCTTCCTCTTCATATCTCCCCAGTTAATTAATTTAGTAATAAGCCCCAATTGTCTGCTTAAATATTTGCTGTTTTAACATTCCACTGCTCTTCTTCACAAGCAGTGTCATAGGATCTTTTCATCACAAGGGAAAGGGAAGACAAGGCCTCAGTTTAATAGCTTATCAGAAAGGCAGTATCTTTGACAGTGCTGCATTCTCATTTCATTGGAGCATCAGCCCAGGTTACATATTGAAACCTTGACAGCCAGATTGGAACTCTGGGAGCTTCTGATTCAGAGGTTGAATGCTACCGAAAGACATAGCAGCAGAAATTAGCCATTCAGCCTATCAAGTCAGCTCTGCCATTCTATCAGAGCTGATCATTTCCTCAACCCCATTCTCCCATTTTCTCCTTTCAACCTTTGATCCCCTTTACAATCAAGAACCTAACTATCTTCATCTTAAATATACTCAATGACCGGGCCTCCACAGCCTTCTGTGGCAGTGAATTCCATAGATTTCCCACTCTCTGGCTGAAGACATTGCTCCTCATCTCTGTTCGAAAAGATCTTCCCTTTACTCAAAAGCTGGGCCCTTGGGTCCTCATCTCTCCTACCAATGGAAACATCTTCCAACACCTACTCTGTCCAGGCCATTCAGTACACTATAAGTTTCAATCAAATCCCCCCATTGAATATGGACGCAGAGTTCTCAAACGATCCTCATATGTTAAGCTGCACATTCCTGGGATCATTCTCATGAACCTGCTCTGAACCCGCTCCTGAATGATCCGAAATTGATCCAGCTCCAGTTCAATGACACGGTCCTCAAGGACCTGCAGCTGCGTGTGCTCCATATCCATTCCTGAGATATGGAGCACAAAACTGCGCACAATACTCCAAATGTGGTCTGACCAGAGCCTTATAGAATCTCAGAAGTACATTCCTGCTTTTACATTCAAGTCCTCAAAATAAATGCCATCGTTGCATTTGCCTTCCAAACAGCTGACTCAACCAGCAAATTTACCTTGAGGGAATCCTGGACGAGAACTCCCAAGTCTCTGTGCACTTCAGACTTCTGTATTTTCTCCCCATTTAGAAAATAGTCCATGCTTCTCTACTTCCTACCAAAGTGCATGACCTGACACTTTCCCAAATGCTGTTACTTGACAACAATGGTTGAGAAAAGTTGTGCAGTGCCTGGACATCATTTTTGATCAGAGAACATTTTGTCCACTTTTACAACTGTTAAACAAAGAAAGACCTGCACATATATTGTGCTGTTCAATAAATCGGGACCTCCCAAAGATTTTCACTTAAACACAGATGGTGAATTCATCCGAGAGGATATTCCTCCAGTCAGTGTGTGGATACTGAGTATTGGCAGTCTGTTCAAAAATACTGTGACAATTCCATCACAGATCACAGGGTTATAATTGGAAACTTTAATGTTCAGTTGTTCATTTGTTCTGTGTTTGATTTGTGACTCTGATAACTGTGGTTAAGCTTGTGTGTGGACCAGGAGATAAATAAACAAACATCACAGATGCAATGGGAAACTGAGCTGAAAGCAAGAGTACAGACTATGGTATTTTCCCAGATGAACACTCCTGATACCCTGTAGTAATTACCATTTGTACCAGTTTGTGCTGCAGGATAAAAGTTGTCCGACATAATCAACTGCCAGCAATTCCCCTTCAGTGCTTTTGTTTTAGCATGGGCCTATCTTGTCACAAGTGGTAGCTCATACGCCAGTGTTGTGTATCTACAGAAGAGTAATGGTTCTCAGGAAACAGGTTTATAAAATGATTTGACGTGCGATGACTACATTTGGTTGTAATTTCAGGATGGAATTTCAGCATTTTGATCCAGGGACACTGAAGGGACAGCGATCTATTTGCAAGTCAGGATGATGAGTGGCTTGGAGGGGTACTTGAAGGTGGTGGTGTTCCCATGTATCTACTGCCCTTGTCTTTCTGGATAGAAGTGGTCCTCAGTTTGGAAGGAGCTGTCTCAGGATCTTTAGAGAATTTCTGCAGTGCTTCTTGTTGATCATACAACTGCTACTACTCTGTATTGCTTGTGAATATGGTGCCAATCAAATGGGCTGCTTTCTCCTCAATGATGTCAAGCTTCTCGAGTTTTGTTTCAGTTGCACCCATCCAGGGAAGTGGAGTGTGTTTCATCACACCCCTGATTTGAGCCTTGTGGATGGTAGGCAGGCTCTAGGGAGTCAGGAGTTGTCAGAAGAGGTGATAGGTTCGACCTATCACCTTTACCCCCACATCCATCCACCTATTGCACTCACAGCTACCTTCTCCCCAGCCCCAACCCCCTCCCATTTATCTCTCCACTCCCGAGACTCCCAGCCTCATTCCTGATGAAGTGCTCTGAACCAAAACATTGATTTTCCTGCTCCTTGGATGCTGCCTGACCCGCTGTGCTTATCCAGCAACACACTCTTGTCATGGATGCCACACCCAGTTGAATGCGGCTTGATATCAAGGGCTGTCACTCTCATCTCAACTCTGGAATTCAGTGCTTTTGTCCATGTTTATACCAAGACTGTAATGAGGTCAGAAGCTGGTGGCCCTGCTGGAACCCAAACTGGGCATCACCGAACAGGTTATTGTCGAGCAAGTCTTGCTGAATAGCACTGCTGATGACACCCTTATATATTCTCACCCTGAGAACTCTCAGGGCAATTCATTCCCAACTGTTTCGCATTGTTTTGCCACCTTAACTGGGTCTGTCATGTCAGTGGGATATGACATATCCAGGGATGGTGATGGTCGTGACTGGAACATAGTCATACTGATAGAATCATATCTGACTGACAGGTCAGGTTATTGCTTGACCAGTCTGTGAGACACCTCTCCCAATTTTGTCAGTATCATCGATAGTCACAGGTGAGGTGCTGGAAGACTGGAGGTTGGCTAACGTGGTGCCACTCTTTCAGACAAGAGAAAGACAAGCCTGACGTCGGTGGTGGGCAAGTTGTTGGAGGGAATTCTGAGGGACATGACTTTGTGCATGGGAAATCATGTCTCACAAACTTAATTGAGTTTTTTGAAGAAGTAACGAAGAGGATTAATGAGGGCAGAGCAGTAGATGTGATCTATATGGACTTCAGTAAGGCGTTCGGCAAGGTTCCCCATGGGAGACTGGTGAGCAAGGTTAGATCTCAAGGATAAATAGAATACAGGAAGAACTCGCCATTTGGATACAGAACTGGCTTAAAGGTAGAAGACAGAGGGTGGTGGTGGAGGGTTGTTTTTCAGACTGGAGGCCTGTGACCAGTGGAGTGCCAGAAAGATCGGTGCTGGGTCCTCTACGTTTTGTAATTTGGATTTGGATGCGAGAATAAGAGGTATAGTTAGTAAGTTTGCAGATGATACCAAAATTGGAGGTGTAGTGGACAGCAAAGAAGGTTACCTTAGATTACAACAGGATCGGGACCAGATGGGCCAATGGGCTGAGAAGTAGCAGATGGAGTTTAATTCAGATAAATGTGAGGTGCCGCATTTTGGGAAAGCAAATCTTGGCAGGACTAATTCACTTAATGGTAAGGTCCTAGAGATTGTTGCTGAACAAAGAGACCTTGGAGTTCATAGCTCCTTGAAAGTGGAGTCACAGGTAGATAGGATAGTGAAGAAGACATTTGGTATGCTTTCTTTTATTGGTCAGAGTATTGAGTACAGGAGTTGGGAGATCATGTTGCAGCTGTACAGGACATTGGTTAGGCCACTGTTGGAATATTGCATGCAATTCTGGTCTCCTTCCTATCAAAAAAATGTTGTGAAACTTGAAAGGGTTCAGAAAAGATTTACAAGGATGTTGCTAGCGTTGGAGGATTTGAGCTATAGGGAGAGGCTGAACAGGCTGGGGTTGTTTTCCCTGGAGCTTCGGAGGCTGAGAGGTGACCTGATAGAAGTTTGCAAAATTATGTGGGGTATGAATAGGATAAATAGACAAAGTATTTTCCCTGGGGTCGGGGAGTCCAGAACTAGAGGGCATAGGTTTAGGGTGAGACAGGATAAATATAAAAGAGACCTAAGGGGCAATGTTTTCAACAGAGGGTGATACGTGTATGAAATGAGCTGCCATAGGGAGTGGTAGAGGCTGATACAATTGCAACATTTAAAAGGCATTTGGATGGGTATATGAATAGGAAGGGTTTGGAGGGATATGGGCCGGGTGCTGGCAGGTGGGACTAGATTGGGTTGGGACATTTGGTCGGCATGGACGGGTTGGACCGAAGGGTCTGTTTCCATGCTGTACATCTCTCTGACTCTATCTGTGACTCTATGTCAGTCAGGGGGATATTGCAGGGTTGACAGGAATGCTTCTGCTGTTGTCTTAGCTGTCGATAGTCCCTAGACTCTGCCTCATGTGCCTGATGAAGGGTCCTGCCTGAAACTTCGATTTTCCTGCTCTTCTAATGCTGCTTGGCCTGCTGTGGTTTTTCCAGCTCCACATTTTATCGACTCTGACTTTCTAGCATTTGCAGTCCTCACTACCTCTAATTTGCTAGATTAGAGAACAACAATTACACAAATTGTTGTTCCTCTCAGAATTTGCCTGTGTTCGGTGTCCCATTTCACTGGCTTAATGAGTCTTTGTTTTAAATGACCTCGCATTTGTTTCACCCACAGTCTTCATCTTGTTTCAATGTGATTGACTCCTTTACACCCCGGCTGCAGTTGCACAACCAAATTTGAAATTGACATTTGCAGAAATGCAATAAACTGTACTGACGGCTGGTATTACTAACACACTGGCTTGACTGATTTGTTTTGTGTGATTGCCTGAGACACTGGGTTGTCATCACTCACTAGTAAGAGCAGTTTTATGGAAGGATGCACGTAGTTGCTTGTGGATTTGTCTTTTTAAAATGAGCTATGAAGCTGCAAGCAATATTATGACTTTTTCTTTTGTTGCATATCAAAGCCCTCTTGATTACATCCAATACCTTGTGAAGTTGCCAGCAATCAGATCGCTTTTGCGAGATAGGTCAGCCTTTCAACAAAAGCATCATTTCCAAAAGACTTCTGCATTTTTATCTTCAGTCATGAGATGCAAACACCACTGGGGGTTAAGGCCAGCATTTGTTCGCCATCCTTATTTGGTCTTGACCTGACTGGGCCCGTTCAAACTGCACTCTGACTTGACCACAGTACAATGGGTTTGAGAGTCACACGCAGGCCAGACGAGTTAAGGCTGACAGACAGTGAACCAGATGTGTTCCTAAAGCTGTCAATGGCTGTTTCATGGTCACTTTTACTGAGAATAACTTTCAATTCCAGATTTCATTAATTCAATTTATATTCCACCAGATGCCAGGACTGAAGTGAACCCATGTGTCCACAACAGTAGCCAAGACCCCTGGATTCATGGTTCAGCAATTTGGCTATTATTCCACCTCCTCGCCATCTACTGTGTCTAATCTATCCTTTACTCTGTGACCACTTTAGTGTTTTATTTTTGAATGTAAAAACAAGCTTTGACAAAGGGTCAGTTAGACTCGAAATGTCAGCTCTTTTCTCTCCTTACAGATGCTGCCAGACCTGCTGAGATTTTCCAGCATTTTGTCTTTTGGTTTCAGATTCCAGCATCAGCAGTAATTTGTTTTTATTTAATATTGTTTTGAACTTTGTGTGATAGAATGAATCAGGCAATAGTGTGCTTCCACAACTCCATGGAATTCACTGGTAATTGGAGGTAACTGGAGAGCTGTAAATGTAGCTGTGGATTCCCCTCCGGTATTGCTCAATGCACACACTATGCAGTCACATATATGATTCCTGAAGAAGGGCTCATGCCCGAAACGTCGATTCCCCTACCCCTTGGATGCTGCCTGACCTGCTGCGCTTTTCCAGCAACACATTTTCAGCTCTGATCTCCAGCATCTGCAGTCCTCACTTTTTCCTAGTCACATATAGACAGACAGGGACCAAAATGTAACACAAACATGCTGAAGCAGTTTATAGGAAATTGTTTGAATGGAATTTGTCAGACTGCAGATTTATGTTGTACTGATGCTTCTTCACACCCACTAATTCTTAATCAATGGTTAATTCTTCCTTTGGAGAATATTATTCTTGGACGGTTGTGGTCATAATTATTGGGATTCCTTGAATGCCACTCACTTCTCTTCAGGCAAAGGAGAAAATATCTTGTCTTTCAGCCTCGTCTCAACCTCTGACATGGCAAATGGCCGAGGACGTGTTTTTTGTGATGCTAGGTAATACTGACAGCACTAACAATATCGTGGGCATTCAGAAGCATGAAGTAACCTCCCCCTGCTCCTCTATCTTTATTCCGAACGGAGTCTGGTGCTCTGTCCATATTTCGATAATACCTTAAACAGTGGAACTGCCAAAATTGAAAACAAACAGAGGGAACTTTCACCACCTCCTCATGCTAGCCCAATTTAGTAAGATAATGGTGAGGAGAGAGAAATAATTACACATTCCATTGTTCGCAGTGAATGAAAGCCATGAAAGGAATTATTAAATAGTTTTACAGTTGCCACCTCTTTCTTTAGAAGATTTGAGATGCTTCCTGCACTGACGCAGCATCTATCTTTACACCATTGCTATTCTGCATTGTTTTCCTCCAAAATTATGAGGTGGATGATTTTATTATCAGAAAAATGCATGCTATGGATTTGTGGGTAATATTTTGCGACAACAAAATGCCAGTAATCTTCAGGAAATATGCCTTTGTCTGTGAAATGAAAAATAGATTTCACACCTCAAATATTCAAATTTCCAGATACTTGGAGACACACCAAAAGATGCATGCCATGTCAAGACCTTGTGCCAGGCATGTGCCAACTGACTACCTTCGAGCTGACATTATTGTCCAACTCCACCCGATGCGCTCAACCCTTCTCGACACCTGCCATCCTGCCATGCAGTACCATTTCCCACCAGCCACCTTGCAACCCACCTGACACTCAACCCTTCTCCTACTTGAAAACATGTCACCATACCCTTTCAACCTACCCGTGTGAAAGTCATCATTGTCATTCACGTGTCTGACTTTCACATGGCATCTTTTCAACTTGGCCATGGGACTTCTATCCTGGAGTACGGCAGCAAGTGCTGTTATGATTTTGAGTCAGGTACAAAATATGACCAAAAGTGATGTTTCTTGAAATGTCTGAACTGGCATTTTGAGTTACAGTCCAATGACAAAGGAGTGCTGCTCTGTTACAGGGTCGGTAATTAGGGAATACTGAATAGTCAGAGGGTCATTTCTGAGAGACTGCTGCAATTTCAGAGGGTCACTACTGAGGGAGTGCTGTAATGTCAGACGATTAGTGCTGGTGGAACACAGCACCGTCAGAGTGTCCGTGCTGCATGTCAGAGTGCCAAGGTGAGGTAACAGTGCACTGTCAGACAGCTCGCATCGAGAGGGTACAGCATTGTCTTTAAGACCTGAAAATAGAGGGGCAGATCATAAAGGCAGAAAAGGTCATTCAGCCCATCAAATCTGCTCCACAATTCAATGATTTGAAGGTGCTGGTGTTGGACTGGGTGGACAAGGTCAAACATCACACAACACCTGGTCATAGTCCAACGGGTTTATTTGAAAACACTAGCTTTCGGAGCACTGCCCCTTCATCAGGTGCTCAAATAGTGTTTTCAAATAAACCCGTTGGACTATAACCTGGAATCGTGTGATTTTTGGCTTGTACCATTCAATGAGATCATGGTTTATTTCATAGTCCTCAGTCACTTTTCTACCTTTTTCCCATAACCGTTGATTCCCTTACTGATTTAAAAAGTGTCTATCCCTGACATGAATAATCTGAATGACCCTGTGTCAAGAGATCTCTCAGGAAAGAATTCCACAGGTCGACCACCTCTGAGAAACAACATTCTTCCTCATCTCTGTCATAAGTATGTGACCCTTTAATTTGACATTTTGCCCTGTCGTCCTACATTTTCCCACAGGGGAAGCTAATTCCCGGATCTGCCCTGTCAAATCCCCTAGTAACCTTATATGTTTCAATAAGGTTGCCATTCAAATCTCCAGTGAGCATAAGCCCCACCCACTCAACCTTTCCTCGTAAAATAGTCCTTTCATACCCGAGATCAATCCCGTGAACCTTTTACAAGTCAATACTCTTACAAAACATCAGATGTATCAAGGCTGCTTTTCTGTGAAAGATGCTTTGCATTTACTGCCTTGAGGACGAAGGCTCTTGGAACTTGCTCCATAACAGCATTATGGTCTTACTGCACCCATGGACTGCAGCAGTTCAAGAAGGTAGCTCACCACCATCTTCTCCAGGGCAATCATGATGGACAGTAAATTCTGGCAGAGCCACTTATGTCCACATCACATCAACAATTTTTTTAAAATCTCGATGTATATATATCAACCTCCAAGACAGTGACAACTCCCCTCCTGTTATTATTCAGATTTGAGGAAACTGTCTATGCTGCAATGAATTTCGCCTGGTATTCACAAGACTCGATTACAACTGTCTGATGAAGTATCTCATCACATAAGCCTTCTGATCTAGCAGCGACAGCACTACATGGGACAAAGTTCATCCGCAGGAGAAAGTGAGGACTGCAGACGCTGGAAATCAAAGTCAAAAAGTGTGGCATTGGAAAAGCACAACAGGTCAGGCAGCATTTAAGAACAGGAGAGTCAACATTTTGGGCATAAGCCCTTCATCAGTAGACAAGTACTCAAGTTTCTGATCACTTTTTTTTTCTATTTGACAACATGTGGGCAAATAGCATTTGCAAAGATTATGTTGAACCACCTTTTCAAATTGCTACAATCCATCTGGTGCAGGTACACCCACAATACTGGTCAGAAGAAAGTTCCAATGTCTTGATCTAGTCAAAGAGAAGGAATAGCAATATAGTTCAACATCAAGGTAGCGAGTGGCTTGCAGGTGGTAGTGCTTCCACATATCTGCATCCCTTGTCCTTCTTCATGGTTACTGGTTCGGAAGGTGCTTGCCAAGGATTGCTGCAGTATGTTTTGTGGATGATATATTGCTACCACTCTATCGTACTGAAGGAAGTGAACATCTCAGGTAGTGGACGGAGTGCAAGTCAAGCAATTGCTTTGTCCTGGACAGAGTCAAGCTTCTTGAGTGCTGTCCCTTTCAGATCCAGTGTGGTGTATGTTTGACCTCATTTTGTCTTCAAATCTGACCACGTGGAATGATTCATTTCTTCTTCACTATCACTTCTTGTTACTCGATTCTGTTTTGAAATGGTCCTGCTTTAAATGAATCTATAATCCTTTTTAATGTGCTTGATTTTTAAAAAAATATATTCATTCACAGGCTGAGGACATCACTGGCTAGGCCAGGAGTTAATCCCCATCCTTAATTGCCCAGAAGACAGTGAAGAGTCAACCACATTGCTGCAGTTCTGGAGTCACATGTAGGCCAGACCAGGTAAGGATGGTAGTTTCCTGCCCTCAAGGACACTCGTGAACCAGATGGGTTTTTCCAGCAATTGACAATGGATTAATGGTCATCATTTGACACTCAATTCCAGGTGTTTATTGAATTCAAATTCTACCATTTGCCATGGCAGGATTTGAATCCAGGGTCCTGGACGTGGGTCAACAGCCCAGCGATAATGATACCATGCTGTTATCTCACCTGGTGACTGATAGCTTCATGTATGTATGGTGGGGGTGAAAGTCAAAGCAGCCATGGGATTTGTATCACTCCTGAAGGACAATGACCTTGGCCAGACAGGTCCATATCAAAATTGACAAGTTAACGGCATCCAGGAAACTGGATCAGTGAGCCTAACATTGGTGGTGGGCAAGTTTAGATTAGATTACTTACAGTGTGGAAACAGGCTCTTCGACCCAACAAGTCCACACCGACCCGCTGAAGTGTAACCCACCCAGACTCGTTCCCTTACATTTACCCCTTCACCTAACACTACGGGCAATTTAGCATGGCCAATTCACCTAACCTGCACATTTTTGGACTGTGGGAGGAAACCGGAGCACCCGGAGGAAACCCACACAGACACGGGGAGAATGTGCAAACTCCACACAGAGAGTCGCCTGTGGGGTTGTTGGAGGGAACCCTGAGGGACAGAATGTACACATATTTGGAAATGCATGGACTGATTAGGGATAGTCAACATGGCTTTGTGCGTGGGAAATCGTGTCTCACAAACTTGATTGAGTTTTTTGAAGAAGTAACAAAGAGGATTAATGAGGGCAGAACGGTGGACATGATCTATATGGACTTCAGTAAGGCATTTGACAAGGTTCTCCATGGGAGACTAGTTAGCAAGGTTAGATCTCATGGAATACAGGGGAGACTGGCCATTTGGATAAAGAACTGGCTAAAAGGTAGAAGACAGAGGGTGGTGGTGTTTTTCAGACTGGAGGCATGTAACCACAAGGATCGATGCTGGGTTCACGACTTTTCACCATTTATATCAATGATTTGGATGTGAGCATAAGAGGTACAGTTAGTAAGTTTGCAAATGACACCAAAATTGGAGGTGTAGTGGACAGCGAAGAGGGTTACCTCAGATTACAACAGGATCTGGACCAGATGGGCCAATGGGCTGAAAAGTGGCAGATGGAGTTTAATTCAGATAAATGCGAGGTGCTGCATTTTGGGAAAGCAAATCTTAGCAGGACTTATACACTTAATGGGAAGATCCTCGGGAATGTTGCTGAACAAAGAGACCTTGGAGTGCAGGTTCATAGCTCCTTGAAAGTGGAGTCGCAGGTAGATAGGATAGTGAAGAAGGCATTTGGTATGCTTTCCTTTATCATTCAGAGTATTGAGTACAGGAGTTGGGAGGTCATGTTGCGGCTGTACAGGACATTGGTTAGGCCACTGTTGGAATATTGCGTGCAATTCTGGTCTCCTCCTATCGGAAGGATGTTGTAAAACTTGAAAGGGTTCAGAAAAGATTTACAAGGATGTTGCCAAGGTTGGAGGATTAGAGCTACAGGGAGAATCAGCTTGGGCTGTTTTCCCTGGAGCATCGGAGGCTGAGGGGTGACCTTATAGAGGTTTACAAAATCATGAGGAGCATGGATAGGTTAAATAGACAAGGTCTTTTCCCTGGTGTGGGGGAGTCCAGAACTGGAGGGCATAGGTTTAGCGTGAGAAGAGAAAGATATAAAAGAGACCTAAGGGACAACATTTTCATGCAGAGGGTGGTATGTGTATGGAATGAGCTGCCAGAGGAAGTGGTGGAGGCTGGTACAATTGCAACATTTAAAAGGGACCTGGATGGGTATATGAATAGAAAGGGTTTACAGGGATATGGGCCAGGCGCTGGCAGGTGAGACTAGATTGGGTTGGGATATCTGGTCGTTATGGACGATTTGGACTGAAGGGTCTGTTTCCATGCTGTACATCTCTGTGATTCTATGACTCTACAAATGAAAACAAGCAGAATCATGAATTCAAACCATGAAGCAACTCAGGCTCAGAAAAACTTGACACATGATCAAATGAGGAAAACTCTTAAAATTCTGGTCACATTGTGAAGACATAACAGGTTAGCAGCAATATTTTAATGGAAATGTCAAATTTTTCAAGGAGGAAGTTGAAAGATAATAGATTATATAATGTCAACCCTGTGCTTGCTTCTGTAAACAATAAGGCTCAACTTAGATAATGCTTTTATACTCTGACAGTGTAAAAATCTCCTCTCGGTCAGCTTCTAATAACCTGATGATTTAAAAGCTCTTCAGCTTCTTCAGTGAAATATAAAGTTCTCTGGAAATTGGGGCCATCAATAAATAGATCTTCAACAGATACCACTTGGAAGAAAAGGGCAATGGGAGTTCCACTAAGGTGTCCCTCTAACCAATCATTCATTGTGCTTTGGTACTGACAATCCTTTTCAAGTAATTGGGATGTACTTCTGCTTTCAAGATGCGATGTAAATAAAGATACTTGGAAATTCCAGAGCTTTTATGCCAGAATGGGACTAGATTATCTGAGGATATCTGGTCAGCATGGAAAAGTTGGACTGAAGGGTCTGTTTCCATGCTGCACAGCTCTATGGCTCTATGACTATGAGTCAACAATTCTATTAATTCTCATGATTCAGCAATCTCAGGTTATATAATGGCACTCTTCTATGCCACGTCAGTTCCTTGCAAGCGAACTGATAATGTGTGATACTGGACACTTGTACTTCCCTTGATAAGAGACTTGCTTACATGTAAAACATGCTTAACCAAAATTGCCTGCAAAGAATTTTCTGATGATCTTGAACAGAGTTTGACTTTACACAACGTAATTTGCCTGTCGACAATTTTTTTGTCAAAGTCAAACTCTGTTCAAGATCACCGGAAAATGACACTTTAATCACCATGTCCTCAGAAAGAAACCAAATAAATTTTCCAAAGCTTATTCCCCCATGGGAGGCTGATGGAGAAAGTGGAATCAAATGGGGTTCAGGGTGTACTAACTAGATGGGTAGAGAGGTGGCTGGGCAACAGGAGACAGAGAGTAGTACTGGCAGAGAACTGTGACCAGTGGTCTTCCACAGGGATCCATGCTGGGACCACTGCTGTTTGTGATATACACAAACTGACTGTCAGGAAGGAAAAGGTGGCCTGATGAGCAAGCTTTCAGATGATCGTAAGATTGGTGGAGTAGCAGATCATGAAGGGGACTGTCAGAGAATGCAGCAGAATAGACATAGATTGGAGAGTTGGGCAGAGAAATGGAAGATGAAGTTCAATCTGGGCAAATGCGATGTGATGCATTTGGAAGATCCACTTCTATAGCAAACTATGCGGTAAATGAAAAAGCCCTGGAGAAAATTGATGTACGGTGAGATCTGGGTGTTCATGTCCATTGTACCCTGAAGGTGGCAATGCAGGTTGATAGAGTGTTCAAGAAGACTATGGCATCCTTTCTTTCATTGGGCGGGACACAGAGTACAAGAGTGGGCAGGTCATGTTATAGTTGTATCAGACTTTGGTTTGACCACATTTGGAATACCGCATACAGTTCTGGTCGCCACATTACCAAAAGGATATGGATGCTTTGGAGAGGGTGCAGAGGAGATTCACCAGGATGTTGCCTGGTATGGAGGGCACTAGCTATGAAGAGAGATTGAGTAGATTAGGATTATTTTGATGAGAAAGACAGAAGTTGAGGGGGAACATGATTGAGGTCAACAAAATCATGAGAGGTATAGAAAGGGTGGAAAGCAAGAGCCTTTTTTCCCAGAGTGGGGGACTCAATTACTAGGGGTCACAAGTTAAAGGTGAAGGGAAAAAGTTTAAGGGAATTATTTATGGAAAGTTATTTACACAGTGTGATGGGTACCTGGAACACATTGCCAGTGGAGGTGGTACAGGCGGGCAAGATAGCATCATTTAAGATGTATCTAGACAGATACATGAATGGGCGGGGAGCAGAGGGATACAGATCCTTGGAAAATAGGTGCCAGGTTTAGAGAGAGAATCTGGATTAGCATGGGCTTCAAGAGCTGAAGGGCCTGTTCCTGTATTGTAATTTTCTTTATTTTCTTTTGTTCTTTGCATAGTAAATGCTGCAAATCTGAAATTTTAACAGAACATGCTGGAATTAATCAGCAGATCAGGTAGCATGTGTGAACATCTGAACAGGGTTAATACTTCTGACTAGGAATCTTTCATTGCATCTTTCCATCAACAAATCCCCTCATGTTGTTCCTTTTTTTGATAATTCACATATCAGTGCACCTTTGGACTTAGTTCAGTCCAAATCTGCAACACATGGCACCCTCTCTTTATATCCCACATGTATTGAGATCCAAACAATGAAGTGATGGACTTTTCAGTTCTCATTCATTACCTCCCATCTATTTAAAACTGACACATGCCAGTCATCTTCAACTACACTCCCAGTTGTATTCATCCTTCATTATTTTTGGATTAACATCTGTTTTTAAAACTTCATTGCCGTTTGGCAGAGCTTAAAATCAGAAGGTGCCCAGTCAGCCCTCTGGCTTGGACACTGCTCAGTTTGATCTTGATTAATCTATCCTTATACTGTTCACTGCTAAGGTAGGAACAGTCAGACACACCCCCTGATTAATGACATGAAAGTATTATTTCAAATCTGATACTGTGGCCACAGAGAGACCAAGTTTAAATTCTAAGCTTAAAATTAATACCTCATACTGCACTCCCAGTATATTTATGTTTTGAGTTCAAGCTAAGACCAGTCTTAGCTAATGACCTTTAAATTAAGAATCCATCATGGCTGACAACCATGCTGTCTTCTTAGCGATTGGTGTATATTTGCAGGTTTATTGCTTATTTTATATAACTGGTTTATTTTGAAGCAAGGTAAGGATGACACTTATTTTAGCTTGCCAACAGGTTTATTAACATTTCTTTAAAATGGTTAAATAATCATGGGATCTGTACACACATGTCAAGATCTCAAGCCTCTGTGGTTTTCCTCTGAAAATTTTGTTTTTCCTTCACTGTCAAAAACAACACCCAGGCTTCAGTTAAGCAAAAGCAATGTAGATCAGTCAACAGCCTTGTGTAATTAAGCACAGATCAATTTGAGTATCGAGCACCACAGTTATTGTCTTGAAGGTTTGGTCTTTTGTGTCTTGGCTACCAGAGTTTTCAGAAAGGTCAGTCAATATACAATGAAGTTCTTAGCCTTCTGGTTGTCAAAGAACAACATCAAGAATGCAAACGTCTTAAAATCTGGCAAATACTTGATGGTTGTTATTCTGAAAAATATTTTTCGACAAACAGCGCAGATTTCCCATGACCTGGACTTCCAGTATGTGGCATAAGTATCTGTTGTACAAGCATCAGTCCACAATATGAAAAAGGCTGTAAATCCCATCTTGCTATCAGTTTGTACTGAGAGACCAGATGGACAATTTGTTTCTTAGCCTTCTGTTAAGATATTGCAAATGAAGCAGTGTGAGTTTGGTAAGAGTTACATTTGGCTGGACTCATTCCCTTCAGAAATGTAATTCTTCTGGCCACTGATTCATTCTGACATCTGCAGTAGACAGTTTGAAGTTTTCTGCTGGAAGTATCAAAGGAACATAAAGTCAGGAATAACTGCCAGTAAATTCAGTGAAGTGTGATTTTAATAAATTCATATCTCCTCCAACTGTTTGTGATTAAAAGAAGGAGCTACATTTCTGCCATTTCTATTGCTGTTCTCATGACCTGCAGACATTCCAAACTGCTTCAGTTATCAGTATAATATCACAGGTACTGTCGAAATATTGTGTTCCCACAAACAGCATGGCACAATGCTGAGATAACCTGTTTTGTGGAAGTTAATTGAGAGATCAGTATTGATCAGGACATTACACATTGTGCATATCAAAAGTACTAACTGCAAGATTTTGTATGTACACTTAACATAGTCAAGTGGGACCTCTATTTAATATCTTGTTCAAACAAAGACACTTCTGACTGTGAAGTGTTCCTCAGCATGCCACTTGTTTCCAATCCAAACTCTTTAAGAAAAGAAGTACTTCTATGTATAAATCACACATCATTTATCATAGTTTTGTGTGTTATGGAGGTGATGTGGTTTTAACTTTTTAGAATTGTTTGTACCTGGCTTGGTATGGGGGAGACAAGGAGGTCTGTTGTTCATTTACATTTTTAATGAGATTTTACAACTCGTGCAGTGAAGAAACAGGGGCTAACAGGACTGTGTATTAAAAGATTAAGTTAATGAAAATGTGCCTCAAGACCAGAAGTCGGGACACAGAGGAATAGGAAAACCTTGAGGTGAGTCCATCAGTTTGCTGGAACCTGACCTTTGGAAACACATGCTCACTCTGAAGTGAATGTCACACTGAGCTCAGTTTGTTGCTTGTTCTACTTGTCTCAATATCTCAGTGGTATGAGGATTCAACGAAAACGTTTCACATGCACAGAACAGGGACTGAATAAGCCATGGTTAAGTTGAAGCTGCAGATTTGAGAGGGAGGAGAAATTTCTCTGTTTTTTTTTGAGTAACTGTAGATTGATGGAGATGGGCAGCAGGTGGGATCAGAATGTGAAAATTCTCATATCTTCCCTTACTTTTCACTTGTTACATTTTGTTATCATATCCTTTCCCTTCCATCCCAATTGGATTGCCTGTTCTTTCAAGTTGGGCAGGAGACACACTATTGTTCTGCTATTTTCACATTTCGATCAGCTAACCTGAACTACGAACATCTTTTCTCCACCAGCACTCTACACCCACTTCCCCTACACCCCCCTCCACCCCCAAGTGATAGCAAAAATGCTGTCCCCTCCACACTTCAGTTCTGATGAAGTGTCATCTGGATTCGAAACATTAGCTACCTCACTCTCCATGGATGCTGTCTGACTCACTGTGATCTCCAGAATTTGTTGTTTTCACCACAAGCTTTAGTGTTAATGTCTCGGTAAAAGAGTGCAAATTGCATTTTTTCAAAATCTCGCAAGCCAGAAATCTGACTTGTCCAGCAGTAACATCAGCTGAGATCATAATAATGTTAATTAAACTGAGAGTTATAGAAGTCCCTAACTTTTCCAAATATATTTTGAATTTATTTCAGATTCAACCATGTGACTTTTATTAGAATATTCTATCGGTATAGAGGGAATATTTTATGAGGAGAGATTGAATAGGTTGGATCTGTACTTATTGGTGTTCAGAATGATGAGAGGTGACCTGATTAAAACATACAAGATTGTTTGGTGGTTTTTCAGGGTGAATGCTGAGGTGCTGCATTGCCTTCTGAATCTAGGACCAGAGGGCATAAACTGAGAAGAAGGAATGGGATGAGGAAGAATGTCTTCTCTAAAATATGATGTGGAGGTGCTGGTGTTAGACTGAGGTGGACAAAGTTAAAAATCACATAACACCAGGTTATAGTGCGACAAGTTTATTTGGAAGTACTAGCTTTTGGAGTGTTGCTTCTTTATCAGGTAGCTGTGCAGTAAGATCATAAAACACAAAATCTATAGCAAAAGATCACAGTGTCATGCAACTGAAACAATATATTGAAAAAAGCTAGATTGCTATTAAGTCTTTCATCTTTTAGAATAGTTTGCAGTTTTGATTCATTAAGATGTAAATCCCAGAACTGCTTTTAAGTCACCTTCTTGAGATAACTGAAGGTTTTGTGAAAAAGGTGACATCTCAGCTCAGACAATACATTAAATGTGTGAGGTTAGAATCTGTCTGTATCCCAATCTTGAGTTAGACTGGTTCTACTTTCAAAGTAGGAATTTATAAAATGTTACATGGAATGACTGCCTGCAGATTGTGCACTTTTTGAGCAAAATAGAATATGTCTGCAAATATAATTCTGTAAATTTGCATTTTCAGAATTGTATTTGTAGATACATTCTATTTTGCTCAAAAAGCTCACAGTCTGCAGGCAGTCAATCCGTGTGACATTTCATAAATTCCTACTTTGGAAATAGAATCAGTAAGACTCAATACTGAGATACAGACAGACTCTAACCTCACACCTTAAATGCATCGTCTGAGCTGAGATGTCATCTTTTTTATAAAACCTTCGGTTATCTCGAGAATGTGACTGACAAGAACTTCTAGGATTTACATATTAATGAACCGAAACATGTAACTCATTCTAAAAGGTGAAAGACTGAACAGCAATCTAGGTTTGTTCAATATATTGTTTCAGTTTGTTACAACACAGGGGTAAACAGATAATTTGAACCAGCAACACAGAAAAGGTTTATCTTGTGCAGTTATTTGTGAAAATTCAAGAGGCCAAGAACTATTTAAAGATTAACAACTTTATTTCTTAAAGTATAACAGAGAATAATTAACTAACAACTATTTACAACTCCTTCCTCTAACCTATCTTTTCCCTTCCCCTTCCACAATACTAGTCCAAAAAATCCTCTGTTAAGACTTACCAAAAATTCCCATTTTCAAAACCAGTCATTGTTGAATTTTCTCGTTATATCTTCCTCTGTCTTCTTCTTCTTAGGGATTCTGTTTCACAGGTTACTGATCGATAAAGATACCTTTAAGAGAGCTATTTTTCAAGCAGTCTGTACATGCTGGTGGCTTGACAGTTCTCCTCTGAACTGTTCAATTTTCCCCAGTCTTATGCGCTCAGAGCATCAGATTGTGTCATTGGCTTTCAAGATTGTCAATATACTCAATTCAAACTTGATTGGAGTTCGGGATTTTTCAGGGTATAACTTAAACTGATTGGCCTAATTCAAATTTGTTTTGTTGTCTCCAGGCAACCAACTGATCCAGTTGTTCAACCAAAAGGTCACAATATATCTTGTTCAGAACACTTGGTGCTGTCAGATAGTTCTGCTCGCCTTTAACTCTCTTAAAGATTCAGTAATCCTTACACTTTCATAACAAGTTGCATGACACCATAATGTTTTGCTATAAACTCTGTGTCTTACGATCCTGCTCCACAGCTACCTGATGAAGGAGCAGTGCTCTGAAAGCTAGTGCTGCAAAATACACCTATTGGATTATGACCTGGTGTTGTGTGGTTTTAACCTTCTCTCAAACGGTGGTGAATCTACAGAATTCTTTTCCACAGAAGGCTATCTAGGTTGGTTTATTCATCAAAAATATTCAAGGCTGAGACAGACAGAGTTTTAAACAATGAAGGAATCCAAGAGTTATGGTGAAAAGGCAGGAAAGTGGGGTTGTGGATTATCAGATCAGCTATTGTTTCATTGAATGGTGCAGCAGACTCGATGAACTGAGTGGCCTGTTCTGAATCCCCATCTTTCTATGTTCTTATTTCAGAGTGAACTGTCTTGCTATTATCATGGACTCAATCAGATTGAGTAAGGAAGACGGGATTCCTTAAGGGCATGATTGAACCATGTGCAGTTTTATGACAGCCAATAATTTCATTGTTGTCATGACTGATGCTAACTTTTTCATTTAATTAATGAACTGAGTTTCAATTCCTCAGGTGAGACTTGAACTTCTACCTCCAAATCAATTGTCCAAACATCTGGATTACGAACCATTAACATAAGTAATATGAAATTGTATTTGGTGTGAATTAAAGCAGTGACTTGTACATGCAGACAAGCTTCCAAGCTGGCAAGGCTTCCCTGTCCTGGGTATAATTTATAATGTTCAAAGAAAGATTGTGAGCATATCACATTTGAAAAAAGCATCAATATACTCTATTATCATTGCTTTAAATGATGTTAACATCTGTTTGAGTCTCAACAGATGACAATTTATGGATTCAAAGATGAATTAATAACAATACTCAAAATCTCCAGTGTAATAAAGCAACTCTGCTTTTTCAATTTTAATATTTTATCACTCTGCTGTGCTCAGCCAATGAAAGCCTGGGTTTCACCTCTTCCCTTATACCTCAGTATTTATTAATTTGATAGACTTCCAAAAGTGTTTGATTATTTAACCCACATGTTTGTTGAGGGAATGAAGTGGTGAGGAAAGAAGAACCATTCTGATCAACATGGAAAAGCATTAAGCATGTCTTTCAGATCATACTTCGGATGTCACTGCACCTAGACAAAGGAATATTTTACCTGGTGTTGTTAAAAATTGTTCCATGCTTCGAAGCTAGCATCCATCAGTGGAACCTTTCATGTTAATTTCAATAACTGTGACTGCTCATGTAAAGACTCATTTAATCTAATCTAAAATAAATTCAGGGGCAGCATGGTGTGCTCAGTTAATTAAAAAAAGTGGGCGGTACGGTGGCACAGTGGTTAGCACTGCTGCCTCACAGCGCCAGAGACCTGGGTTCAATTCCTGCCTTGGGCAACTGTCAATGTGGAGTTTGCACATTCTCCCTGTGTCTGCGTGGTTTCCTCCGGGTGCTCCGGTTTCCTCCCACAGTCCAAAAGATGTACTGGTTAGGTGAATTGGCCATGCTTAATTGCCTGTAGTGTTAGGTGAAGGGGTAAATGCAAGGCTATGAGTCTGGGTGGGTTGCTCTTCGGAGGGTCGGTGTGGACTTGTTGGGCTGCAGGGCCTGTTTCCACACTGTAAGTAATCTAATCTAATCTACATTCTTGAGGTCATTCCATTTCAGCAAGGTGAATGGACTGGAGTGTGTGATGTCAAGACCGAGGTAGAGACAGCAACTGATAGTTAAGATTGAACGCTGAGAAAGCTTAATTAGATTGGAAACAAACTCACATGACATAATTTTTTTTTTAAGAAACTACTGTGGCTGTGTTCCAAGTTCATTAGTTGCACATTAAGTCTGGACAAAGCAATGGAACTGGATCTTCAGTTTTTGTTGATCAACAAGCACTTTGTGGTGCAAGTTCACACTTACCCACATTTCTGTGGGTGTGGAGTCAGTCAGACTGGGTAAGATCAGCAAGTTTCTTTCTCTGCAGAACAGTATTAACTAAAATGGGGGATTCTGTGACAAAATGATAGCTTCATTCTCACCACAACCGTTCAATTCCAAGTTAATCTGGAGTACTGGTTCAAGTCACGCTGCAGACCAATGAGGGACATTGATGCAAAGGGAAAGGAAATTCTTCTAATGCACGGGCCACCATTGACAAGGAAGTAGATTATCTGACCGTTTTTCTGGTTGTTTGTTGTTTGTTGGATTTTGCTTTGCATACATTAGCTGCATTCAATGGCATAAATGACTACATTGGAATTCATTGATTTTTAGGTGTTTGTACTGAGGACATGAAATATGCTAAATTAATGCCAGTTCCTTCTTTGGTGTACTAACTATTGAAAGATAAGTCCAAGATGGATTTTAGATGGCTCTTTACTAATTCCAATGTGAATTAGTAAAGAGGGACATCCGTCCTGTTGACTTGGTTGCATTCTGAACAATAGCTTGCATATTTCAGATACTAGGTAAAAACAATGACTGCAGATGCTGTAAACCAGATTCTGGATTAGTGGTGCTGGAAAAGCACAGCAGTTCAGGCAGCATCCGAGGAGCAGGAAAATTGACGTTTCGGGCAAAAGCCCTTCATATTGGACTTATTTCAGATACTGAATCATTATCAAACAAAGTGTAACATTGAACGACAGGATTGGCATCAAACATGAAAACATGAATTAATCTCTCTGCTCCAAATCTCCAGTGTAATGAAGCACGTCTGCTTTTTCAGTTTTCATATTTTACCATTCTGCAGTGTTCAGTCATTGAAAGCCTGGATTTCATCTGTTCCCTTGCATATTAGCTCTTACTTAATTTGTTCGTGTTCCAAAATGTATTTATCTGAATGTTGAACTCAGTCACTTCATAAGGAAGTGAAACAATGCGAAGAGAGGGACTGTCCTGATCAAAGCTCTTGGCAGAACTTCAGGTCAAATTCTTGTAGAAGGGATTTATGATATTATTGAACAAAAACCAAGGCAATATTTCACCAACAATGAGTGATACTTTTATCAGACAAACTGAATGGCTGACATTACTTGCTACAAGATCTCACAAAGGATTGTTTGTCTCCAGATCCGTAACTAATTATTTGAAACCGATGATCTCTGGTCTTTAGCTCACTTATCCCAAAGAATAGCTTTTCTCCATCTACTCTAATATGACCTGTCAGTATCTTCTCAAACTCTGCTTAGATCACCCCTGAGCCTTCTGTCATCTGAGCATTTCCAACCTATCTTTAAAACTGATATCTGAGGTAACATCTTGGTGTAATCTGCTGAAGTAAATGTCAAAAGATCAAAAGAAAAAAACCTGAGCATAAGAGATAATAGCTCAAGATAAATGGTTAATTGTGATTTAGTTGCTGCTGTAATTGTTAAGCATTAGAGGAAAGCTGAAAATTCTGACTTCGTGCAGAATTAGAAGGAGTGACCCTTTCAGACAGAATACCTTACAGGCAGAGGTTTTTCCTTTGCCAGTCGATGTATAATTGTGAATGGACTGATGTGCTTTGAGGTGATGTGAACCACAGAACTCTCAGCTACCCCTGAAAATGCTTCATATAAGCTTGTTATACTGAAAATTAAATGGCAAATGAGCAATGTTTATTACGTTTCAGTGGCTTCTGCTTCACTCATTTCCTTTTGGAAAGCACGGTTTGGTGCTGATGTATTCAAATGACCAAACCCCAGTGGAGAAAAGGGAGGTTCTTGATTGAATCACCTAGTGAAGTATTCATAGTGGTGACCATTCATCTGTCAGTGAGGAACATTTCGATTAGAAAGTAAGTAATACCTTAATATAAATAGACAGCGATTCAACAGCTTCTAAAAGGGGCTGAACTGAAATCTTTGAGATGGAAGCATAAGGTTCAGAGATTTGATCACAAAATCTTTTCAGAGTCATTGTAAAGATATTTTCAGGCAGTCAGGATTTTCAGCATTTGGACAGCAATGTTAAGGAAATAAAATGTTCTGAGGCCTGTTATGGAGACAACAAGAGACAAATGAGGCTGAGCAGACTTAGAGCTGTTCAAAGTAAAGTCCAATTGGCCTGCTTGGTGTTCACCAATGATGACTGATTCTAACTCTGCCAAAATATCCAAATGTCATGGGCACATTTGATGGCCTGAAATGGGAAGCAGGTGCATGAGAAAATGGTACCATTTGAAAACAAAATAATGGGAGGTCATCAACGATGAACATTAGGAGAGATGGTCAGAAGAAGACCTTGAGTTGTGCTGTAATGCAAAGACTACAGTGGATTAACTCTCAATAATGTGGAAATCCTGCCTATCACAGCACAGCTGGATATCAAACTCACATTGAAGGAACTCACCGAAGCGATTTATTCACCTGCCAAGAACAAGGCTCGAGGTGCTAATACTGTTCTGTCTGAACTCATTAAGCAGGGGAAACCAGCACTCTTGCAACATCTGCACAACTTCCCTGTCTGCTGGAGGAAGAGGGCAGTGCCCTAAGAAATGTGTGATGAAAGGATTGCGACCCCCACCCCTCCAAGAACATGAGTGACTGCAGTGATTACAACAACTGTCATTGTATCTCCCTCGTGCTGCACTTCATAGGACAAGTACTTGCTTGCATTATTCTTGTCAGACTGCAGATCCTGGTTTGATACATCTAACCCTAATCCCAAGTAATGGGAAGATGTCTAATTGATGTGATCATCTCAGTCTAACAGCAAGAAAAATGCTTTGAACAAAGCATGATGCTGAGGCGCCAGTGATGGACAAGGTGGACAAAGTTAGAAATCACACGACACCAGCTAATAATCCAATTTTGAAGTCCAAGTTTTTGAAGCACTGCTCCTTCATCAGGTAGTGGGGCAGGATCATAGGACACAGAATTTATTGTAAAAGATCAAATTGTCATACAACAGATGCAATGTATTAAACAAACCAAGATTGCTTTAAGTCTTTAATCACTGAGAATAGGAATGCAGGTTTCAATTGATTAAGATGTAAATCCCAAGACTTCTTTCGAGTCACAGTCCCGAGATAACTGAAGACTTTATTAAAAAAAGATGACATCTCAGCTCAGACAATCCGTTAAAGGTGTGAGGTTAGAGTCTGTCTGTATCCTAACCTTGAGTCAGACTGGTTCTATTTCCAAAGTAGGGATTGATAAAATGTCACATGGACTGACTGCTTAGAGATTGTGTACTTTTTGAACAAAGTAGAATGTATGTACAAATACAAATCTGCAAATTCAAATTTCCCCATGGACTTATATGTATGTGTGCATGGATGAATAGAGAGAGAGAGAGAGAAAGAGAGAGAAAGGGTGTGTGTGTGTGGACATGTGCATGTGCTTGACAGAGTGTATGCCTGTGATAGAGTGTGTATATGAGTGAGAGTGGCCTCAACCAGGATTTGGGGTTCATGTCACACTACAGGTGACCCCACTACACTATACATTCTCACACACACACACGCACACATACACACACACTCACACAGACCCTCTCTTATACAATTGCTGTCTCTTAGACGCACACATGCACGCTCACACTCACATGCACACCATCTCACAGGCATATATTCTGGCACACTTGCACACACATTCTATCAAATAATCTCTCACACACACACACATGTCCATGGGGTGAATTTGTATTTGCAAATTTGCATTCTATTTTGTTCAAATAGTGCACAATCTGTCGGCAGTCAGTCCATGTGACATTTTATCAATTCCTATTTTGAAAATAGAACCAGTCTGACTCAAGGTTGGGATACAGACAGATTCTAACCTCATACCTTTAATGCATTGTCTGAGCTGAGATGGCATCATTTTTTAGAAAACCTAAAGTTACCTTGGGGTTGTGACTTGAAAGAAGTTCTGGGATTTACATCTTAATCAATGGAAACCTGCACCCCCATTCTAAGTGATTAAAGACTTAACAGCAATCTAGGATTTTTCAATACATCGCATCAGTTGTATGACACTTGGATCTTTTACTCTCAATCCTGTGTCCTATGATGCTGCCCCACTAGCTACCTGACAAAGGAACAGCACTTGAAAGTTTATCTTTCCAAATAAAAATAATTGGACTGTAACCTGTTGTTATCTGACTTTTAACTTTGAACAAAGTGGACAATGATATGTTGCCTTCATTAATCTCCCTCAGGCATGCAAACTCATGAACAGAGATGGTCTATTTGAATGGATGGAGAAATTTGCTGCCTGTTGAACTCCTCATTGTGACCTCCTCCATTGATAACAGTATGGTGGATAAGGCCAGCTGATGACAGGGCAACATCAGAACCCTTTGAGTCTGCACTGCAGTCAAACAGGATTATGTTCTGACACTGGCATTCCTTATTATATTATTCTCTTTGCTGCTGTCATGCGCCTTCAGTTCATCAACAGAGAATATTGCCTTAATGATACAGAACCGACAGAAAGCTGTGTTTGCCTGAAATCCTGGGCAAGTTGTGCCAAGTTATCAACCAAACATTCGAACATGCAAACTAGGAGCAGGAGTAGGCCATCTGGCCCTTCGAGTCTGTTCTGCCAATCAATAAGATCATGGTTTTTCGTGGACTCAGCTACACTTACCCACCCTCTCACCATATTCCTTAATTCCTTTATTTTTCATAGAAGTATCAACCTTAGCTTTAAAAGCGATTATTAAAGTAGGGTCAACTGCTTCCCTGGGCAAGGAATTCCATCGATTCACAACCCTCTGGGTGAAGACGTTCCTTCTCAGTACAGTTCTAAACCTGCTTCCTCTAATCTTGAGCCCATGCCCTCTTGTTCTCGGTTCACCCACCTGTAGAAACATCCTGTCAATTTCTATTTTATCAATTCCCTTCATAATTCTATGTTTCTATATGATCTCCCCTCATTCTTCTGAATCCCAATGGATATAATCCCAGTCTACTCAGCCTCTCCTCATAAGCCAACCCTCTCAACTCTGGAATCAACCCAGTGAACCTTCTCTGCATCCCCACCAGAGCCAGTACATCCTTTCTTAAATAGGGAGACCAAATCTGCACACAGTACTCCAGGTGTGGCCTCACCAGCACCTTGTACAGCTGTAACATTATCTTTCTGCTTTTAAACTCAACCCCTTCAGCAATGAAGGACAAAATTCTATTTGCCTTCCTAATTACTTGTTGTACCTGCAGACCAACTTTCTGCAATTCATGCACAAATACACCCAGCTCCCTCTACAAATCAGCATGCTGCTATTTTTTACCATTCAAGTAATAATCTATTTTGCTGTTACTCTGACCAAAATGTATGACTTCACATTCACTAACATTGTATTCCATCTGCCAGACCTTTGCCCACTCACTCAGTGTATCTAAGTTCCTCTGTAAAGTTTTACAATCCTCTGCACTCTTTGCTCTGCCACTCGTCTTAGTGTCATCAGCAAATTTTGACACCGTACACGTGGTCCCCAACTCCAAATCATCTCTATAAATCATAAATAATTGTGGTCCCAACACTGTTCCCTGAGGCACACCATTAGTCACTGATTGCCAGCCAGAATAGCACTCATTTATCCCCACTGTTTGCTTCCTGTCAGTCAACCAATCCATGCTAAGTCTACCCCTAACACCATGCATCTGAGACCTGCTTTAACACCAACTAAAACACACAAACATTTACACTGAGAAACATTTTCAGCACAAATAGACAAACTCTCTCACACCTGGAAAGAGTGTATTTGAACCATCAACATATGGAAGACCAACGTCATGGTCCAGGAGGTTGCCATCCTGCCATTTATCAACACTGACAATGTGACTTTATCTGTTTCAGCTCGACAGTTACCAGCAAATTGTCACAAAAGTTGCAGTGCTATGTCTGAGTTGAGTAAATGTATGGACCAACAGCAACTTAATCAAGAAAACCACGCTGTGAGTTGACCGATCCTGCATACTGTTCTGCAACAGTGAGGTTTGGGAGCTATATTAGTCAGAAATTCATCTGTTTCCCTGCCACCGCAGGAAGTGCAAATCCTGCGCCCACACAACTCCCCTCATCTCCACTCAAGGCCCCAAGGAATCCTTCCACAGCCGTCAGAAATTCACCTGCGCCTCGACCAATGTTACCTACTGCATCCGTTGCACCCGGTTGGTCTCCTCTACATCAGGAGACAGGACGCCTTTGTGTAGATCGTTTCAGTGAACATTCCTGGAGCACCTGCACCCACCAAACTCTCTGCCCCATGGCTGAACACTTCAACTCCCTTCCACTCTGTCACGGAAATGCAGGTCCTGGGCCTCCTCCACAACCAAACCGTTACCACCCAACACCTGGAGGAGGTACATCTCATAATCTGTCTTGGGACCCTGCAACCACACTGGATAAATGTTGATTTCAACAGCTTCCTCATTTCTCCTCCTCCCACATTATCCTAGTCCCAAGCCTCCAACTCGGCACTGCCCTTCCGACTCGTCCATCACCCCTCTGACCTATCAACTTCTCCTTCATCCACCTATCACTTTCCCAGCTACCTCCCCCCAACCCTAACCCCCTCCCATTTATCTCTCAGCCCTGATCCACAGTCATCATTCCTAATGAAGGGCTTATACCTGAAACATCGATTCTCCTGCTCCTCGGATGCTGCGTCACCGGCTGTGCTTTTCCAGCACCACACTCTCTTCCTCTGGGAGGTATATGTTAGGTAGGAGAAATGGCTTCTCGATCTAAGATATGTTTGGCACGTCTTGGCATGTTTGGCTTGCCAAACAAGCTCTCCAATTCATTGCTTAGCCAATAAGATCTGTGCTGACTGGGCCCGATTCATTGAATACGGAACAGCTATATCCCAAAAGACCTTCTGTTTCATCAACTGGTCAATGAGTCAGAACCTTGTGAATATCCATGCCTTCCCCACAAGGACGCCTACAAACAAGGTATGAAGATGGTGAATGTTGATGCTAACAGCTGCAAGACTGTCATTTACCGCCATGATATCTGAAGGCTAACACAGCTCTGATGAAGAGTCATTTATACTCGAAACATTAGCTTGTTTTCTTTTTCCATGGATGCTGCCTGACTCGCTGTGATCTGCAGCATTTGTTGTTTTCAGTGCCGATTCCACCATCTGCAATAATTTGCTCCTACTTGTTTAAGAGTGGCTTTGAAGAGATGAGCAGAAATGGAAAGTGCAGCTGGCTGGGAAGAGGGTTCAGAGACATAGAGGACAGTGATTCAATCAGTGAATATACACTTCTCAATCTGCTGTCTTCATCTGCAGAAAATGCAACAGAAATTTCAGTGCAAGGGTGATGTACCTGAGCCATAACAATGATGCTCAACACACCATTGAGTGCCACTTGCAAACCATTATTTTCCAAGATGCAAATTTGACCACAGAGGCCACAAGAAGATAGTAGGATAAGTTATCAAAGAAATTGGTCAAAGAGGTATGTTTAATGACATGTTAAGTGAAGAGTGAGAGAGAGGTGGAGAGATTTAGGGAGAAAATTCCAGAACTGAACACCTCCCTGATAGCATGAATAAAGTTAGGGTTGCACAGAAGAACAGAATTTGAGGAACCAACAAGATGAGCCAAGTAGCCTTAAGAATCCAATTATTTCAGACTGTTGTTTGTTATGTCTGCAGCAGAAGGGGATGTGGAGAGATTTTAAGTCAGTAACGTCAAGTCACTTAGTTTCTTTCTTCATTCATGAGATGTGGTCTGTAGTGATTATAACAAGATCAGCCAAGTGGACCTCAAAGAATCTGAGTTTCCTGACTGGGGCTGTTAATCTGGTCCAAGCATTAGGTCCTACCTGACAGACAGAAACAGAAGGGACAGAGAGTCTGTTCACTCTCAGAGCCTACTCTGAGGGAGCTTGATCAGTGTCAAAGAGTCTCCATGTGTCAATAAAAGGTGACTTGGTGATGGGTCACCAGTCTATGTGGAGTTATTTCATGACCAGTATTGGCAAGAGAGTATTTTTTGCTCATCCCTTCCCGCTCTTAACTTGAGTGGCTTGTGAGCCCTTTCAAAGGGCAGTTAAGAGTCAGCCACATGACTGTGGCTCTTCACTCATACGTTGGCCAGACTAGGTCAGGAAGGTAAATTTCCATTACTAAAGGACATGAATGAGCCAAATGGATATTTCAGTGGAAGTCAATTTTAGTTTAACGTCACCAATGATTCTGTCATGGTGATATAAAGCTCTTGTCCTCTGAGCATTTGTCTGGGCCTCTGAACTACCAACCCGGGGATATTTCCAGGACACTATCACCTCCCCAGATAAAAGCTGACTACCAGTTGTGGTCTTGTGCATGCTCAGTGTCTCCACTGCACCACTGGCAGTGATTCTTTCCATTGCCATACACACTGAGCAAAGGAAATCCAACCTTAAACTCTCCACCTACTTTTCCTTTAATAAGTGCATTGTCTGAATTCCTTCATTCAATCTTCATAACTGAAGTTTCTCATTCTTGTAAATCGCCTCTGTACTCTGACCAGAGCATTCACATCTTTCTGATAAAATGTTGTAATATACACACTTTTCTTGCTCAAGTTTAGTAAGTGTCTGATGCAAGGTTGTCATTACCTCCTTATTCTTGTACTCCATGCCCCTATTAAACAGCCAAGGTTACTGTATGCTTTACTGACTGCTGTCTCCACTCGACCTGACACCTTCAATGATTTGAGCACATATACACTCAGATCCCTGACTTCCTGCAACCTTTTGGAATTATACTCCTATTTTCTATTGCCTATCAATGTTCTTCCGGAAAAAAAACAGGAAGGCAGAGAAGAACCGAAAGCTGTCTGGTTTTGAGATAAGAAGTTTTGTTTTGTAAATCTTAATCGGGAGTTTTATCAGACTAGTATTACAGAAGGGAAAGTAGAAGATAGGTTACAGGAAGGAGTTGTAAATATTTGTTAGTTCATTATTCTCTGTTACACTTTAAGAAATAAAGTTGTTACTTTTACTTTAGTTCTTGATCGATCGAAATTTCATAAATTACTGCACAGAATAAATCCTTTTTGTGTTGTTGGGTTAAATTGAGCAGGAGGGTTTACCCCGTGTCGTAACAGTTGCTATTGTATCTGTTATGCAGCTCCTTTGGCAACACATCTATCTGTCAGTTCCATTAACTTGATTGTGTTGTTTTTGAGTTCATACTTCTTCCTCAGTTTACAGTTCTTCCAAGTTTATCCGCTTACGTGGCTTAGTGTCAAACTTTGTTTGACTTACACTCCTATGAAGTGCCTTGCCATGTTAAAATTCCAATGGAAATTATTGACAGTGAGAAAACAATTCCATTCATTAACAGTCAACTCATTGAACACAAGAATGAAAGCAGCAGGCAGGAGGTGAAAGCTTCTTAAGAGTCACTGTTCAATTCATTCTGCATGACATTTGTGGTGCACACGTCAATCCATTTGTATGAAATGTCTTTGTTTGCTATTTCGATCAAGGTTAACTTGTTGAAATCAGTTGGCAAATACATTTCTGTATTCTGCTGACATTTGTTTAGCCAGTTTTCAACATCATACTATTACATTTTTACAGGTGACACAGGTCAGTGCAAATGTTGTATCAAGAGTTTGAGGTCTGATTGAGGCCAATTTTATGTCAACTCTTTTTTTGAATCTTTCGCACTGCTTCTGGATTGTTCCATTAGTGGGGCAGCTGTTAAGTAGATGGGCAATAATTTTAATGTTGGTTGCTTGAATCAGGACTACTTTTTCGACTGCATCATGTGATATGGATTCAGCATCTAAACAGACCAAGATATTCAATTGTAGAAATTTATAGCATGAGGGAAGATGCTTTGGCTCATCATTGCAATAAAGACTACTTCATTTGTTCCATTCCACATGCTTTCGTGAAAACACAATGAAAGGAAAACATAAAATTAGCCATTTTCCTTATTACAACTATCACAATTTGAATTCCATCACTGCAGATGGTACAGTCTCAACAAATCCACAGTATATAATTTCATTAGACTACTGACCTTGCACTGATAATCTTAAGCCCTCCAGTTACTGATACACCATGCAGTAAAAATGATTTTTTTTTTGGTATTTTCCTGATTAAAACTCCATTTCTGGATACCTTCTCTGAAAAGGTCTTTCTTCAAATAAGAAGAATCTTGATGAAGATCTTGTTATAATGCAGACAGGACCAGAGGCACGTCTGCAGTAATTAAGCTCTGCCAATCGATAACCATGCTCAAGTCAGTGACAAGCCTATTTTTGACTATTACACAACAGCTCAAATGAACAAGAAACCTACAAGTCAATAAAACAAAGCGGAGAGGGAGGTTTGTGCTGTTTGAGTACATGGTTTGAAGGAGGTTCTTTTTCCCAGTCTCAAGAGTTGATTTGATTTATTATTGACACACGTACCGAGGTACAGTGAAAAGTTTTGTTTCTCGTGCAGTCCAAGCAACCATACCATACAAAGGCAAAAGTGAGGACTGCAGATGCTGGAAACCAGAGTTTAGATTAGAGTGTTGCTGTAAAAGCACAGCAGGTCAGGCAGCATCCGAGGAGCAGGAAAATCGATGTTTCGGGCAAAAGCCCTTCCATCAGGATGAAGGGCTTTTGCCCGCAACATCGATTTTCCTGCTCCTCAGATGCTGCCCGACCTGCTGTGCTTTTCCAGCACCACTCTGATCTAAACCCATGCCATACAAAGTCTATTAAGTTAATAGAGTAGAGGGAACAGTGTAATGGCTACAGAGAAGATACACAAAGAGCGAGATCAACATTAAATTTAAAATTTGATATGTCTATATGTCATGGACAGCATGGTGGCTCAGTGGTTAGCATTGCTGCCTCACAGCGACAGAGACCCAGGTTTGATTCCAGCCTCAGATGACTGTCTGTGTGGGTTTCCTCCAGGTGCTCTGGTTTCCTTCTACAATCCACAGATGTGCAGATCAGGTGAATTGGTGATGCAAAATTGCCCATTATGTTAGATGCATTAGTCAGAAGGAAATGGGTTTGGGTGGGTTACTCTTCGGAGGGTCAGTGTGGACTTCTTGGGCTGAAGGGCCTTTTTTCACACTGTAGGGAGTCCAGTCTAATCTAAACTATTCAGAAGTCTAATAAGAGTTGGAAAGAAGCTGTTCTTGCATCTATTGGTACGTGTGTTTCAGCTTTTGCACCTTCTGGATTTGTTGAGACTGCACCATTAGCAGTGGTGCGATTCAAATTATGATCACCATAAAAAAGGCCATGACTAATTCTGCATTTTCCTTCCACTGTACTTTTCGCAAAAGCATATTGAATAGAAAGTATGAAATAATTTTCAGAGAATTGCCAATGCTATGAGCCAAAGGGTCTTCATTCATGCTGTAAATTTCTATAATTGAATGTCTTGGTCTGTTGAGATGTTTACGATACAGGAGGTTGAAAGAGATTATAAGAGAGGTGAGAGGGTCTTTGATTCCTGAGGTAGCGCAAAGTACAGATAAGGTCGGCTTGCGTGACGGACTGGGTTGTGTTCACAACTCTGTGTAGTTTCTTACGGTCCTGGGCAGAGCAGTTGCAATACCAAGCTGTGACAGATCATCAAGTTGAGCATAAAGTCTAGGCTTTCCTTTGTAATGGGTGAAATGCTAACGTTGATGATAGAATCTTGGAATGTTAAACGGAGGACTTATCAATCCCTTAATTAAGTGTAAGAGATCCCAAAGCATGAAAAGAAGAATCCTCCGAAGTGTTATCCCACAGAGAACATAATGTTTTGGCCTATTGTGATTCACTTTCAAGAGGGGAGGTTTGAAAGGTGATTTTAAAGAGGCTTTCAAAACCATGAAGTTTCTGGATCTATAACATCAGAAGAAATAATTTCATTTGATGGAATTTTTGAGAACCTGAAGTTTTCACTGAATATGAATGACAAAAGAACTAAAGGTAAGGAAAACAATTTTAAATAACAAATTGCTACAATCTGGGTTGCAATCCTTGAGAGAGTATTGGAAGAAGTTGCATTTGGACTCTTGAAAGGAGAAGTGAATAAGTACTTGAGGGAAAAAAATGTAGCATTGCATAAAATGGACCAGGAACTGAGATAAGCTGAATTGCTCTTGCAGGAAGATAGTGCACCGTTTGTTGCTTTAACTATTTGTGGTTATCACATTGTTGTTTGTAAGCAATTGTTGAGCATAATTTAGTTGTTGTGATTCCAGTAGTATGCGTTGGCTATTCTTCAAAAGTATTTAACATAGAATGTTACAACGCAGTATGGGCCCTTCAGCCCTCGATGTTGCACTGACCTATGAAATTAATCTGATGCCCATCTAACTGACACCGTTCCATTATTATCCATATGTATGTCCAATGCCAATTTAAATGCCCTTAACATCGTCGAGTCTACTACTGTTGCAGGCAGGCCATTCCACGCCCCTACTACTCTTTGAGTAAAGAAACTACCCTTTGTATCTGTCCTAAATCTATCACCCCTCAATTTAAAACTATGTCCCCTTGAGTTAGCCATCACCATCTGAGGAAAAAGACTCTCACTATCCACGCTAACCCTTTGATTATCTTATACATCTCGATTAAGTCAACTCTGAAACTTCTCTCCAATGAAAACAGCCTCAGTTCCATCAGCCTTTATTTGCGAGACCTTCCTTTCATACCAGACAACATCCTAGTAAATCTCCTCTGAACCCTTTCTAAAGCGTCCATATCTTTCCTGTAATGTGGTGACCAGAACTGCACGCAATACTCCTGGTGCAGCCGAACCAGTGTCTTGTACAGCTGAAGCATGACCTTGTAGCTCCAAAACTCAATCCCCCTACCAATAAAAACTAGCACACCATATCAAGCTGGGTGGCAACTTGCAGGGATTTATGCACCTGGATACTGAGATCTCTCTGTTCATCTACACTGCCAAGAATTTTACCATTAGCCAAGTACTCTGCGTTCCTGTTACTTCTTCCAAAGTGAACCACCTCATACTTTACCACATTAAACTTCCACCTCTCAGCCCTTTGCATCTTATCTATGTCCCACTGTAACCCACAACATGCTTCGACATGACCCACAACTCTGTCTATCTTAGTATCACCTGCAAATTTACTAACCCATCCTTCTATACCCACCTCCAGATCATTCATAAAAATGACAAACAGCAGTGGCCCCAAAATAGATCCTTGCAGCACACCACTGGTAACTGAGCTCCAAGATGAACATTTCCCATCAACCACCACTCTTTGTCTTCTTTCAGCTAGCCAACTTCTGATCCAAACCACTAAATCACCTTCAATCCCGAAACACCTTATTTTGTGCAATAGCCTACCGTGTAGAACCTTAGCAAACGCCTTACTGAAGTCCATATCCACCATATTAACCACCTTACCTTCATCCACCTGTTTGGTCACCTTCTCGAAGAACTCAGCAAGGTTAGTCAGGCACGACCTACCCTTTGCAAAACCGTGTTGACAACCTCTAATCAAATTATTCCTTTCCAGATGATTATAAATCCTAACTCTTACAACCCTTTCCAACACCTTACCCACATCTGAAGTAAGGCTCACTGGCCTGTAATTACCAGGGTTGGGCTGCCACGCCCCCCCCCCACCCCCCCACCCACCCACCACCTTCTTAAACAAGGGAAGAATATTTGCTATCCTCCAGTCTTCTGGCACTACTTCTGTTGACAATGGTGACATAAAGATCGAAACCAAAGGCAATCGCTTCCCTGGCTTCCCAGAGAATCCAAGGATAAATCCCATCCATTTAATTTATTTTCAGATCTTCCAAAATTGTTAAAACCTCCTCTTTGTCAACCTCAATCCCATCTATCTTGTAGCCTGTCTCTCCATATCCTCACAAACATTGCCCTTTCCAATGTGAATACTGATGAAAAGTATTCATTAAGCGCTTCCCCTATGTCCTCAGATTCCACACACAACTTTGCACGACTATCTTTGGCCCTAATCTTACTCTATTCTATTTAATTGGCTTTAAAGTGTTTTGCAAAAATCATGAGAAGCTATAATACTGATGATGACAAAGTCTTTCAGAACTGACTCAATTTGAAAAATTAACTCCTTTTCTCTCTGCAGATGCTGTCAAACATGCTGAATCTCTACAATAATTTCTGTGTTTGTTTTATATTTCCAGCATTTGTAGTTCTCCGTTTTTGTGACATAACCCTGTAAATTAGGTTTACGTAAGTGCATACCAAGTGTGTTTTGAATGTTCTCACAGAATCTGATTCCACGTCCCTTTTTAGTCCTGTATTCCACATCTTAACAAGCCTGCCTCTGATATTTCTCCTAATTTTCCCTCTTCTTTGCAAATTATTTTCAATCAATGACCTCAACCCATAAGCCTCAAGTGAGAGATTCTGCCACTTGCTCCAATTTGAAATGCTAAGACTGTTCTCTCTTACCTTGTATGTTTTGAGGTTAAAAGGTGGACTCTCCTGCTCTTGGAACACAGGCCATGAATTGCTTACTCTGCATGAGTCAATGAAATATCGGAAAAATTTGTCAAAAGATGCAGGCTTCATTGTATCTTCCTGACAGTCTAATCTGACATGCTCAGAAATCAAGTTTGAGGCTGCTGACAGAGAAGTGATTGGAAGGATCTGAAGCTGTGACAGGTCAACAGATGATCAGTCAGTGAACAGTGCTCAAATGCTGATTACTCAGCTAGGTTTCTGCATGGAATCCCAAACTACATCACCATGCATCTCGGATAATTTTAATGTTCTCTGAATTGTACACTTGTGTTCGTTTTCGCATATTTCGTACTGTTTTTGCCTCTGAGGCAGTCAGTTAGTGTTTCAGTGCAGACTTGAATGAATGCACCATTATTGAAGCTGTTTTCAGTCAGACATGGTGTTCAACAGAGACTTCTAGATGCCTGTTGAGATGAATGTGGAAGACCTCGTGGCATTATTGTGATGGAACCTTGGGTTTTAAAGCTTGTGCTTTTCGAAAAAAAAAGCTGCAAAAGGAAAATGCAAAAAGCTAATCCTCCAGGTTTGAAGGAGCAAAGACTGAAACTGAGATCAGAAACCAAACATTCCAGTTGAATATATCTTAAAAGGGAGAGAGCCATTAGCTCTCTGTACATGATGTTGATGTAAATCGCATGTAAAGTACATGCAGACTGAAGAAGACAGAGGACAGACCTATTGCTTACCTCCTTTTCAATCTTATCCATTAAAATGTAACTTGGGAAATCTTTGGATGAGATTATTATTAGAAGTACTGTTAACTTTTCTAATACCGGAATAAATTCAAAAAGTATGGGCAAGTAGCAACCAGATAGCTTAGTGTTGGTGGTAGGAGCAATATTAGCTCCCCATCAATCTGAGAATCATCGAATTTTACAGTAAAAAAGGAGATCATTCAGCCCATCATGTCTGCACTCGCTCCTGAATCACAGAGTCTGAATTGGGTACACCTGAAGAGAAAACAAACTTTGAGATGTGAAAGAGGGAGAACTTCATGGAAGAAAGGAAAGGATCAATGCTTGAAAAAAGAAGGTATTTACTGGAAAATCTGAAGACTGGCACAGGCTGAGATGTGGAAAGAGAACGAGTGAAGGATTTGTCTTTCAACAAAGCAATAGGATGATGGTGTTGGCTGATTTTTCTTTTTGAGATTTAGGTGTCGATAGAGTACTTTATTATTTTCTCATGTTGCGAAAACAATTTAGTTTTATATTTCAGCTTTGCATTCTCACTTGTCTTTTCTGACCTCTTCATATTCATTTTTGTCATCTGTCTTTGATTAAAGATTACTCTACTGTACTTTCATCTTTACTTTTGTCTCTTTATTGAATTACAGGGACTTCATCATTGTTTGTTGGCTTGTTTTTGTTTGAGAGAAGGGTGCTGATTGATCACCATTTTCAATATTCTTCACTGCTCTTTGTCAAGAGATTATTCAGTTTATCTTCCCGAGGTCCATTCTCATCCATCATAATCAGCTTTTAACATCAATTAGAGTCACAAGGTCATAAAGATGATCAGCATGGAAACAGACCTCTCGGTCCAACTCGTGCATACCAACCAGATATCTGAACCTAGTCTAGTCCCATTTGCCAGCACCCAGCCCATATCTCTCCAAACCCTTCCTATTCATATACCTATCCAGATGCCATTTAAAATTATACCAGCTTCTCCCAGTTTCTCTGACAGCTATTCCAAAGACACACCACCCTCTGCGTGAAAAAGTTGCCCCTTAGGTCTCTTTTATATCTTTCCCCTCGCACCCTAAACCTACACCCTCTAGTTCTGGACTCCCTACCCTAGGGAAAAGACTTTGTCTACTTATCCTATCCACGCCCCTCATAATTTTGTAAACCTCTATAAGGTCACCCCTCAGCCTCCGACACTCCAGGGAAAACAGCCCCAGCCTGTTCTGCCTCTCCCTTTTGCTCAGATCCTCCAACCCTGGCAACATTCTTGTAAATTTTTTCTGAACCCTTTCAAGTTTCACAACATCCTTCTGATAGGAGGGAGACCAGAACTGCACACAATATTCCAAAAGTGGCCGATCTTCATCGGTCTTATGTATTTCACAATCATGATGTTATGCTCAACATTGCCTCGATGTTCCCATTTACTTGCCTCTCTTTTTGACGATAATTCATTCCTCATTGCAAGATCCCCATGGGTTGAGAAAGGAACTCTGAATAGACTGTCATAAATGATCCATTTATTATTGATTCGTGAAATATGGGATTAGCAATTAGCATTAGCACTTATTGCCCTTAACAAAGTGATGGTGAGCCTACAACTGCAAGGTTTATGAGGCCATTTCAGGTCAGTGGCAGATGGAATTTCACTCTGATAATTTTGATGTGATGTACCTTGGAAGAAGTAACAAGCAAAGGACATCCTAGGACACTAGGAAGCTCTGATGACTAGAGAGATCTCAGGGAATGTGTGGACAAGCACTTCAAAGGTGGCAGGACAGGTTAAGAGGCTGGTGAAGAAAGCATACAGGACACTTACCTTTGGCAGTTGTGGCATTAATCATAAGTGCAGGGCAGTCCAGTTGGAGCTGTACAGGACTTTGGTTAGGCCACAGCTGGACACTAATTGCAGTTTGGGTCACTGTACTGTTGAAAGGACATGATTTGCATTGGAGGGCATGCAGAAGAGATTCACCAGGATGATGCCTGGGATGGAACAGTTTAGCTGTGAAGAGAGTCTCGATAAGCTTGGGTTGTTTTCTTTAGGGCAAGAAGGCTGAGAAGGGACCTGATAAATGTGTAGATGATTATGAGGGCTGTGCACAGGGTGAGTAGAAAGCATCTCATCAAGTCCTACAGCATGGAAACAGACACTTTGGTCCAATTAGCCCACGCCATGTTCCCAAACCAACCTAGTCCCACCTGCCTGTGTTAGACTCCAATCCTTACAAACCTTTCTGTTTCAAATTTATCCAAATTATCCTAATTTCTTTTAAATGCTGTAATTGGATCTGCATCCACCACTTCCTGTGGCTTTTCATATCATATACAAAATCACTCTCTCTGTAAAAAGGTTGACCCTTGTCCATTATAAATCTTTCTCCTCTTACTTTAAAAATATGCCCCCTAGTTTTAAACTCCCCATCCTTGGGAAAAGATCCTTGCTATTCACCTTAGCTAGGCCCCTCATGATTTTATAAACCTCTACAAGGTCACTCCTCAATCTCCTCCACTCCAATGAAAAAAGTCCTGGTCTATCTTTATAACTCAAATGTTCCATTCGAGTAACATCCTGATGAGCCTTTTCTGAACCCTCTCCAATTTAATTACATCTTTCCTATAACATGGTGACCAGAACTGTACACAGTATTCCAGAAGAGGTCTCACTAATGTCCCGTACAATCTCAACATGACATCCCAACTCTTATACTCAAAGGTCTGAGCAATGAAGGCAAATGTGCTAAACATCTCCTTCACCACCCTGTCTACATGTGATGTAAATTGCACTGAAATATGTACCTGAACCCCTAAATCTCTCTGTTCTACAACACATCCAGGGCCCAACCATAACTGTGAAAGTCCTGCCCTTGTTTGTTTTACCAAAATGCAATACCTCACATTTATCCAAATTAAATTCCATCAGCCACTCCTCAGGCCACTGGCCCAATTGAGCAAGATCTCTTTGTAATCATTGATAATCTTCTTCACTATTAACTGCACCACCAATTTTGGTGTTATCTGCAAATTTACAAACCATGCCTCTTGAATTTTCATTCATATCGTTTTGTATAAATGACAAACTAAAGAGGGCAAGGTGCCGATCCCTGTGGAGCACTGCTGGTCACAGGCCTTCAATCCGAAAAACAACCCTTCACCACAACCTTCAGTTTCCCATCAAAAAGCCAATTTTGTATCCAATTGGCAAGCACTCCCCGAAACCCATGTGATCTAACTTTAATAACTAGCGTACCATGAGGAACCTTGTTAAAAGCTTTACTAAAGTCCATGTAAACAAGGTCTACCCCCTTCCCTCATCAATCTTTTTGGTTACTTCCTCAAAAAACTCAATAAAGCTTGTGAGACATGATTTCCCTCGCACAGTGCCATACTGACTATCCCAAATCAGTTCTTGCCTTTCCAATTGCATGTAAATCCTATTTTTCAGTATTACCTCCAGCAATATACCCAACAGCGATGTCAGACTCACAGGTCGATAGTTCCCAGGTTTCTCCTCACAGCTTTTCTTAAATAAAGTCATACCATTCGCTATCCTCCAGTCCTCCACCACTTTCCTTGGTTACGGATGATAAAAATATCTCTAGTATGGGCCCCACGATTTCCTCCCTAATTTCCCACAATATCCTGGTATACACTTCATCAGGTGCTGCAGATTTATACACCTCTATGTTTTCTAAGATCTTCAACACTTCATCTTGTGTAATGTGAATTGTTTTCAAAACATCAATTTCAAAACAAGTTCTCTTGCCTCCATTTCTTCCTCCACAGTCAGAACTGACACGAAATATTGTCTCTGGAGACTGGAGGATGGTGTGGGAGAGTGGAGACCTACCCAGTTACTGGGTGGAACCCACATGCCAGGGAGTGTCAAGACAGCTGCTGTGCAGCAAGAAGGAGATCTCACAAGATCGAAGGAATTCAACCTTCCAAAAAGGTGAAGGAAATCAGCAGGTGCATGGAATCATAAAGTGTGGGAGGTAATTTAGTCCAACATCTTTAGCCAGCCCTTTGAAAGAGTGATCCAGTTAGTTCATCACCTGCAATTTCCATCCTGCAATTCTGAAAGTTATTATTGGATCAGCTTTCAACTTCCTTTCAGGCAATACATTCTACATTACAACAACTCATGTTTAAAAAAACACGCCCTTTTGCATTTTTTGTCAATTACCATGAATCTGTGATCTTTGGTGAACAACCTTCCTGCCTGTAGAAACACTGATTGAATCAATCACAAACTCACAATGTTTTGAACATCTCTATTAAATCTCTTAGAAATCATCTTCAACAAGAAAGATGGCTTTTTCAGGATCACGACATAAATCCCTAGTTCTGGGTACCACTGCAGTAAACCTCCTTTCATAATCTCTCCAAGGCCTTGACATTTTACTTAAAATTGTGCCTCAAAACTGCACACGGCAGATTGATGCAGGTATAGCATTCCACCATGTGTTTCCCTATGTCTTACTTCCCAATCCTGTGGATAAAGGATCGATCACTCTGTGATCTCACATCATAAAGCTCCCAGATGATGAAGATATTTCATGTTACAGATAGGTCAGCCTGCGCTTGGAAGTGAACTGGTGGTCCTTAGCCTGGATGGTGCAGTATCAAACTTGGTGACACATGCACAAATACAGCAGAATAGGTCTCTGCCAATCTGCAGCAGCGTCACCAGACCCTCTCATGTGGCTTCCTGTACGGCAGTCCCAGCTGTTCAAAGATGTCTTGGTTGGTTGTCGTAGAGATGATCATTCCTGTTGTGATTTTGACACTTCCCTTCCTCAGGGTATGGCAGTTCAGTGAGTGCTCCAAGAGGCTCATACCCTTTGTCTTGGCCAAAGCCCACATGGACCGATTAAAATGTACGGATCCAGTAAAGTGCATCAGGGCAGGGACAAACTCACTGTATGGCACCACAATGATGTCGAGCCTCCAGTGACGGTGCCCAGGGCCTGGAAGCCAGCAAGCTCTCAGATAATTCTTCAGGTTCCCACTCTCCTCCTGACTGACTAGGTCATCCTTCAGAATCCTGTGTCCCTTGGATCTGTTCCTCTTCATTGAAGGATCATTAATCAGGCGGGATAATTTTAAGGTGAAAGGCGAGAGGTTTGATGTGGATTTGAGGAAAATATTTTTCATCCAGAAGTTGGTGGGAATCTGGAATGCACCATCTGGGAGAGTAGTTGAGATGGAAACCTCACAATCTTTAAAAAGTACTTGGATGAACACTTGAAAAATCATTACACTCAAAGCTATGGGCCGAGTGCATGAAAGTGGGATTAGTGTGCATTTAGACCAGTTTTGACCATGCAGACTCAATGGGCTGAAGGGCTGCTACTGTACTTTATGATTCTATGATCTAAGTCAAAAAATTAAAACTTTTTATTTCTTTCCCTTCAGCAGTGAGGAAAGAATGTACTTCCAAAAGAGCTATTGCATATCAAATAATATCTTAGTGGAGTTTTGCATAGAAGCGAATTGTGTTCAAGTATCCAGCAACAACCATGTCACTGCTTGTTTACATTGGTCACAGTTCACCCATGTTTTATTTTTTATTTTCATGCATGCAATGACTCTGAAAGCATTCAATAAAGATGCAAATTAAGTTTCAGAGGAAGCAATGAATGTAGATGACTGTGACAGCTTCTAATCTGTCAGGAGCCAGGCCAGACCTGACAACTTCAAACCATTAATTCGTTTGAAAACTGCTCCCAAAATATTGTGTTGACTGATCCTATTTCCATCGATTCCTTGATGGAAGAATTTGGCCACTGAAAGTAAACAGGATTACGAACTGCTTGCATGCACATGGAACTGTCCCCACTGCAACAGCTGCTCCAGAACGTTTTGTTCCATCTCTCCAAGGGCTCTGTATCCTTCCAGTTTTTTCTTCACTTGATAATTTGGTAAGCAATGCTGCTTAATGAACATATTTAATCAATTGATCTATCACTCATCCAGCCTTTGGCAACATGTTAGAGCCAGATGTCCATGTAATCCTTGAACTAAAGGAAGCGTTTAAGATCTTGGTTTTGTCATCTCTCCCAGCAAAGACAGGAAATCCATCTTAGGAGACAGCTTTGCTTCCTGATACTTAAGGGACATGACAGCAGTTGCTGTTGCTTCTGGCATTTGTTGTGTCTCTCCCATCGGTGAGAAGTGCAGATGTTCATTTGACCTTGACCTCAAGAAGTTCAGTTATCATCGTGTCTCAACAGTGCAGCAAATGAGCAGAAGCTCGAATTTACATTACTCCTTTAAAATAATAAAATATCCCAAGTATCTTCACAGGATGGTCATCACACTGAATTTGACTCTCAACAAGACAAGGATTTGTTGGGGCAAAATGTTGTTCAGAGAGCTTAATGGAGTGACTTACGGGAGGACAAAGAAGTGAATAAAGAGGCAATTCCAGATTTTGGTCACCGTTGAAAACATTGGGGCCAAAGGAGGACTGAAGAGACCATACTGAAAGCCAGAATTAAAGGAATTGTGGGATCCAGCTTAGGGTTTTTAGGGAATAAGGAAATGACAGAAGGATTGAATAAGATTGAAGCAGCAGGATGATCATTTTAACTTTGAGACAATAGGGCACCAAGAAGCAACTGAGATCAACACAGACAGTGATGAGTTTAATTTGATGTTTGTTAAGCTATGGACACCAGAGTGCTGGTTCTAAGTTCAAGACACCCTGAAGAATTTGAACACAACAATCCAGGATGTACCCATTGTAATGCAAATGATTACTGTTGGAGGTGCCATTCACAGGAGAGGCATTACACCATGGCACCGTCTGTTCTCTAAGGTGAATATAAAAGATACAATGACACTATTTCAAAGAAGAGGATGAGATTATTCCTGGTACCCTAGCCACTCTTTATTCCTCAATCAACAGCACAAATAGCAAATTATCTGCTCATGATCATATTGATGTTTATGGAGTTAGTTATAATCTCACAGGTTTATTTGGAAACACTAGCTTTGGGAGTGCTGCTCCTTTGTCAGGGAGTTGTGGAGGTTAAGATCATGCTCACAGAATTTACAGCCAAAGGAGTCCATTGTCATGGAGATGGGTACAATAAACAATATTAGATTGAAAGTTTCATCTTTTATAATGGGATGTGCTGATTTTTGTTCTTCGATATGTAAATCCCAGAACTTATTTAAAATTACATTCTCAAGATAGCTCAGTTTTTTAAATCATAGGTGTGAAGTCTTTCTGTGTCCCAATGCTTTTGTCAGACTGGCAAACCCTCTGTATAGTTTTACACCGTTTTACATGGATTCATGCAGTTTTTGAGCAAAATAAAATGTAATTCTGCAAAACAAATTCATCCCATTAGCTTATATGTGTGCGCATGTCGGAGCGACTGAGTGTGCATGTGAGCATATGTGTGTGTGTGTGTGCGTAAGCTTCGTTAAATCTGTGCGTGAAACTGTGATGGGGTCTGTGTGAGACAGTGCGTGTGAGCACGAGGGGTGTTTGTGTGTGCATATGGGTGTGTGTGTGTGTGTGTATGTGTGGGTGTGTGTGTGTGTGTGTGTATGTGGTGCAGTGGGGTCACCTGTAGTGTGACATGAGCCCAAAGTTCCAGTTGAGGCCATTCCCATAGGGACCACACTTGGCTATCAGCTTCTGCTCAGCCACTCTGCGTTGTTGCTTGTCCCAAAATCTGCCTTGGAGATGGTCACCCAAAGGTCCGAGGCCAAATGTCCTGGACCGTGGAAGTATTCCGCGACTGGGAGGGAACACTCTTGCCTGGTGATTGTTGTGTGGTGTCCATTTATCTGTTGTCGTAGCGTCTGCTTGGTCTTGCCAATGTACCATGCCTCAGGGCATCTTTGTCTGCAGCGTATGTGGTAGACCACATTGGCCGAGTCACATGAGTACTTACCCCACATATGATGGGAGATGTCCCCACGTGTAATGGTGTTACCCGTATCGAAACTCTGACACGGCTTGCAGTGGCTGCTGTGGCAGGGTTGTATGGTGGTGTTGTCCTGAAGACTGGGCAGTTTGCTATAAATCATGACCTGTTTAAGGTTTGGTGGCTGTTTAAAGGCGAGAAGTGGAGGTGTGGGGAAGGCCTTGGCAAGGTGCACATCCTCATTGATAATGTGTTGCAGGCTGTGAAGAACAAGACGTAGTTTTTTTGCTCCTGGGAAGTATTGGAAAACAAAGGGTACCCTGTAAGATGAAGCCTGTGTCTGTCTCCTGAGAAGCTCATTACGATTTCTCACTGTGGCACATCGGAACTGGCAGTCGCTGAGTTGAGCATCGTACCCTGTCCTTATGAGCACTTTCAAGAGTCTGTAACATTCCTCCTCATCCCAACAGATCCTGTGTATGGGGAGGGCTTATCCATAGGGGATGGTTGTTTTAATATGTTTAGGGTGGAAGCTGGAGAATTGTAGCATTGTGAGATTATCTGTGGCTTTGCGATACACCGCCATGCTGAGGTACTCATCCTTGATGGAGGTCCATGTGTCCCAAGAATGAATCAGATACTAAAAAGTAGTCCATTGTAAGTTTGATGGTGGGATGAAACTCACTGATATCACTGGGTAATTGTTTCAGTGTCTCCTCATCATGGGTCCAGAGGAAGGAAATGTTGTCGATATATCTGGTATAGCGTGTTAGTTGGAGGTTCTGTGCAGCAAAGAAGTCTTTTTCAAATTTGTGCAAGAAAATATTGGCACATTAAGGTGCAAATTTGGTCCCCATGACCGTTCCATGTGTCTGGATGAAGAACTGGTTGTCAAAGGTGAAAACATTGTCGTCGAGGATGAAGCAGATGCATTGTAGCATGGTGCTCGGAGATTGGCAGTTGTTGATATTGAGTACTGAGGCTGTTGCCCTGATGCCGTCATCAAGAGGGATGCTGATGCAGTGTGCCAAAACGTCCATTGTGATGAGGAATGTTCCCGACTGGATTGGTCTGTGGGTGCTGAGTTTCTGTAAGAAATCTGTCCTGTTGCGACAGATCCCATTATAAAAGATGAAAGTTTTCATCAAAGATTGTTTACTGTATCAGATCTCCATGACACTGAACACCTTTGACAATAAATTCAGTGAGCATGATCTTCACCTCCACAACCACCTGATGAAGGAGCAGTGCTCCGAAAGCTACTGCATCCAAATAAACCTGTCGGACTATAACCTGATGTTGTGTGATTTTTAATTTTGTCCAACCCTGTCCAACACAGGCACCTTCAAGATATAATGTTTAGGGGGAATGTTATTCACAAATTTTTCCAATGCTTTCCCCATTACAACATTTCAAAGTGGACATCATTGGTTGCAAAGCAATTAGTACATTGTGTGATTGTGAAAGCCGCTAGAGAATTGCAAGTGTTTTTTTCCATTGAAGCTCACTTGACTGGAATGCTGAAAATGAAAGGCTGGTTCAGAACACATTGGAATTGAGAATTCTTGAGCTATACAAGGATATGGATACTGGTTGCAGCAGAAAGAGGCAAGATGTTGTGAAACTGGAAGTGGTTAATCATTGTGATGAAGGAATTGAAAATTCAGCCTGGACTAAAAATGGATGCTAAGGTTATGAACTGTTTGAGTCAATTTGAGAAGGCAGCTGAGGGGGGGGAGTGAAATTAATGGTAAGGTCACAGAGATGATGGTGTTATCAAATATGATTACTTGGTATTCACAGCATTTTATTGAATGCTATTCCAACTGTTAAATAGTTACCATGTGTGCACTATTTTCCAAAGACATTTAAGAGTGACTTCCTCAACACTGCTGTGAACAAATTCAATGAAAAAGTACAGAATTACTAAAAGGTATGGTTTTTATCTTCTTCCATTAGCTTTCACTTTTTAGAAATAAAATATTTTAGACAATAAGAAAAACTGTTTAGTGGTGCAGGCTAATAGGAAGAAGGGAGTGATGAGATGAAGACTTAAACACTGGCCCACTGGTTAACTCAAATCATTTTATTGCAAACCATTCACATGCAGAATTCAGTGACTAATGCCTATTTTATTTATGAGGAGCTGGAGTGTGGATAGCATACCTGCCTTAATGCCAGACTTCCACTACAGAATTTGATGGCCAAAAATGCTGTATTTATAATTAGACTAAACAGGTTGAATATTGACCTGCAAATGCTTCCAATACTCAACTCAGTGACAGGCATGAAGAACAAGAGAGATTTCTTGCCAGAATATGCTGGAAAGAACATCTTTAACATCGCGATCCATTGTTCAAGACTATAACATGAATGTAAAAATATATGTTACCACAGTAACTTAGAGTCTCTGAGTAACTGTAACCACAATCAACTTATCTTTACAACTCCTATTCAAGTAAAAACATCTCCTGTATATCTACCCAGTTAAAGCCTTTCACAGTCTTCACAGTCAATGTGGCTACAAGTCAGTCGTGTGCAAAATAAGCAAAACGTACTCCTTTATGGATAGAGGCTATAAATTCCTCAGTCACAGAGCTCCTTCCAACTCTTGTGTGACAAGTGCTCAATGAACAATCTTCAGTTGTTTCTTCATTACCTTCAAAGAATTTTCAGCAGACTGAACAAAACAATGAACCAGACATTCACATAATCAAAGATTCATGCAGTGCATATCACATCCTTTGGCCCATTGAGTCTGCACTGACATAACCACCACTAAAAGTGTGCTAATCCTAATTTCCTGCAGTTGTCCTGTATCCTTGAATGCTATGATATTGAAGTGCTCATACAAATATTTTTTCAAAGTTGTAAGATTTCTGACCTTCACTGCCTTTCCAGGCAGTGCAGTCTAGATCCTCACCATCCGCTAAGAGAAAATGTTTTTTTCTCCAATTCCCCCTGTCTCCTCTGCCCCTTACCCTAAAGCTATGTCCTGTTGGTGATTGACCACTCAACCAAGGAGAACAGCTGCTCTCTATTTACCCTGTTCATATTCCTCATAATCTTATACACCGCAGTCATGTCTATCCCTACTCCAAAGAATATCTACAGATATAACAACACGTTAACGTTAAAGATTTCTATCGGGTACCTCCTCATTTTCTGAAGAAAAGCTCCCCATTCTTTCATGATAAATGTGTCCTTTCTCTCTTGGCATCATGCGAATAAAGGTTTTTTCACACCTTCTTCTGTGCTTCAGTTTTCTTCTCTTATTCTGGAGGCCAGATCTATGCACAAGATTCGAAGTGTGGTTTAACCAAGGATCACGAGAAGTTAGAACATAGAACATAGAACATTATAGCACAATACAGGCCCTTCAGCCGTCGATGTTGCACTGATCTGTGGAACCAATCTGAAACCCATTTAACCTATACTATTCCATTCTCATCCATATGCCTATCCATTGACCATTTAAATGCCCTTAAAGTTGGCAAATCTACTATGGCTGCAGGCAGCGCGTTCCATGCCCCGACTACTCTCTGAGTAAAGAAACTACCTCTAACATCTGTCCTATATTGATCTCCCCTCAATTTAAAGTTATGTCCCCCATGCTAGCCGTCACCATCCAAGGAAAAAGGCTCTCACTGTCCACCCTATCTAATCCTCTGATTATCTTACATGTCTCATTTAAGTCACCTCTCAACCTTCTTCTCTCTGACAAAACAGCCTCAAGTCCCTCAGCCTTTACTCATAAGACCTTCCCTCCATACCAGGCAACATCCTGATAAATCTCCTCTGAACCCTTTTCAAAGCTTCCATAATGCGGTGACCAGAACTGTATGCAATACTCCAAGTTTGGCTGCACCAGAGTTATGTACAGCTGCAACATGATCTCATAGCTCTGAAACTCAGTCCCTCTACCAACAAAAGGTAATACATCCTATGCCTTCTTAGCAACCCTATCAAGCTGGGTGGCAACTTTCAAGGATCTATGTACATGGACACCAAGATTTCTCTGCTCATCTACACAACCAAGAATCTTACCATTAGCTCAGTACTCTGCATTCCTGTTACTCATTCCAAATTGAATCACAAGCAAATCTTAGCAGGACTTTTATACTTAAAGGTAAGGTCCTAGGGAGTGTTGCTGAACAAAGAGTACTTGGAGTGCAGGTTCACAGCTACTTGAAAGTGGAGTCGCAGGTAGATACGATAGTGAAGAAGGTGTTTGGTGTGCTTTCCTTGATGAGTCAGAGTATTGAGTACAGAAGTTGGGAGGTCTTGTTGCAGCTGTACAGGGCATTGATTAGGCCACTGTTGGAATATTGCATGCAATTCTGGTCTTCTTCCTATCGCAAAGACGTTGTGAAACTTGAAAGAATTCAGAAAAGATTTACAAGGATGTTGCCAGGGTTGGAGGATTTGAGCTATTGGGAGAGGTTGAATAGGGTAGGGCTGTTTTCGCTGGAGTGTCGGAGGCTGAGGACTGACCTTATAGAGGTTTATAAAATCATGAGAGGCATGGATAGGATAAATAGACAAGGTCGTTTCCCTATGCTGGGGGAGTCCAGAACTAAAGGGCATAGGTTTAGGGTGAGAGGGGAAAGATATAAAAGGGACCTAAGGGGCAACTTTTTCACTCAGAGGGTGGCATGTGTATGGAATGAGCTGCCAGAGGATGTGGTGGAAGCTGGTACAATTACAACATTTAAAAGGCACCTGGATGGGTATATGAATAGGAAGAGTTTGGAGGGATATAGGTGCTGGCAGGTGGGACTAGATTGGGTTGAGATATCTGGTTAGCATGGACAAGTGGACTGAAGGGTCTCTTTCCATGCTATACATCTCTGTGACTCTATGACCTCACACTTTTCTGTATTAAACTCCATTTACCACCTCCCAACCCAGCTCTGCAGCTTTTCTATGTCTCTCTGTAACCCACAACATCTTTCATCACTATCACAACTCTACCAACCTTAGTGTCTTCCGCAAATTTACGAACCCACCCTTCTATGCCCTCATCTAGGTCATTTATAAAAATGATAAACAACAGTGGACCCAAAATAGATCCTTGTGGAACCCCACTAGTAACTGAACTCCAGGATGAATATTTCCCATCAACTACCATCCTCTGTCTTCTTTCAGTCAATTTCTGATCCAAACCGCTAAATCATCCTCAAACCCATGCCTCCGTATTTTGTGCAATAGCCTACCATGGGAACCTTATCAAAAGCCTTATTCAAATCCATGTACATCACACCAATGATTTACCCTCATCCACCAGTTTGGTCACCTTCTCACGGAACTCATTAAGATTTGTGAGGCATGACCTACCCTTCACAAAACCGTGCTGACTATTCTGAATCAACTTATTCCTCTTGAGATGATTGTAAATCCTGTCTGTTTGTAACCTTTTCCAACAATTTACTCACCACCAAAGTAAGGCTCACTGGTCTATAATTACCAGGGTTGTCTCTACTCCCCTTCTTGAACAAGGGAACAACATTTGCTATCCTCCAGTCTTCTGGCACTATTCCTGTAGACAATGATGACATAAAGATCAAAGCCAAAGTCTCAGCAATCTCGTCCCTGGCTTCTCAGAGCATCCTAGGATAAATCCCATCCGGCCCAGGGGATTTATCTATTTTTACACTTTCCAGAACTGCTAACAACTCCTCCCTGTGCACCTCAGTCCCATTTAGTCTAATAGCCTGCATCTCAGTATTCTCCTCGAACACATTGTCTTTTTCCAGTTTGAATACTGACAAAAAGTATTCATTTAGCACTTCCCCTATCTCCTCTGTCTCCACGCACAACTTCCGACTACTATAATCTTTCTCTCATCATTCTTTTATTCCTGATATACCTGTAGGAATCCTTAGGGTTTTCCTTGATCCTATACTCCAACAACTTTTCATGTCTCCTCCTGCCTCTTCTTAGCTCTTTCTCCATGCTAACTTTTAACTCTCAAGCTCCATAACTGAGCCATCACATCTTATCCTAACATAAGCCTTCTTCTTCGTCTTGACAAGCGATTCAACTCACAGCTTCCATAGCTTCCAACCTTATAGTTCAGGAACTATGCACCGCCCAGTTCTACCTCCTACCCAGATCCACAAGCTTGACTACCACGGCCGACCCATTGTCTCAACCTGCGCCTGCCCCACCAAATTCATCTCCACATACTTCGATACTGTCCTATCCCCCCAGTCCAGGAACTCCCCACGTGCGTTCAGAACACCACCCACTCCCTCCTCCTCCTCCAAGATTTCTGTTTCCCTGGCCCCCAATGCCTCATCTTCACCATGGACATCCAGTCCCTATACACCTCCATCCACCATGACCTGGGCCTCCAATCCCTCCATTTCTTCCTCTCCCAACGTCTCCACTAGTACCCTTCCACTGACACTCTTAATCATTTGGCCGAACTTGTCCTCACCCTCAACAATTTCTCCTTTGAATCCTCCCACTTCTTCCAGGGGTACGTGGAACAGTCTATTTCTCGTAGTTAGACCAGCACTACTCCCCACCTCTTCCTCCGCTACATTGATGATTGCATCGGTGCCACCTTGTGCTCCCAAGAGGAGGTTGAACAATTCATCAGCTTCACCAACACATTCCACCCCAACCTTAACTTCACCTAGACTATCTCAGACACCTCCCTCTCCTTCCTGGACTTCTCTTGGATGGTGACTGACCCAACACTGACATCTTCTACAAACCCACTGACTCCCTCAGCTATCTGGGTTACACTTCCTCCCACCCTGCCTTGTGTAAACATGCTATCCCTTATTCCCAATTCCTCCACCTCTGCCGCATCTGCTCCCAGGAGGACCAGTTCCACCACAGAACACACCAGATGACCTCCTTCTTTAAAGATCACAATTTCCCCTCCCACTTGGTTGGTGATGCCTCCAATGCATCTCATCCACTTCCGGCACCTCCGCCCTCGAACCCCACCAACCCAGCTGCAACGAGGACAGAACCCCCACCGTGCTCATTTTCCACCCTACCAACCTCCGTATATATGGCATCTTCCTCTGCCATTTCTGCCACCTACAAATGGACCTCACCACCAGAGGTATATTTCCCTCCCCACTCCATCTGCTTTCCATGAAGACCATTCCCTCTGCGACTGCCTGGTCAGGTCCACCCCCCCCCCCCCAACAACCCACCCTCCTCTCCCGGCATCGCAGGAATTGCAAATCCTGCACCCACACCTCTCCCTTCAATCTCCGTTCAAGGTCCCAAGGGAGCCGCACACATCCATCAGAGTTTTACCTGCACTTCCACACATGTCATTTACTGTATCCGGTGCTCCCGATGCGTTCTTCTCTACATCGGGGAGACAGGACGCCTACTTGCAGAGTGCTTCAGAGAATATGTCCGGGGCACCCGCACCAACCAACCCCACCACCCCGTGGCCAAACACTTCAACTCCCCCTCCCACTCCACGAAGGACATGCAGGTCCTGGGCCTCCTTTGTTGCCACTCCCTAACCACCCGAGGCCTGGAGGAAGAACGCCTCATCTTCCACCTCAGGACCCTCCAACGCCAAGGCATCAATGTGGATTTCACTAGTTTCCACATTTCCCCTCCCCCACCTTATCCCAGTTCCAACCTCCAGTTCAGCACCACCCTCCTGAACTGTCCTAACTGCCCATCTTCCTTCCCACCTATCCGCTCCACCCTCCTCTCTGACCTATCACCATTACTTCCACCTCCAACCACTTTCAGCCTCATTCCTGATGGAGGGCTTTTGCCCAAAACGTCGATTTACCTGCTCCTCGGATGCTGCCTGACTGGCTGTGCTTTTCCAGCACCACACCCTCCAATCTAATCTCCAGCTTCTGCAGTCTTCACTTTTGCCTAAGAGATTTCTCCCTGCCTGACTGCAGTAGCTGTTCCTTGAATACGCTCCACATTTCAACTGTGCCCATCCCTGAATTGTTGTCACTATCACCAAAGTGCTCATAGACCTCCAAATCTAACACCAAATCATTACCCAGAGTCAAATCCCTTGTTAGCCTATCTACAAACTGTGTCAGGAAACCCTCCTGCACACATTGGGACAACAACTGACCCATCTAAAGTACTTGAACTATCGTATTCCCAGTCAATATTTGGAAAGTTAAAGGCCCCTAAAACAATTACCATGTCACTCTCACTCCTATCAAGGATCATCTTTTCTATCCTATCCTCTACATCTCTCAAACTATTTAGAGGCATATAGAAAACTCCCAACAGTGTAACCTCTCCTTTCCTGTTTCTAATCTCAACCCATATTACCTCAGTAGATGAGTCCTCAAATGTCCTTTCCGCCACCGTAATACTGTCCTTGACTAACAAAGACACACCTCACCATGTTTTACCGAATTCTCTGCTCTTACTGAAGCATCTTAATATCGGAGCCTGCAACAATCATTCCTGTCCCTGCTCTAACCATGTCTTTGAAATGGCCACAACATCAAAATCCCAGGTACCAACCCATGCTGCAAGTTTATCTTGCTTGCCAGTGTCTTCTTGTGATCCTGAAATCTTAGTTCTGACTTCAGTACTCTCAATCTCCCATATACTCAAACTATAATTTTGGTTCCCATCCCCCTGCGGAATTAATTAAAACCTACCCGAACAACATTCCCAAACCACACCAACACTCCCCCCCCCCCCCCCACCCACTCAGTTCTATTGCTCCAGAAGTAAAGCCCATTTTCAATGTATTTATTTTTATAAGAGCTTATTACCCTGAATGATGAGTTTTCATTATTTGTGTCCCAGATTTAGATACTAATTTCCCAACAGCTTGTTGCCTCCTTAATCTTCACACCAAAATATTCTACCTAATACAAAACTGCATTGGTGATTATTCAGCAATTTCAAAATCATTTTGCAAGTTTATTAATGTTCACATAGCATTCATAGTGGTGTAATCTATAAACTTCAAGTTACTTCTTATACTTCGAATTTCCCAGGCTAAATGGAGGATGTTAATGTTAAACAGCAATGATCCAAGAGCTGAACTCTGTAGAACATTGCTACATAGTTTTTTTTGCCACCAGTATTCAAGTGTCCAAAGTTCTGAGGAATGCAAGAGTGAGTGAAGGTGCAAGACATGTCTTCCCATGGACGAGTGTTCTACAAAAACTATTTTTCCTAACTGAGTGAAAATCAGTATATCAGCATTTGCAGGATAATTGCCGTGGTATTGTGATAGTCCATATGTGCGGTATTCTGCTGCAGCTGTTGGCTGCACTGACACATTTGCTTGCAGATGTCAGGATAATTATTAAGAAACCTTGCCTCAAGGAGAAAGAAGTTTTTTTTTGCTTGTTCATAGGAAGTGGGCATTGTTGGTTTGACCAACGTAATTTGCTTATCCCTAAAAGTTAACCATATTGCACTGGAGTCACTGTTGGCCAGACCAGGTGAGAATGGTAGATTTCCTTCAGTAATACATATTAGTGAACCAGATGGAGTTAAAGCAGAAATGCTGATAGTTGCATAGTTGCCATTTGGCTAAGTTTTAATTCCATGCTATGGTGGGTTTCACACCCATTTACCCAGAACATTAGCCTGGGCTCTGTATTACGAGTAAAGTGACATTCCTATTCTGCCACCATCTCCATATCTGCAGATAATTTGCCACTGCTTTGGTCAAATGTAGGAAGTTCAGGAGCTGAGTCAAACATTAGCTTAGATCTGTATTCCATGTATTGACTTTGATGTCACTTATAACTTGTATGTACAATGATTCATCAGCAAGAAATCAAAGTGAGAGCATGTGTCTGCATAGCAGAACTAAATACATATTCTGTGCAGTGATCACTTGGTGAAAGTTACTGAAAACATCTTGTCAAGAAATGAGAAGCAGTGATATTAAAGTTACCATTCACTGTCCCTGATAACTCACATGACAGTAAGGTCTTTCCTAACCTCAGGTGTTTCCCCAAAACACTTCACAGCTGAGGAAGTGCTTCAAGAAAAATCACTGATGTCATTGTTGTATATCCAGGTGAGATTGTCAAATTATGTCACATCTCTAGTCAGAAAAATATACTTTTTTGTGTAAAGTTAACAAGTTCAGAGATTCCAGATCAGGAAATGACAATAAAGCCACACATTGCATGGTTTGAACAAACAAAATGAACTTTACAAAGTCAAGGAAGTTAACAGTGTGCAATCACTAACTGTGGGTTTACAAAGTTAAAAATCACACAACACCAGATTATAATCCAGCGAGTTTATTTGGAAGCACTAGCTTTTGGAATGCTGCTCCTTCATCAGGTGGTTCAGGAGTAGCAGTCCGAAAGTTAGTGCTTTCAAATTAACCTGTTGGACCATAAGCTGGTGTTGTGTGATTTTAACTTTTTACGTTTGATCTAAACCACTCAACGAAACAGACAATTCTCAAGTACCTATCTGCATGGGCCAGTTTCAAGTCCTTTTCAATGAACTCATAACTACATCCTGTAAATGTAAAACCTATTAGAGTATTAACACCTGTATCCTGAAAATGTTGATCATATTAATGAGCTGTCTGTTATGATATAGAACATAGAACAATACAGCACAGAACAGGCCCTTCGGCCCACGATGTTGTGCCGAACTTCTAACCTAGATTATGCACCCATCCATGTACCTATCCAAATGCCGCTTAAAGGTCGCCAATGATTCTGACTCTACCACTCCCACGGGCAGCGCATTCCATGCCCCCACCACTCTCTGGGTAAAGAACCCACCCCTGACATCTCCCCTATACCTTCCACCCTTCACCTTAAATTTATGTCCCCTTGTAACACTCTGTTGTACCCAGGGAAAAAGTTTCTGACTGTCTACTCTATCTATTCCTCTGATCATCTTATAAACCTCTATCAAGTCACCCCTCATCCTTCACCGTTCCAACGAGAAAAGGCCGAGAACTCTCAACCTATCCTCGTATGACCTACTCTCCATTCCAGGCAACATCCTGGTAAATCTTCTCTGCACCCTCTCCAAAGCTTCCACATCTTTCCTAAAGTGAGGCGACCAGAACTGCACACAGTACTCCAACTGTGGCCTAACCAAAGTCCTGTACAGCTGCAACATCACTTCACGACTCTTGAATTCAATCCCTCTGCAAATGAACGATAATACTCTATAGGCCTTCTTACAAACTCTATCCACCTGAGTGGCAACCTTCAAAGATCTATGTACATAGACCCCAAGATCCCTCTGTTCCTCCACCTGACTAAGAACCGTACCATTAACCCTGTATTCCGCATTCTTATTTGTTCTTCCAAAATGGACAACCTCACACTTGGCAGGGTTGAACTCCATCTGCCACTCCTCAGCCCAGCTCTGCATCATATCTAAGTCCCTCTGCAGCCGACAACAGCCCTCCTCACTGTCCACAACTCCACCTATCTTCGTATCATCTGCAAATTTACTGACCCAGCCTTCGACTCCCTCATCTAAGTCATTAATAAAAATTACAAACAGCAGAGGACCCAGAACTGATCCCTGCGGAACTCCACTTGTAACTGGGCTCCAGGCTGAATATTTACCATCTACCACCACTCTCTGACTTCGACCGGTTAACCAGTTTTCTATCCAATTGGCCAAATTTCCCTCTATCCCATGCCTCCTGACTTTCCGCATAAGCCTACCATGGGGAACCTTATCAAATGCCTTACTAAAATCCATGTACACTACATCCACTGCTCTACCCTCATCCACATGCTTGGTCACCTCCTCGAAGAATTCAATAAGACTTGTAAGGCAAGACCTACCCTTCACAAATCCGTGCTGGCTGTCCCTAATCAAACAGTATCTTTCCAGATACTTGTAAATCCTATCCCTCAGTACCCTTTCCATTACTTTGCCTACCACAGAAGTAAGACTAACTGGCCTGTAATTCCCGGGGTTATCCCTATTCCCTTTTTTGAACAGGGGCACAACATTCGCCACTCTCCAGTCCCCTGGTACCACCCCCGTTGCCAGTGAAGACGAGAAGATCATTGCCAACGGTACTGCAATTTCCTCTCTTGCTTCCCACATAATCCTAGGATATATCCCGTCAGGCCCGGGGGACTTGTCTATCCTCAAGTTGTTCAAAATGTCCAACACATCTTCCTTCCTAACAGGTATCTCTTCTAGCTTAACAGTCCGTTTCACACTCTCCTCTTCAACAATATGGTCCCTCTCGTTCGTAAATACTGAAGAGAAGTACTTGTTCAAGACCTCTCCTATCTCTTCCGACTCAATACACAGTCTCTCACTACTGTCCTTGATTAGACCTACCCTCGTTCTCGTCATTCTCAGGTTTCTCACATACGCATAAAATGCCTTGGGGTTATCCTTGATCCTATGCGCCAAGGATTTTTCATGCCCTCTCTTAGCTCTCCTAATCCCTTTCTTCAGGTCCCTTCTGGCTATCCTGTATCCCTCCACTGCTCTGTCTGAACCCTGTTTCCTCAACCTTATGGAAGCCTCCTTCTTCCTCTTTACTAGACATTCAACCTCCCTCGTCAACCAAGGCTCCCTCACACGACCATTTCTTTCCTGCCTGATAGGTACATACATATCATGGACACGCCGTATCTGCTCTTTGAAAAAGTTCCACATTTCCACCACATCCTTCCCTGACAGCCTATGCTCCCAACGTATGCTCCTCAAATCCTGTCTTACAGCATCGTAATTTCCCTTCCCCCAATTGTAAAATCTACCTTGTTGTGCGCACCTATCTCTCTCCATAACCAAGGTGAAAGTCACAGAATTGTGGTCACCATCACCAAAATGTTCACCCACTAACAAGCCCACCACTTGTCCCGGTTCATTACCGAGTACCAAATCCAATGTGGCCTCCCCTCTGGTTGGACAATCTACATACTGCGTTAGAAAAGCTTCCTGGACACACTGCACAAACACTGCCCCATCCAATCTACTTGATCTAAAGAGCTTCCAATCAATATTTGGGAAGTTGAAGTCGCCCATGACTACGACCCTGTGGCTTCTGCACCTTTCCAAAATCTGTTTCCCAATCTGTTTCTCCACATCTCTGCTGCTATTGGGGGGCCTATAATAAACACCCAACAAGGTGACTGCACCTTTCCTATTTCTGACTTCAGCCCATACTACCTCCAGAGGCAGATCCCCCTCAAACTTCCTTTCTGCAGCCGTTATACCATTTCTAATTAGCAATGCCACCCCCCCCTCCTTTTTTACCACCCTTCCTAATCTTACTGAAAGATCTGTAACCAGGAACCTCCAACAACCATTCCTGTCCCTCATCTATCCATGTTTCCGTGATGGCCACAACATCGTAGTCCCAGGTACCGATCCACGCCTTAAGTTCACCCACCTTATTTCTGATACTCCTTGCGTTGAAGTATACGCACTTGAGCCCATCTCTGTGTCTGCAAGTAGTCCCTGTCAGTGCTACCTTCTCCACAGCCTCCCTACAGTCTTGGGCATCCTGACACACAGCTAGCTTACTTGCTGGACTACAAGTCCGGATCCCATCCACCTGCCAAATTAGTTTAAACCCCCCCGAAGAGTGCTAGCAAACCTACCCCCCAGGATATTGGTGCCCTTCTGGTTCAGGTGCAACCCGTCCTGTTTGTACAGGTCCCACCTTCCCCAGAATGCAGCCCAATTGTCCAAATATCTGAAGCCCTCCCTCCTACACCATCCTTGCAGCCACGTGTTCAACTGCACTCTCTCCCTATTCTTTGCCTCACTGTCACGTGGCACCGGCAACAACCCAGAGATGACGACTCTGTCCGTCCTAGCTTTTAGCTTCCAGCCTAACTCCTTGAGCTCTTGAATGACCTCCCCACCCCTCTTCCTACCTATGTCGTTGGTGCCAATGTGTACCATGACTTCTGGCTGCACACCCTCCCCCTTAAGGATTCTGAAGACACGGTCCGAGACGTCTCGGACCCTAGCACCCGGGAGGCAACAAACCATCCGAGAGTCTCGCCCATGTCCACAGAACCGCCTGTCCGTCCCTCTAACTAAAGAGTCCCCTATAACTAGCGCTCTCCTCCTCTCCCCCTTTCCCTTCTGAGTCTCAGAGCCACAGACCCCTTCACTGCAGCTTACACCTGCAAGGCTGTCCCCCACAACAGTTTCCAAAGCTGTATACTTATTTTTTAGGGGAACGACCACAGGGGAACCCTGCACTGCCTGCTTCTTCCCCTTCCCACCTCTAACTGTTACCCAGCTACCTCTGTTCTCTGGCGTAACTATGTCCCTGTAGCTTCTATCAATCACCCTCTCAGCCTCTCGAATAATCCTCAGTTCATCCAGCTCCAGTTCCAGTTCCCTAACTTGTTCGGTGAGGATCAGGATCTGACTGCATTTCCTGCAGACGAAGTCGGCAGGAGTATCGGTGGTCACCCCTACCTCAAACATCCTGCAGGAGGAACGTTCCACTGCCTGCGCTGCCATGACTGTACACTTTGTCTCCAAAAACAAAAACACTGAGTCAATAACACTGAGTCACTTACCTGTGGACTTTAAAGTTAGGTTAGAGGAGGAGGGTGGGAGGGAGGCCCTACGAAAGTAGGACCTGGGGTCTAGAACACACCCACTCAAATACTAATCACTTACCTTCCCGCCCAGCTATGCGATCCAACCTCACTTCCGCTGCCCGCTACAGGTAAGTAATTTTGAAACAAACTGTCTTACCTTAGCTATAGTCTCCCGAGTTCGCTTTTACTCGGCCGCTGCTCCCACTCAAATGACCGTTGGTGATTAAAGGGTGAGTATTTATACTCACTGTTCTCCTTCCCGGCTGCCCCTCTGTTTGCCGTCACTTCCTCTGCTGCTCCCGCTCTTTTTGTGAAGAGAGAGAAAAAAAAACACCACTGCCCACTACAGGTAAGTAATTTTGAAACAAACTGTCTTACCTTAGCTGTAGTCTCCCGGGTTCGCTTTTACTCGGCCGCTGCTCCCACTCAAAAAGAAAGCATCTTCCATTCAATGCTGTAGCTTCAGCTCACAAACCAGCTTCAGCCCAGAAAGCTGTAACAGCAAGTTCTCAAAATAAAGACAACCGAAGGTCATTTTACCGCCTCTGTCTCTCACTCTAGTTCACAGCCTGAACAAGAAACCTCAATACTAACTTATTCTCATGTTCAGATTAACATCTGCTCAATAACAAGTCAATCTTACAACAGTAGTCATACTCTCCATGTTACACATCAATAGGTACATTTGAAAAAGGCAGATTCTGTGGATTTCTCTGCATCCCTTTCCAATGCAAGTGACCCTGTGAGTAAATCTTAAAAGTTCTATCTCGTTCATGAATTTCAAATCTTCAAGTTCAAAGTTCACAATTAACTTAAAAGCTACACCAGTTCTGATGACCTCACTGATGTTCAACTCCCAGTGTTTCAACTTCTTCTCCCGAGATTGTGTCCCATTGGACTCAAAGCTAACACCTGCATAGAATTTCTGGCACGATTACAGCTCTTTGATAGTCAGCGACCTTTACTAAGATGGCATTGCACCTCTAAACTTCAGTCTGCCAAGCTGTAGCAAGCAAATACTTATGTTGGACTCCCTTCAGACCTAACTGTCAGTGACACCAAACAGCTTTCAGGACTTTCTTTGAGTCCAAACCCATTCAGCAGCACCAACACCACCTGGAGCGTCTCTTGAGCACCAATGGCAAAAAGCACCTGTAATTCCATGAACCCCAACTTCTCACAGCAAACAGAGACATTTCACATGTACAGTACCACCTTCTTGAGATGCTTCAGTTTGTTGCTGACTAAAACTGGCTGATGAACCCTTGAACTGCTTTCAGTGACCTGTTAAAATGCTTCCAGAATATCCTCCGCTGACAGTTGGGCAGAATCCAAGGTTGTCAGCAGCAGACTTCAATGTGCCTGAATGCTCCAGTTTCCAAAGGCTGCTAACTTCGACAGCATACGTGGACTCAGAAGAAAATGGATTTTATCACATCATGCAGAAAACATTATAGACAATTTGTGCAGAGCTCTGTCCCATAAATGGAGAATGACCAGAGAAAATGTTCTAATGGTACTGATTCAGGAATAGGTTTTGGCCGCGACACTGTGAAGAACTCTTGTGCACTTCCTTAAAGTGGTGACATCAAATCGCTGTCATGAGCTAGAGATGGTAGGAAGGTCCCCTTCTCCCTTACAGCAGGACTCAATTACAGGTGAACAATGTGATTGCAAAATTGACAACCTGAAAGTCAGCCTGATACAGAGAGAGGTACGTTGGAATTGTTTTCCTTACAGCAGTGAAGATGAAGGAGAAATTTAATTGAGGCATTAAAGTCATGAGGGAATTTGACAGACTAAAGAAGGAGAAGCCATTTCCACTGACAGTGATTAAAGATCCAAAGTAAATTGACCAAAGTTAATTGACAAAACAACCAAAAGAAAGATGAGGTTTGTTTTTTACTCAGTGAGTTGTTTTGGTCTGGAATGTGTCCATAAATGTTTGGGCAATAAGAGATTAATTGATTAACTTCCTTGATGTGCTGAAAGGCCTCTTTCTGTCACGTCGGATTGGACAAAGTGATGAAGCAAGTCCAAGTATTTTCCAACAAAATATTGTTGTTGTTTGCTGGAACATGAGGCTAATGATTGTTTAAATCAGAGTGTGCAGTGCCTGTGAGTCCTGGCTCACAAACACGATGATTAATTGTTTATTTTGGTCTCTGTCAATGGAGGTTTTTAATATGATAATCAATTATATCACCAAAAAAATGCAGTGCCAAAAGACACAATGAAAACTCTGCAAATCAGGCAGGTTTTAAACCATCCATCATTTTCAACATCAACACAGTCATGCAAATAGCAGGGTCTTCTCAAGGAGTGAATTTAAATACTGGATCGAGGAACATCATTCAGATCTCTTCAGTTGACATTGATCAAAGTCAATCATTTTGCCTAACCTTTTGATGTGGGATACTGAGTTTTTTTTTAAATGCTCTTTGAACCGTTCTGCTCAGTCTGTTCTTTTCTGTGCAAACTGAAGGACAAGTTAAAATGTCACCTTCCCAGCTTGAGAACATGCTCCAAAATCTGAGTCAAACAGTCGAGATGGAAAGGCTGACTGTTGCTGGTTTTGGAGTTCATGACCTCAGCAGCTGATGGCGTAGCCTGCTATTTTGGAGCGATGAAATCAGCAATTCTCCGAGAGCATAGAGATTCTTGAGGTTTGCAGAGCTGGATAGGATTTGCAAAATGGGAAGGCGTGAGGCCATGGGGGGATTTTAAGACAGGGCTGAGAATTTTAAAATTATGGTGTTAACTGGAAGCCAGTGGGGATGAACAGAATTTGGTATGAGTTGTGACACAGGCAGCAGAATGTGAGATTACCTCATGTTTATGGATGATAAACTATAGGAAGCTAGCCATGGCAGCTCTAGACTTGCCAAACCTCGAGGTAACCTGGAGCTGTACAGAAAAAGCAGAGTTAGTGTTTTACTCCAGTGACCCTTCAACAAAATGATTCTGAAGAAATGTCACTGAACATAAAACCTGAACCCTGCTGTCTCTTCAGAGATGCTGTTGAGAGTGTGGTGGTCAGGTAGCATCCAAGGAGCAGGAAAATTGACATTTTGGGCATAAGCCCTTCATCAGGAATCCTGATGAACAGCTTATGCCTGAAATGTCAATTCTCCTGCTCTTAGGATGCAGCCTGACATGTTGTGCTTTCTGAGCACCACACTCTCGTCTCTGATCTCCAGCATCTGCAGTCCCCACTTTTCCCTCTTCAGAGATGCTCTCAGACCTCTGTGTTTATTGAGTACATTCTGCTTTTGTTTTAGATTTTCATCATCTGCAGTTTTTTTAAAGGTAAATTAGCTATGGATAGGGGTTTCATAAGCAGAAAAGTTGTGACAAGGTGAATTTGAGAGCTGTTACAGTGATGGAAACAAGCCGACTTAATGATGGCATAAATATGTTTGGAAATTAACTCACAGTCAAGTATAACATCAAGTTTGTAAACCATCTGGTTTTGCGTCAGACAGGTGCTAAGTACTGTCTTACACTTTTTCTCTCAGATATTAGATACAGTGTGTTCTGGACTGACTGTTTCAATAAGATTAAGTATCAGGGGAGGTGGTGGCACAGGGCGAATGTCACTGGTCTCGCAACCCAGAAAGCCCATGATCATGTTCAGGGCACATGTGTTGAAATCCCACCCTTTAGAATAGGGAAATCTGCGATCCTCATCTCTTCTGGCCTGTAAAAAACTCCAGGTCCAGCATGGGATGGGACCATTCGCCACCGCTGATTGGCTGCCGCTGATTGGTCACTGCCCTTTCACCGCCGAGGATGATTCGCCACCACAAGTGTTTGTAACTCATTTTTATGTATAAACCAATAAAATGATATTTATATCACCTCGTTTTTTTTTATCAATATGTAGTATGTTGTATAAATAAAGGGGACTGAGAAGTATGAAAGAAAAGGCAGGAGGGAAAACAATCAGTACATATATATATTTCTGGTGGCGAATAGTCTCCAGAGGTCAAACGACCCCAGTGGAGAAACGCTGGTGGCGAACTGGCAGTGGCTAACTGGCGGTGGCAAATGTGCCGTGGCGAATCGTCACCAACCCGGTCCAGCAATGTGACTGATTCCTGACTGCCATTTAGTCAATAAATGCTGACCTACCCAGCAACATCCATAGCATGTGAGGGAAGAATAAGAAAAAGACATATAGAATGGGTTCTTTGAAAATTTCCATTGTGCCCCATTTAAGTTGTAACCCATATAGTTCATGCTGCACATAAAGTGACCACAGGTAGCACAGGAAAGGTCGAACTGTGATTATTCATGTTCATCATTTCTAAGCTTGTGGATTGGATTGTGTTACAACTTCTAAAAAACACAATCAACACAGCTCATGTGTTATAGAGTCATACAGCTGTTCAGCACGGAAACAAGCCCTTTAGTCCAACTCGTCCATGCCAACCAGATATACTAACCTAATCTAATCCCATTTGCTAGCATTTGGCCCATTTCCCTCTAAATTCTTGCTATTCATATACCCATTGAGATGCATTTTATATATTATAATTGTACCAACCTCCAACACTCTGGCAGCTCATTCCATGTGCAGACCACCCTTTGCATGAAATAGTTGCCCTTTAGGTCCCTTTTAAATCTTTACCCCTCACCTTAAATCTCTACTCTCCAATTTTGGGATCCTCTACCCTGGGGAAAAGACCTTGTCTATTTACCTTATCTTTACCGCACATGATTTTATAAACTTCTATAACATCACCCCTCAGCCTCCAACACTCTAGAGAAAACAGCCCAAGCCTGTTCAGCCTCTACCTAGTGCGCAAACCTTCTAACCCTGGTAACATCCTTGTAAATCTTTTCTGAACCTTTTCAACATCTCTATATTGTCCTTGGTTTCTTTTTCAGACGGGTCCTAAAGGCAGAGGTTCCGATATGTCTGGAAATATGTACTTCCGAAAAGCTTTTAAGGTTTTCTCTTTTAAAAAAAGCATTTGTACAATGAAAGAGGAGTGGCCTGTTCTCCCAGTTTTTTTTGGTTTGGTTTGATTTGGTTTTAGCAAGCAGTCTGTTTGAGGCTGCTGGTCAAAGAAACAGCTCCATGCTCATCCTCTCTCTCTCTCTCTCTCTCTCACTGACATCTCTCCTGTAAAAACCTGTGTTTGATTTTGTCTTTCTTTTGCCAAGGGGACGTTTATGGGGATGTCGCAAGTGTTTGGAAGAGCAGCATCAAGTTGCGATAGAATTAATTGGGTTTTCAACTAGTTATGTTACTCAAAATTTGGTTTTCTTTTGTTCATGCATGAATAAATTCTGTTTTGTTTATAAACTGAGTGGTTGGGCCAGTTGCATCATTCCTGGATTATTCACTGTACGCCAACTTATCCAACTAGAAAAGTTAGGGTCTGGACTACCTTCTTGAAATATGTTGAGGGAGTCTATAACAGGTTACTGATCAGGAGTTCAAATTAGACAGACAGGGTCTGAATATCACTGAGTGTGGAAAGGAGAGATGAATGCCCACCATGTTCGAAGTGCAAATCTTTAGCTATCCTGCATGGAAGGCAGCTGAACGACACTGAGTAGTTGGTGGCTCAGTGAGGAGTGTAGAACAGTTGAAAGGCTTTGTGCTGCTTCAAAAAAAAACATAGGAAACGGTTTTAGAAATTCTGAGGCTGCTAAAGGGTGGAGTCAGGACTCAGAAGACATTCAAAGGGAGCTGAGAAAAAAAGTGTTGAAGCCGTGACGGTTGCTGATGAAGGAATTGTGGCTGTGGAAGTGGGCTTTCTCCGATAATTGATCAAATACAAGAGAGAAAATAGACACTTGCGTTGTATTCATACTTCACAGATGTCAGGTCTGTCTCTTCAAGGCTGCTGCACCCGGAAAAGGCAAATCTGGTCACAGCAGCTGATTAGAAACTGCTAAGAGTGACTTTAATTGCTTGTAAATTCTGGCCAGTGTTATCTGTCTTATCTGCTTTCAGACTCCTTTTCTGCAGGTAGTAGAGTGTGACAGTCAGTAATGTAACAGAGGAGATTGATTGAATAGAATAGAATAGAATACAACTTTATTGTCATGTGTACATTTCCATGAAAAATACAGTGAAAGGTTTTACAAGTCACCCCACCACGCTGCCTATATCAATGACACATAATAATAAAAAAAGGATTAAGACAAAGTTCATCACAATTCAGTTAACAGCTGCTGGGTTTGGGGAAAGCTGATTAAGGAATGATGCAATGCCCTGAAGGTTCAACGGAGACAAGACCGCCATTCTGGGCTGCTGGAATGCTGGGACAGGAGCATCCACCAAAGAAGACTGCCATGTGGGGCCGTGACATACCACTCCTGGACAAGACCACCTGTCAGGTCACTGGAATATCTGGATGCCAAAGATCTGTCTGTGTAAAGGATATGGAAACAGAGACATAACATTTTTCAGTTATTATTCTGCTCCTTTAATGTAAATATCAGATCTAAATTAAGTCCATCGCCTCCAGCCACATATAATAACGCAAAGCATTTGACCTAATATCAATTGAACAGAGGCAGTGCCAGCTTGCTTGGAATATGTGTTGCGTGGAGTGGAATAATATTTCACTGAAGCAGAAAGTCTCAAGGGGCAGTCAGGCCTTTTTCATGTTGGCCTGGTTTAGTTGATCACACAATGTCTTAAAGTAGGATGCAGACTGCAAACTGCAGTGAACAGCAATTGCCTTTCCTTCTGATCAATTTTAATAAGCCATTGAGTGGGACCAACAAACCAATTCACAGCTCTGTGGGGTTTTGGGAATCAGCTGACAAACTGCGATCAGATTCGTTCGACCCCCAAGGTCTGTTTATTCTGTAATTGAATACCAAGCCACTGTTCAAGAATGAACGAAATTGTTGTAATTTCCAGCAAGCTCTGAATTCCCAATTGCAAACTCAGCTGAAATTTATTTGACATTATTTAATTCCAACTGGGACTCTGATTCCAGGCAGAAACCCATTGTGAACTGCATCGCAGAGGTCAAATCTTATCTTTTTTAAAGGCACTTCTTGAAATTTTCTTAAGGGTTAATTTTTGATTTGCTTGGACTATCTTTTGGTTTTCCAGGGCTCCTTTTAAATTCTCACTGGTTCCTTTATTTGGTGCTGCAGTCAAGTTGGGACATTATTTTCTGTATTCATGTGAACACATGGGAAGTTTGGACTGGAATTTACACAAGTAGAATTAGAAAAATCAATATTCCCAATGGTCATTCACTACTTCGTTAAACTAAAGCAGCTTTAAGCATGAGATTCCACATTTGTTTGCACATGCTCATTCCATTGGTAACTTTGTTTTTTTCCTGGATCTTACAAAGTTGAATATTCAAATGACCAGTTTAAAATTGTTCTCTCCACATTCAAGCCTCTCTCTGTCCCCTCCTTTACAAACTTGATGGCAAACTTTCCCCATCTTGCAGCTTTCATCTTTCTCCCCTTGCCGTTGCCCTTTCTCTTACCGATTGCAACATCTCTCTCCACTCCTTGCTGCCTCCCTTTCCACTTCCTGTCTTCCCCAACTGAAACCTCCATCGCTTCACCTCACACGCTACATTTTGTTTCTCCAGTTTCCTCCCCCTCCTCCCCCACCTCCACCCCCACCCCCGGCCTGACAACTCAAGCAGTTTTTCCCCGGTCCCACCACCAGCCTCTCTCTGCCAACGTATATCATCTTGCTGCTCCCATAAGGCAGACAGTTTCTTCTCCCACCCGTGTTTATTACTGATGAGTTCAGCGTTAAACTGTAATTGGAAGAGCAGCTTCTAAGAAATTCTAACAGTTCCACGTAAGGGAGCAACATTTCTTATTCATCACCTCTGTGATCATATTTTCCATTTTTGATTTTGGGAAATTTTAGTATGAATGCACTTTGAATGCTTCTGGATAGAGCATTGTCTTTCAAACATGGGTGCCCAGAATTCAAGGTTTCTGTGAAACACCCTCAAATGTTCTGTTCAAATTTTGGGTATTTCAAATGTTTACCCAATTTTTTAATCTTCTGAGGCACAATGCCTTCGTAAAAATGTATTAATTCATGTGGTGTGCAGAACACAGGGTGGGCCAAAAAAAGAGTTGTTTATTATCCTTGAGAAGATGGTGTTGAGCCACCTTCATAAATTACTACAGTTTTTGAGATTTAGATGCATTCGTGGGATGCTGTGAGGGAGGGAGTTCCAAGATTTTGACCCAGTGAAGGGAAATCGATATATTTCTAAATCAGAACAGTACATGACTTGGAGGGGAATTTGTTCCCATGAATATTCTGTCCTTCTGCTTCTTGGTGGTTGAGAAAGGTGCAGTCAAAGGAGCCTCATAAATTTAATTTAAAAAATTATACAATTATTGACCATTTTCATTTTTTGGGTCCTTCAGGTCTTCTTTGAAAATGACTGAGGTAAGTATCGCCTGAACAGGAGCGTGCATGTTTTAACATGATTCCATCTTTCAATGGTTTTGCAGTCTGATTCTTATAGATGGTGTAGAAAATTTGCAGTTAATGCACTGTGATTTAATGGGCTTATGTGAACTGAACACAAATTCCGCTAGATTCTCTGGGGCATTATCTACGTTAGGAGATGCATTGTTGATATTTTTATATTTTCCCAGTCAGTAAAACCAGTTCAAAGGTCATCAGACAAGTGTGCTCCCGTTCAGCTCCAAACTGACACTGTGTTAGCCACGCCTATTATTAAAGGGAGTAGGAAAAACATGAACAAGTATTTTAAATATGGGTTAAAAAACCATGATAAGGCTGAATGTTTTGTTTCAGAAGAGAATTTAAGATGATATAGTTGAACAGTCTTTAAAGCACAATAAATCGCTGTATGACATGGGATGCAGATTGAACTTCCATTTTTAATGGCAATGTGTTTTGGAAGAATAGGAACGCAGAGTTGTAAGTGCATTTAACGTTGGATAAATTTAACAATATAAAACAAAATCTGTGATAACACTTCTGAGTCTGAGGATTGTGGTTTCAACCTCCGAGGATTCAGACTGAGATCATAATGCATTGTTGGAGGGTCAAGACAGAGGAGATGCGACACTATTGGAAGAAAAGTGCTTTGAAATAACGTTGGAGGGTCGGTGCTGAGGTGCACTGCACTCTTGAAGAGTAAGCATTAAGGCAATACTGTACTGTTGAAGAGTTATTAACTGATGGAGATCTGCACTGTCAAAGGATCAGTACTGAGGCAGCACTGCACTTTCAATTCTCAAATGAAATGTGAAACTGAGGAATTGTTTGTTCTCTCCAGGAGACATGAGGTATCCCATACCTATTGCTGAGAGAAGAACAGGGAACTTTTGACCAAAAAATAACGTTGGATGTCATTTTTAAAAAGCTTACCGTTATGATCACAATGCTATTGTATAATTTATCATTTATGTTTCTTCCATTACAGTAGTGACTATACTTCAAGGTCTTCAGTTTGTCATGAAACACTTGGTGATATCCTGAAGTTTTAAAAGATACCATGTAAATGTAAGCTCTTTCTTAAGAATATGAGACTTTTCCCTAGGATGGAGGGGTCAATTACTGGTTGAAGGTGTGAGGAAGAAAATTTAAAAGAGATGTGCAAGGAATGTTTTTCACACAAAGTGTGGTAAGTGCCTGGAACACGTTGCCAGAGGAGGCGGTGGAAACAGACACAATAGCAGCATTCAAAAAGCTGCTGGACGAATACATGAATAGGAAGAGAATAGAGGGATACGGATCCTGTTAGTGAAGACAGTTTTAGCATGGAAGGGCAAAATGTGGTGGTGCAGGCTAGGAGGGCTGAAGGGTCTGTTCCTGTTCTGTATTGTGCTTTGTTCTTTGTTCTTTGGTCTTTGACTAGGTCAGTAAAATAATCCAGAGATTGAGCAGAAGTGAATAGCAAAAGTTTGGATTTATCAGATGAGAGGTTGTACATGTCAGGGTTATAACAAAGAGGGGTGCATTGTTGCCCTCGTCTCATGGGCCATAAGATAAAAGAATACCGTATCTGGGTATTAAGATGGCCAATTAAATACCTTTATGTAAACTATATTCTTACTGTATTACAAGAGCAATTTTTTTTCAATGAAGATGCAAGAGTTATTGAAAATACTCAGTCATATGAAATTATAAACGCTTGTCTAATAAATATCCTGAAATCATATGTGTAAACACATGCATAAATAGATACATTCTCTTCAGGAAAGAAATGACAAAAGATTTTTCTGTGGAGACTGACTTTCTGAAAAACAAACTCTTTGACCAATAGGTTGTTCTTGAAGAGGAACATGTTCCAAAGTCTGTCACTTTAAAGTACTGGCATATATGCTTCAAGTCAGTAATCATGCATAGTTTTCTCTGGTGTCTTGAGAGACCCAGCTTGCTCAGAAAATGCCATCTTGAAATGTTATTCAATCTTTCAGGAGAAAAAACTAATTTTCGCTCTCAGCTCAACAGAGGTTTGTCTTTCAGAAATAGGAGCGATCAGCTGACCAGTCCTTTTTTTTCAGGCTTTGTTTTCAGTAGTTGAAGACCAAATAAAACAAGATATTGTCCGAGCCACACATCATTACCTCGTTTAAAATAAGATCTCCAGTAACTACAGTAACAGTGCCATAAAGAGGTAGAGATCTACAGCACAGAAGAAGGCTTGTCAGACTATCATGTCTACGCCAGTGAAAAACAAGCACTGAACTATTTTCATTGCATTTCCTTGCAGTTGGACAATACCTTGGATGCCTTGACGTGGCTTCTTAAATGTTATGAGGATTTCTGACTCTACCACTCTTTAGGCACCAAGTTCCAGATTCCCACAACCCTGTGGGTGAAGTAGAAGGTCTTCACGTCTTCTTTAAACATTCTGTCCCATGTTGTAAAGTTGTGACAATGGTCATTGATCCCACCATCGAGGGGAATTGTTTTTACCTGTTTACCCGGTCTGTGACTCTCCTAATTTTTCAGATTTCAATTATAACCCGACTCAGGTTCCTCTGCTGCAAGGAAAACAAGTCCCACTTACTTTCTTGTTGTCATAATTCTGAAATTCTGAAGGAGGTTACTGCATTCAAAATGTTAACTTTGTTTTCTTTCTACAGATGCTGCCAGACCTGCTAAGTTTCTCCAGCAATTTCTGTTTCAGTTAAAGATGTAACATTACCTCCCTTGTTCTTGTACAATTATGTCTGGAGTCCTCCAAATTGTTATTTTTGCTTCTTTCTAATTTTTCATCCCTTTGCTTTATACAATGTTGACAAAGGCGCATTTATTGGTTGGTTGGATCTGTCCTGCATTTTGAGGACAGGGGGTACCTGAGCAATTTTCCACTTGGCTGTGCACATGCTAGTGTTGGAGCTGTACTGGAAAAACCTGGCAAGGGACACAGGTCGTACAGTATATTAGCAGGTGCTTTATCAAGAGCAAAGATGAATGTCATGATCAAAATGAACTTGTGTTGAAAATGATTGTTAAGAAATCCAGGTCAGAGAAAAAGGAAAGAAATCTGTAGGCCATCAGAACTGGAAATAGAGAGTTAGAGCCACAGAGTCATACAGCTGTGCAGAATGGAAACAGACTGTTCGGTCCAGCTCATCCATATCGACGAGATATCTGAAATTAATCTACTCCCATCTGCAAGCATTTGGCCCATATCCCCCTAAACCCTTCCTGTTCAAATACCCATCCACATGCTTAAATGTTGTAATTGTCCCAGCCTCCACCACTTCGTCTGGCAGCTCATTCCATACACGTACCACCCTCTACATATAAAAGTTGCCCTTTACATCCCTTTTAAATCTTTCCCCTCTCACCTTCAACCCATGCCCTCTAATTTTGGACTACCTTCCCTGGGGAAAAGACCTTGGCTATTCACCCCATCCATGTCCCTCATGATTTTCTAAAACCTCTATAACAACACCCCTCAGTCTCTGACTTTACAGGGAAAATAGCCCCAGCCTCTCCCGATAGCTCAAACCCTCATACCCTGGCAGCATCCTTGTAAATCTTTTCTGAACCCTTTTGGTTTCCCAGCATCCACCCTAGCAGGGAGACCAGAACTGAACGTCACTGAACCAATGTCCTATACAGCCGCAATGTGACCTCCCAAACACTGAACAATAACGACAAGTGTACCAAACGCCTTCTTCACGATCCTACCTATCTGCAACTCTCCTTTCAAGGAACTATGCACCTGCACTCCAAGGTCTTTGTTGAGCAACACTCCCTAGGATCTTACCATTAGGATTAGAAGTCCTGCACTAACTTGCCTTCCCACATTGATCTAAATTAAATCTGCCACTCCTTGGTCCATCAGCCCATCTGATCATGGTCCCATTGTATTCTGAGGCAAAATGCCTGCAAATGATATACTGCAGACAGGTTGTTAGTTAGTAAAAAAAATTAGCAGATGGAATATTGTGAGGAGATATAAGTTTGTATACTTTGAGGACAAATAGAATGGAGAGAGATTGCAGAATGGTAATGGTGGTGATGCAGAGGGATCTGAGTGCCCTGGTACATGAATTACATAAAGGTAGTATACAGGCACAGAAACAGTTCAGGATGGAATGATATTGTTTAATGCAAGAGCAATGGAAGATTGTGACTGGGAACTTCTTTTATGACTGTACAGGTGTTGATGAGACCTCATAAAGTCAACCAGCACAGGACCAAATCCTTCAGTCTACCAGTCCATGCTGATCATAATCCCAAACTAAACTGGAGCCACCTGCCTGCTCTTGGTACATCTCCCACCAAACCTTTTCTATTCATGTACTGTTGGATATCTTTTCAACATTGTAATTATACCCACATCCACCACTCCCTCAGGAAGTTCATTTCACATGCAATCCACTCTCTGTGTAAAATAAAATTGCTGTATTGTCTTTTTTTAAATCTCTCTCCTCTCACCTTAAAAATGCCCACCCCTAATCTTGAAATCCCCTATCTCAGGCAAAAGATAACTACCGTTAGCTCTGTCTATGCCCCTCATTACTTTATAAAACTCTCGACAGTCGCCTTTCAACCTCCTATGTTCCAGTGAAAAAAGTCCCAGCTATCCATCCTTTCTTTTTAACTCAAATCTTTCATTCCTGGCAACATCCTCATAAATCTCTTCTGTTTAATAACATCCTTCTCATAACTGGGTGATCAGAACTCGACATAGTATTCCAGGAGAGGTCTCACCAATGTTAGATTACTTACAGTGTGGAATCAGGCCTTTCGGCCCAACAAGTCCACACCGACCTGCCGAAGCGTAACCCACCCAGACCCATTCCCCTACATTTACCCCTTCACCTAACACGACAGGCAATTTAGCATGGCCAATTCACCTAACCTGCACATCTTTGGATTGTGGGAGGAAACCGGAGCACCCAGAGGAAACCCACGCAGACACGGGGAGAATGTGCAAACTCCACACAGAGAGTCATCTGAGGCAGGAATTGAACCTGGGTCTCTGGCGCTGTGAGGCAGCAGTGCTAACCACTGTGCCACCATGCCACCCACAATGTTCTGGAAACCTCAATATGACTTCCCAACTCATTTACTTAAAGGACTAAACAATGAAGGCAAGCATGCTGAATGTCTTTTTATCACCCTGTCTATATGTTCAATGAATTATGTACCTGCACTCCTGGGTCCCTCTGTCCTACAATACTACCCAAGGCCCCACCATTAATTGTACATGACCTACCCTTCTTTGATGTACCAATATGCAATGCCACGCATTTATCAGTGTGAAGTGCTGTATCCAGTTTTGGTCTCCTTATTTGAAAAGAGATACAACTGCCTCTGACACAGTTGAGTGAAGGTTCACTTGACTAATTCCTGGTGTGCAGAGGTGATTTAATGGAGAAAGATTGAATGGGCAAGATTTATATCTATTGGATTTTCAAAGAATGAGGGGTGACCTATTGAAGCATACAAGGTCTTGAGAGGGCTGGATCATGTGGGGACTCATATCCACTCTTGTGGACACTAAAACCAGAAGACTTGGCTTAAGAATAAGAGGTGTCACTTTTAATGTGTTGATGAGTAGATATTTGCTGCATTTAAACATGGTCTGCTTTTGTATTGAAACAGTAGTGAATGATGTTGAACAACTTATTTCTGACTTGATGATGGAGGCTAGATCATTGAAGATGGTTGTGCCCAAGTCACTACCCTGTTGTTGTATTTGCCCTTACCCAGGCAAGTGGGGAATATTCCATCACACTCCTGACTTGGGTCTTCGAGATGGTGAATAGACTTCAGGGAGTTAGGACATGAGTCATGCACTGCAAGATTCATACCTTTTGAACTGCACTTACCCACCACTAGTCCAGAGGAAAGGTTACACCTAAAATGTTGACATTGCAACCTCCTGATGCTCCTTGGTTTACTGAGTACTTCCGGCCTCCTGCTAGTCTAACATCGTATTTGTATGGCTTGTTCAGTTCAGTTTCTGGTCAATGGTTAAAATCTTCCCTCTCCACTTCCAGGATGTTGATTGTGACAGATTCAGTGATGGTAACACCATTGAATGTTAAGAGGCAGTGGTTACATTATCACTTACTGGATATCGTCATTGCCAGACATTTGTATGGCGGAAATATAACTTGCCACTTGTCAGGCCACGATTGGATGTTGACTAGGTCTTACTCCATTTTGATATGAACTGCTTCAACATCTGAGGAGTCAGGAATGGTGCTGAACATTATTCATTCATGAGCAAACATCCCCAATTCTGATCTTATGATGGATATGAAGCAGTTGAAGGTGGTTGTGCCTGGGGAGCTATCCTGAGGAACCCCTGCAGTTATATCCTGGAGCTGAGATGACTGACCTCCAGCAACCATAACATCTTGCTATGTGCCAGCTGTCACTCCAACCAGCAGAGCATGTTCCGCCCCTCCCCCGCTCCCTATTCCCATTGAATCAGTTTTGCCCAGTGTCCCAGTGTCCCAGACAAATGCAATTTTGATGTCAAGGGCTGTGACTCTCATCTCACCTCTGGAATTCAGCTCTTCCATTCATTTCTGAATGAAGGCTGGCATGAGGTCAGAGTGTGAAGATTAACTTGCAGTATGTTGGGTGAGCTGGAATGAACTGCAAATGTGTTGCTTGAAAAGCGCAGCAGGTCAGGCAGCATCCAAGGAGCAGGAGAATCGACGTTTCGGGCATGAGCCCTTCTTTCAGGCTCATGCCCAAAACGTCGTTTCTCCTGTTCCTTGGATGCTGTATGACCTGCTGTGCTTTTCCAGCAACATATGTTCAGCTCTGATCTCCAGCATTTGCAGTCCTCACTTTCTCCCTGAGCTGGAATGAAGTTAAATAAAATGAAGGAGAAAATGTATGAATCCTGGTGATGGCCCATTGATTAGAAAAGCTGCTGATTTTGAAGTTAACCTGTGTTTTGCTGAAGCAATGAATTTCCATTAACTCTTATTACTCAGCAAATAATGGACTGAACTGTCACAGTAACTCTGGAAAAACCCTTGTTTGAAACAAATACAGTGAATCAGATGCAATAATGTGAATTATCTACTGAATTTCAGTTAAGTATGGCACAAATAATTGGATGAGACAAAGCGTGAGCAAGCTACTGTTGAGGTTGAAGTTCATTAAAAGCAAGAAATATGGATGTTTCCAAGGAAACACAAGCAAGTCCAAATCAGTTAATTAAGTAAACTCGTCATGGGAAATGACACATTTGTGATGTTTGTCAGTGGTCAACTTTATCATTTGCTGAAGACTGGACAATGTAAGCTTTTGAATACACAGCTTGTCTGTGTGGCAAAAAGGGTATGAAAAAAATTGATTCACAGCACAATTTAGCTCGCTGAGGGAAACAATCATCTGATCAGCAGCTAGAAGATGGGACAGAGCAGGCTGATCACCTATCTGGCCTGATCTTCAGAAAAGACCATGTAAACGGATGAACTTGTGATTGTCCGTATTGTATGGACAAGATATTTGCAATTTTTTTTAAGTATACATTTCTTTAATAAAGAACATCAGGTAAAGGCTGTTGTCAGAACTGCCTGTGTGTTACTGGTATCCAGAATAAAGTGGGAATAAAAGCCTAGGGCTGAGTGGCTCTGGCAGAACCTAAACTGGATCTCAGAGAGTAGGTTATTGCTTAGCAAATTCTGCTTGTTTGTGCTGTTGGTGGCACCTTCCATCACTTCACTGATGATCAAGATTCGATTAATAGTGCAATAATTAGCTGGGTTTGATCTGTGCTGCTTTTGAGTACAGGACATACCTGGCCAGTTTTCCACATTGTTGCGTAGATGCCACTGTGAAACTATACAGAATAACTTGGCTCAGGGAGCTGTGCTTTCTGGAGCTCATGCCTTCAGTACTCTTGCTGGAATATTGTCAGGGCCCATAGTTTTTGCAGTATCCAGTACCGTCAGCCATTTTTTGATATCATGTGGAGTGAACTGAATTGGCTAAAGACTAGTATCTGTGACTCAAGTGACGTCCAGAGGAGGCTGAGCTGGATTACCTTATCAACATTTCTGTTTGTTGTGAATGCTTCAGCCTTATCTTTTGCAGTGATGTGCGGGGACCCTCATTATTGAGGATGGAGATATTAGTGAAGCTTCCTCCCACAGTGGGTGTTTGATTGCCCACCACCACCATTCACGACGGAATGTGGCAGGACTGCAGAGCTTAGATCTGATCCATTTGTTTGGAGTGCTGCAATCCATTAGGTGTAGTGTGCAAGGTTTGTAAAGGTTTGTAGCTCAGGTTGAGGTTAGGGTGTAGATTTGCTCGCTGAGCTGTAGGTTTGATATCCAGATGTTTCATTACCTGGCTAGGTAACATCATCAGTGGCAACCTCCAAGTGAAGCGAAGCTGTTGTCTCCTGCTTTCTATTTATATCTTTCTCCTGGATGGGGTTCCTGGGGTTTGTGGTGATGTCAGAAAACAAACAGGAAATGATATCACCACAAACCCCAGGAACCCCATCCAGGAGAAAGATATAAATAGAAAGCAGGAGACATCAGCTTCGCTTCACTTGGAGGTCACCACTGATGATGTTACCTCGCCAGGTAATGAAACGTCTGGATATCAAACCTATAGCTGAGCGAGCAAAACCTACACCCTAGGTGTAGTGTTATTAGAAAGGGAGTTCCAGGATTATGACCCAGTGACAAGAAAGGAATGGCAATGGTGGTAAATGGCTTAGAAGGGGACCTGCAAAGGGTGGTGTTCCCATGTATCTGCTGCCCTTTTTCTCGATGGAAGTGGTCGTGGATTTGGAACGTGAAAGCTGAAATAACTGCAGATGTTGTGAATCAGAAACAAAGCTCAGCAGGTCTAGCAGCATCTGTGAAGAAAAATCAGAATTAACGTTTTGGATGGAGTGACCCTTCCTCAGGGTTTAGAACATAATGTCTAAGGAGCCTTGCTGAGTTTCTGCAGTACATCTTGTAAATATTACACACTGCTGCTACTGAGCATAAATGTTGGAGGGAGATATTTGTGAATGCAGTGCCAATCAAGTGGGTTACTTTATCTTGGATCATTCTTCACCCATGGGACATGGATGTCACTGACTAGTCCAGCGTTTATTGCCCATCCTGGGTTCCCCTTGTGAAGATGGTGGTGCAGTGCCTTCTTGAACCTCTACAGCTCAGTTGTTGATGGTACGCCCACAATTCCCTGAGGGAGGTAGTTCCAGGATCACAGGACTCAAAGCATTAACTCTGTTTCTCCCTCCATAGATGCTGCCATATCTGCTTATTCAGATTTCCCGTATTCATGGCATTATGCTTTTTTTCTTCATCCATGGATTGGGGGTGTTGCTGGTTGGCCACCATTTATTGCTCAAGCCAACCTGCCCTTGATAAGTTGCTGATGAGCTGCTTTCTTGAACTTCTGTCATCCATTTGAAGAATACCTGGAGGGAGAGAGTGACTGAAGTTTGACTCCGTGAGACTGAACAAACTGCAATATATTTCCAATTCAGGATGGTGAGTGTTTGGAGGGGAACTTGTAGGTGGTCATGTGCCTATCTGTCAAGTGTTCTTCGCCTTATAGATAGTAACAGTTGTAGGTTTGGAAGGTTCTTTCTTTGGAACCTCAGTGATTTTCTGCTGTGCATATTGCAGGTAATACACACTGCTGCGAGAGTGCATCACTGGTTGAAGGAGTGGATGTTTTTGATTGTGGTGACAATCAAGTGGGTGCTTTGTCTTGGATGAGTGTTGTTGGAGCTGCACTCATCCAGGCAAATAGGGAGTTTTCCATCACGCTGCTGACTTGTGCCTTTTAGGTGGTGGACAAGATATGGGGAGTCAGGGAGTGGGTTACTCTCTAAAAGATTCCTAGCCTCTGACCTACTCTTGTAGCCGCAGTACATACATGGTTCATCCAATTTAGTTTATGGTTGGTGGGAATCCTCCTATGTTGACAGTGGGGATTCAGTGATGTTAACGCCATTGAATGTTGGTATCTGCAGCTTAAAGGGCTTTGACTCAGAACTCGAGTCTGAGTTTCTGACACTGCTATCTACCAGATTGCTGCTATAATGAAGAAATTGTCCAATAAGAAATGTTGAACATGTTTGGACTTTACCCATTGGATCTTAGATGTGAATCAGAAATCCTGAGGAGGTTTAACCTGGTCGATGCTTCCCCTTACAGAGGCATTTTCACTTTGGGGCAGTTTAAAAATGAGAGCTCTCCCATTAAAGAAGAAGAGGAGGAAGAATTTCAGAGGGCTGACAGATTTTGGAATTCTTTCCGATGGTGCAGTATGGTAGATTGTATAATATATTCAAGGCTGAGGTGGATCTATTTTGGTACACACGGAAATGGGTTGTGGTGGGCAGGCAGGAAAGTAAACAGTCACAATCAGCCATGATCTTGTTGAATGGCAGAGCTAGCTGGAAGGCTGATTGGACCACTCCTGCTGCAATTTATTTTGTTCCTATGTTCTGTGACTCAGTGTTGATTATGGTCCAGTTCAACGCCTGAGGGCAATCCACTATTGTTAAAGGCATGATGTGAAAAATTGTTGTGCTTGTTTGAAACGCATTCGAGAGAGTCACATAGTGCTTCCAGACAGGCTTCTTATCACAGCAGGGAGTACTATGAATAAGACAGTGTCAGTAGGTGAATGTGTAACCTTGGCAATAGAGAATGGAATAAACCAGATTTTAAAGCTGGACACAGCAAAGTGTGACAGAGATGGTGTCAGTTAGACACACACAGGAGGATGGTAATGACAACTGAGGCAGACATTTCTTTGAGGGACTGAAACATACAAAAACAACATTCTGAACTGAAATAACACCACAGAGGCTGGAATCCCATCAAGCCACCCTTTATGCATCGTACTTGACACTGATCAGCTTCCTCAGAGGCAACTCTCAAGAGTGAACAGAATCTGTGAGACTCCTGTTCTTATCTGTCAGCCAGGGATACCTGATTGAACCAGGTTAACAGTCTCAGTCAGGGAACTCAAGATTTTTGTGAGGTCGCCCTGGCTGACCTTATTATAATCACTACATGAACCTCAGAGACAAAGAAAAAGAAAGTTTATGCAGCAAATCTATGAATATATTGCCAGCTCCTTGTTCGATTCATACACCAAAGATGGGATTCTGTTTTATTGTTCCATTGAGAGGATTTAAGAGATAGTCAGGCATGTATTGCTCAAACAGTGACCTTTCCAGTGCCTCAAAAGTATGTAAATCCAGTCTTGTATAAGTAAGAAACACTTTAGCTTCGTTTTGTTCTCAATACGGAAAGACATGGGTCTCTCTCCTTTAGGAAGGATGTTGTGAAACTTGAAAGGGTTCAGAAATGATTTACAAGGATGTAGCCAGGGTTGGAGGGTTTGAGCCGCAGGGAGTGGTTGAATAGGCTGCGTCTGTTTTCCCCAGAGTGTCTGAGGCTGAGGGGTGACCTCATAAACGTTTATAAAATCATGAATTGCATAGACAATTTTTTTTTCCCAGAGCAGAGGCGTTCAGAATGAGAGGGCATAGGTTTAGGGTGAGAGAGAAAAAATCTAAAAGCGAAATAAGGGACAACTTTTTCACGCAAAGGGTGGTGCCTGTATGGAATGAGCTGCCAGAGGAAGTGATGGAGGCTGGTGCAATGACAACACTTAAAAGGCATCTGGATGGGTATATGAATAGGAAGGGTTTAGAGGGATATGGGCCAAGTGCTGGCAAATAGGACTAGATTAATTTAGGATATCTAGTCGGCATGGATGAGTTGGGCCAAAGGGTCTGTTTCTGTTCTGGATATCTCTGCAACTGTATGATCCTATGACTGTGCAGAATCAGACTGCTTTAGTGAACATGTTTTTATATAAAGATGTGTTTATGAATAGAGTATCTAGAGTATATTTTTGAAATAAAAAAAGTCAGAGGTTCACTCTGAAGAGAACACTGCATTGTGGAAGGGACTGTACTGAGGGAGTGTTGCATTTCACAGGTTAGAACTCAGGATCTCTGCTTTTTCAGAGGAAGGACAATATTGAGACAGAGTTCCACTGTCAGTGCGCCTCCACTGTTGGAGGATCAGTACTGATGGAATGCTGAATTATCAGATCTGTTTTTCATTTGATCACTGGGTGTGAGAGTATTTATTGATCACCCCAAGTCATCATGAGAAGGTTGTGGGGAGCTGTTTCCTTGAACCGTTGCAGCCTTTGGAGTGTATGTATATACTGTTTGGAAAGGAAGGCCAAGATTTTAAGCCAGCAATAGCGAAGGAACAGTAATACATTTCCAAGTCAGGATAATGATTGGCTCGGATGAGAATTTGCAGATGGTGGTGTTCCCACATATCAACTGCCCTTGTCATTTTGGGTGATTGAGATTGCAGATTTGGAAGGTGCTGTTGAAAGAACATTGGTTAATTTCTGCAGTGCGTCTTACAGATCGTACACATAGTTGAGGGAGTGAACCAGTCAAGCCACTGTTTTGTCTAGAATGATGGTCAACACTGAGGGAATGCTGCACTGTTAGGTTCATCATTTTTGGATGAGACATTAAACAGAGATCTCATCTGTCCTTTGAGGTTGACGTAAAAGAGCTGACAGTTGTTACTGTGAAGAAGGGCCTGTCCCTCTCTCCCAATGTCTTGGGTCAATATTAATACTGAACAGCACATTGTCATGGCATTCCCACATTGAGTTTGTGAGATCTTACTGTGCATAAATTGACTCCTGCATTTGTAATATTGCAATGGTGATTACAGCAGAAAAGTGTTTCATTTACTGTAAAATGCTTTTAGCAGACAAAGGGCAACTGCGCTGTTATAAAAGATGAACTCACTGAAATGAACTGCAAACCAGGCTTGGAAGAGTTCAACAGTGACACCAAGTGCATATTTCTGAATTCTTTTTGTCACAGAAGGCATCAACTTAAGAAAAAAGCATCAAACTGCTGAAAAATGTGTGAGAGGTCAGATATTTGGTAAGAATACAAATACCAGCAGAGAATGACTCAAAGATTAATCAGGAGAAGGAAATTAATTATGACAGAAAGCTGGCTACAAAGGTGGAAACAGATAGGAAGAGTTTCCACAGATGTATAAAACATAAAAGACGAAGTTAAGTGAGTGTTGGTCCTCAAGGGAGTCAGAATGGGGAGATAATAAGGAAATGATGGAGGAAATGATAAAGTATTTTGGAGGATGGGCTATGATGAGATTGGTGGTAGAATTGGGTGAGACATCTGACAAGGCCAATCTTGACATTTTGCACCATGTTTTATACTTTTGTATGGTGGTGTGGGGGGTTTCTCGCTAGTGCCAATGTTGGGAGAGTACTTAGTGGTTCATTAAATGCCTTGTTAAGGGCCCAATCACCTTATTAATATTCAGCCTCCACTTTACCAAATGCACCAAACAAGCTCAACATCAAGAAAGCGTGATGCTAATTTCCTCATGTCCAGATGAATATTGGGAACCGTGTGGTGCAGCTCTAGACTAATGGCACTTGTCTGGATGCCCTCCGGGCTTTAAAAGAATGGGCAAGGTTTGCTGATTAATTACGGAATATCCCAGCATTGGTATCAGATGGATCAGGATGTCAGGAAAACCACTGTGGTGGGATTGGTTGTTAATCAAGCAAGTTTGGGAAGGAAGTACACTTGACACTAGCTATGAAGAGAGGTTGAGTAGATTAGGTTTATTTCCATTAGAAAAAAGGAGATTGAGGTTTACAAAATCATGAAGGGTATAGACAGGGTAGATAGAGAGAACCATTTCCCAGGGTGAAGGATTCAATAATGAAAGGTCACGGTTTCAACGTGAGAGGTGGAAAGTTTAAGGGGATACACACAGCAAGTACTTCACACAGAGGATGGTAGGTGTCTGGAACGCGTTGCCAGCAGAGGTGGTAGAGGCAGGCACGGGAGATTCATTTAAGATGCGTCTGGACAGATGCATGAGGAGGTGGGGAGCAGAGGGATACAGATGTTTAGGAATTGACTGACAGGTTTAGACAGTACATTTGGATCGGCTCAGGCTTGGAGGGCCAAAGGGCCTTTTCCTGGGTTGTAAATTTTCTTTGTTCTTTGTTTTTTGACACGCTGTCAAAAGATTAGATTAGATTACTTACAGTGTGGAAACAGGCCCTTTGGCCCAACAAGTCCACACCGCCCCGCCGAAGCGCAACCCACCCATACCCCTACATCTACATCTACATCTACCCCTTACCTAACACTACGGGCAATTCAGCATGGCCAATTCACCTAACCTGCACATCTTTGGACTGTGGGAGGAAACCGGAGCACCCGGAGGAAACCCACGCAGACACGGGGAGAATGTGCAAACTCCACACAGTCAGTCGCCTGAGACGGGAATTGAACCCGGGGCTCTGGCGCTGTGAGGCAGCAGTGCTAACCACTGTGCCACCGTGCCGCCCACAAACATCTCATTGCAGCTCACACTCAGCTAAAAGAACAGCAGATTCAGCCCTTTGCTTCTGGTTTCACACTTCAGGACACAAAAAGCATTCCGATATTAGCCGTAAATCATTTGGTGGAAGGGAGAGAGGAACTTAGCAAAATTAGTCACCAGAGAAACTGATATATCAGTGGATGTTGATTGATTTAAGCATCGAGTCTTAAAAGATGTGGCTAATGAGGTAACAGATACATTGAGTCATAGTCATAGAGATGTTCTTGCCTGCCCTGACTGTTTGACTTGCTCCTTTTCCCAACTGTACTAGTCTCAGACTGATTTCTTTCCTCACTATACCCCTGGTCCCACTGCTCCCCCCAACCCCCACATTGACATTCCACTCCTCCCCCACTCCTTCAACACACACCTTACTAGTTTAAATCCTCCTGAGCAGCTCTAACAAATCTCCCTGCCAGTATGTTAGTCCCTTTTCAATTAAGGTGCAATCCATCCTTCTTGTACAGATCACTTCTGCCCCAGAAGAGATTCCAATGATCGAAAAATGTGAACCGTTCTCCCCTGCACCAAATTCTCAGCTACGCATGCATCTGCTCGATCCTCATATCCCTACACTCACTAGCTTGTAGCACAGGGAGTAATTCAGATATTACTACCCTTGAGGATCTCCTTTTTAAATTTCTGAATTCTCCCTTCAGTATCTCATCCTTTTCCCTTCCTATGTCATTAGCTCCAGTGTGTACAACGGCCTCCCATTGGTTCCACTCCCCTTTGAGAATATTCTGCATTCTTTCCAAGATACCTTTGATCCTGGCACCAGGGAGGCAACACACCATTCTGATTTCTCATGGTTGGCCTCTGTCTGTGCCTCTGCATGGAGAGTCTCCTATCACAATCGATTGCTTGGAACCTGATGTACCTCTCATTACATTAGAGCCTGCCTTGGCACCAGAAACTTGGCTGTTTATGCTTCATTCCCCTGAGAGTCTATCACCCCCTCCATTTTCCAAATTAGCAGGCTTGTTTGAAATGGAGATAGCCACAGAAGATTCCGACACTACTTGCCTCTCTCACATATCTTTCCTGGTGGTAACCCATCTACATGACTGTATCTGTGGTGTTTCTCCCTTCTTAGAAGTGCCATGCGTCACACCCTCTCGTTCCTATAAATTTCTCATTGCCTCTAACTGCCACTCCAACCAATCCATGTGATCTGATAGGATTAGCTACCAAAGATGCTTACTTGTCTCAATCGTCAATTACATAGAAAATCTTCGCAATCTCCCCCATTCGACAGGAAGAGCATATCATTCTACTAAAGGCTATCTTTGCACCTGAACAGTCTATAGACCCAGAAAATAGCCTTGTCTTCCTGCGCTAAAAAAACCCTGCTCCAGGCTAACTTAGTACCTATCCTTTATATTTTTAAATTTTAATCAAGTGACAGATCTCAATAAAACGTATCACCAAGAAGAACCCACTCTTACTCACTATTAAAAAAAGACAGTGAGGTTGCACTTAAAAACCATGTACTTATCTGCTCCTGTGGGCTATAAGCTCTCCCACAAAGTTTCCTCCAATATCAGCTGTGAATTTTGCTATTTGTTAATTTTTCTCTGACGCATTCCAATATCCAGAAATACTTGATAAACAAGTATTTCTGGACAACTAAGGCAGAATCTGTGCAGATTCATTGCTGTGTCAGACAGCAGTGTAGGTTTCTTTCTTTCTCTTACTGACCATGTGGCCTCCTCTTTGTCTCTCTTCCTCTTTTTCCCTCTTATTTTCCCCAAAGTTCCAAAACAATGCAACTGTTTATAAAACAGTAATTGCTACTCCTAGAATTCGAGGAAATCACCTCCAACACCTATAAATACCTCAATAAAGGAGCAGTTCTTCCAGCCACAATTTCCTCTTCCTCCATCTTGGATTACCCATTTGTTAATTTTTCAAAATTCTCTCAATTCAGGAAAGCTTCCATCGGACTGGAAAATAGCAAATATAACTTCTCAATTGAAGAAGAGAGGGAGATGGAAGACATGAAACTTTAGGTCAGTTAGCTTGACATATGTGGTGAGGAAGGTGTTAGAAATGATTATAAAGGGGATTATAGCTGTTTGTTGAGAAATGCTCAAGGTTATTTGGAAGAGTCAGGATTATTTTATCAAAGAGAAGTCATGTTTGACTATGTAATTGACATCCATTGAAGGATTAACATATGCTGTGGATAAAGGGGAGCCCGGGCACATATTGCACTTAAATTTCCAGAAGGCATTTGATAAGGTGTTGCATCAAATGTTATTGCAGTAAATCAAAGCTCATACTGTGGAGGATAACGTATTAGCATGGATAGAAGATTGGCTGGCTGGTAGAGAACAGAGCTGAAAATGTGTTGCTGGAAAAGCGCAGCAGGTCAGGCAGCATCCAAGGAATAGGAGAATCGATGTTTCGGTCATCAGCCCTTCTTCAGGCCCGAAACGTCGATTCTCCTGCTCCTTGGACGCTGCCTAACCTGCTGCGCTTTTCCAGCAACACATTTTCAGCTCTGATCTCCACCATCTGCAGTCCTCACTTTCTCCTGGTAGAGAACAGAGCCTGCATAAATAGGTCTCTTTGTCTGATTAACAGGATGGGATGAGTTGAGTCCTGCTTGGATCTATGCTGGGGCCTCAACATTTTAAAATTTAAATCAACGAATGGGATGAGGGGCTGGGAGAAGTTGGTGCTGGGGACAAGGTAAGTGAACAAATAGCAGCTAAGTTCACAGACAACCCCAAGACTATTGGAAACGAAAGTACACTTCAAAGGAGACGTAAGCAAGTTGCAGATAAAGATATTATATGTATAATAATAGGTTGAAACAGCAAGAGTGGGTGAAATCCTGGCAAATGGAACATCATGTGAGAAAATGTTAAGTTGCTTATTTTGTCAGAAAGCATCAAACTGCAGAGAATTACCAAAACAGAAAACTACTGTAGAATTCTGATTCAATTGTTCTGTTGCTTGAGTATAATGATGTGGAGGTGCTAGTGTTGGATTGGGGTGGACAAAGTCAGAAGTCACAACACCAGGTTGTGGTCCAACAGGTTGATTTGAAATCACAAGCTTTCAGAGCCCCCCATTCCTTCCTCAAGTGACAAATCTAGTGTCATGTGACTTCTGACTGAGTTACAAAACTTTGCTGCAAAGTCTCAGGCATGATCAAATCAGCTAATAATAGAAAGTTGGACATTTTATTGTGAGAAGAATTGAACATAAAAGTAAGAATGTTATGCATCAGTTATACAGGACATTAGTGAGATTGCACCTCAAATACCATATGTAATTTTGGTCTCCTTATTTCTGGAAGGATATAAATGCATCAGATGAGGTTTACTAGACTGTTAATTGGAATGAGTGTCTTACAAGGATAGATTGGACAGGCTGAACTTACTTCCAACAGAGTTTCAAAGTATAAGGAGTGAATTGATTGAAGTGTCGATGATCCTGAGTGATCTTCACAAGATGGACAGGGAATGGATGTTTCCTCTTGTGTGCAAGTCCAGAACCAGGGACACTGTTAGAGATATGGAGAACATTTTTCCCTTCAAGCATTATGGAACTCTCTGCTACAGAGATGGTGAAGTCAGGATCATCCAATGTTTTTAAGACAAGGTGGATGAATTATTGTTCTGCAGGGGATTCAAGGATTATTGAAGGTATGTGAGAACATGGAAATGTGCTAGATATCCATGATTTTATTGAACAGCAGTGCAGGCGAGGGGAACAGTGAACCACCTCTGTTCCTATTTCATATATTACGATATTTGTTTGTTGTTATGATCCCAGCTAATGTTATTACTGGACAGGTTAGATCCCAGATTGAAAACTGACTTGATAGATCGTAGTTTGTTCTTTCTTTCAATGCAAAGTGGCAGTCTTTCACTGAAACATAAGCATGTCAGGCTGCACATTTGATTTTAGCAAATTTGTTACACAAAAGAAATGATGCTAAAATAAATCAAGCTATTTACAGAGAACAGACTGTGAAAGATTTCAAAAACAGCAAGAATTGTAAACTGTAAGGAGCACAGTGTGGAATTCCAAAAGGACATTGACAATTTGATGCAGTGGATGTTTAGGTGACAGATGAGGTTCAATGCTGATAAGTGTGAGGTAATGCATTTTGGTCAGAAGAACACTGAAGTAAACATAAAATAGAGGCTACAATTCTAAAGGGGTCTCAGGAGCAGAGTGACCTGACTGTACATGTGCATTGACCATTGAAGGTGGCAGAACTGGTGGAGAGAGCAGTAACTAACGCATACAATGTTCTCAGCCTTATTAATAGGGGCGTAGAGTACAAGAGTAAGGACGTGACATTGAACTTGTTAAGACATTCATTCAACCTCACCTGAAGTATAGTGTGTGATTATGAGTACCACATTGTCAGAAAGATGTGAATGCATTGGAGAGAACGCAAAATCAATTGACTGAAATGGTTCCAGGAATCAGAAATGTCATTGTACAGCATTTTATCACGTGATTGAATGTTTTGACATTCAATAGCTGTTGAAGAGCTATTGGGAGAACAACCAGTTTGTGAACAGTAAGGACCCACAGTCATTAAATTAGATGAATGAGCCTGCAGGATTATTCACACAAAGAGGACAAGCAGACAAGCTTTGATGTAAAGTCTGATTAGAAAGAGAGCACCTTCAACAAGGTAAAACATTCAGATAAGCAACTCAAGTCTTAGATCGGAGTTCTGACTTAGAGACAGGTTTTTACCAACTGAGGCCAACTGTAATTGAACAAGAAGTGAAATCTGCGAACAATGTGATGAAGAAAGCCTAGTCAGTCAGACAAGTCCATCAAATTAGAAATGGGCAACTTGTTACTTTGGCTTCCTTGGTGATTGGACAGGCAAAGATTTCTGACACATGACTTCACTTTAATCTCATTGTCCCTATTTTTACAATCTGTTTTTTAAAAATGTAGAGCTCCCAAATTAAGATCTAAACTTTTATTTGAAACACATGACAAAAGAGAAGTATTCTTATTAAAGTCTGTTTTCTCTCTGCAGGAAACGTAACCAAATTCCACAAAGGAACATGATTTTTTTAATCCAAATCAAACACTGCAATTTCCATGGAGTTACAATCCTCAAAACAAACAGTTGTTCTCACTTATCAATGGGTTTATATTTTCCTATTTCACTGACTGGTAAATTTGGCTGACTGCCTCCAGGTTCTTTTGTCAGTTTTCAGAGAGTTCACTTCATCTATGACCACAAGTAAAACTTGTCCTGATGATTCTGTGCTTCTGGCCATACCAGGACCAATCTCATGGAATCCTTCAATGGATGTGGGATGCATACCTTTGACAAGAAACCATCTTCCTTGTCCGTCAACTAGTGGTAGTTCACAAACCAAGCACTCTCTTCTGACTGCTGGCCACAAAGAACTGCTGTCTGTCTGTGATACTCAGTGATTTGTCGGGTAGCTGAAAACCCGATTTCAACAATACCTATGGAAACCGAAAGAACTGCAGATGTTGTAAATCAGAAACAAAAACAGAAATTCCTGGAAAAGCTCAGCAGGTCTGGCAGCATCTGTGGAGAGAAATCAGAGTGAATGTTTTGGGTCCAGCCACCCTTCCTCAGAAGTGGGCAGTTAGGGTTAGGGTTAGAACTGGACAGTTCTGAGGATGAACTAAAACATTAACATTGATTTCTCTCTGCAGATGCTGCCAGACCTGCTGAGCTTTTCCAGCAATTTCTGTTTTCATTTCTCAAAAATACCTCACTTTGTACATCTCCCCATCACAATACAAAATACATTATCCTTGCATTTGGTTGAATTGCTGATTTGCAATTCTTGCATCCAACTGTCTTTCATTTTAAAAGTAAATGGCTAGTTAACAGTGCAATGTTTACAATCATTCCCTCCAGCACCTTTCTGGGATGAACTATTGTGAACACAGTCTGTTGATGTTGACTCCAACTGTGAACACCTTACACCATCGCCCCAGTAACACACTTTGAGTCTCCCTTTGTCTTGTAACCACCTGTTGTCAGTCTTGAGAGCATGTCACATGAGACTCTCCATTGTATCTTGCCAGAGATACAGTTCAAACCACATCATTTTATAAACCTCATAATTGTAACCCCATTCTCACCCAGTTATTTCCCGTCCTCAAATCCTGTTTCCACATTCTAATATTGACATGAATCACAAACGATCAATAGTTTCTTCGAGTCAAGTATCTTTGTGCGGTGGAGCATAGGCTCTTCAACGGGATGGTTGAATTCAGAATCTTCTCTACGTCAGCCTTAGACAAATGTAAATGCACCCTTGATGCAAAAGTGAATGTGCTGCTGTTAATAAAATGCAGTCATTGAGGCATTCATTGTATACCATGCCAATCAATATGACAAGGTCAACTTTTCCTGCAGAGAATAGTTTTAATGAAGAGCTGATCGTGTGCCACAGAACTATAGCCTCCCTCCAAAACTGTCTTTTTTATAAGTTCTCGTTGAAACCCTGTGCAACTATTGAGCTTTGCCCACCTTTGATTCAAAGCTTTACAGTTCAAATATCTTGAAGCTGTAAGATATGTCAAAGACTTTTTGCAGACTTTCATGAGATTAACTACTATATCAGATATATTGTCTAATTATCAGTGTAAGCTGTTGCATTGTGACTAAGATTCATTCAATCCAACCAAAATTGGTACAATAAGTAGATTTAGATTTAAAGATTCAGATTCAGAGTTATTGTCACATATACATCAAAAATACAGTGAAAAACATTTTTTCCCCGGTCATATGTAAAGTGCTGCCATGCTGCAGCACCATCTTGAAGCACTGAATGTGATTCAAGATTTCATCTTTCTCTCTTTCTCGCGCCCCTCTTCCATTGTTCCTCCAGTCGCTGCTTGACATCGGCTGGAGTCTCTGTAATGGGCTCTGGCGACTCTATAATTGGCCTCCACCACTGCCACAATCATGACTGCTGCATCAGAGCTGGAGCCATGGGCCTTGGGCTATTGTGGGTTCCATGCCTCCTGTTTCCCATCTGACACTCCTCCAGACGTTGCTGCCAGTCATTGATTTTCAGGTTGTTCGTCATCCCTTTGGCCAACATCATCACTCTTTCAGGCACCCAGGTTTAGCCACAGACCTGGTGCCTTGGCTCAGCCTGGAACCTGCTTCTCACTTACCAAGAGACCACAGGCTGGGATTGAGCCCTGTACAGCTCCTCCTGCTACTGCCGCCAGAAGTCTCCTCCTTCACCCACCACTGTCCAAGCTTTGAACAAAAGGAAAAAGTGAAAAGAGCAAAAGCAGTAAGCAGAAAAGAGAAAAGCTGAGTAAGAAAACAGATGGGAACACAGGATCCCCAGGCTCAGCCCTGCCACTCTGATGCCATCATGAACATCCAGAAAGTAACTGAAAACAAAGAAAGAAAACAGTTTGCTCAGTTGTGCTGAATAAAAAAAAAAGCTGAGAGACTTGCATTTGCTATAGCGTCTATGAAGAGAAAGAAGAGTTAACAATTCAGATCCAGTGACTCAGAACTTGAGTTTTTCCAGCAATTTCTGTTTTTGTTGCTGTGTTGTGTTATTGCATTGATAACGTATTAGCCTGAAGATATCACGTGGAACTGCTCAATGACTTAGTTTAACTATACCTCGAATTGTAGAAACATCAACATTTTGAGCATGCTCAGAGATTGTTCTGTCCATTGTGCCCATGCTGGCTGACAAGCATTCATACACCTCAGGAGAAAGTGAAGACTGCAGATGCTGGAGATCAGAGCTGAAAAATATGTTGCCGGAAAAGCACAGCAGGTCAGGCAGCATCCAAAGAGCAGGAGAATTGACGTTTTGGGCATGAGCCGGAATTCCTGAAGAAGGGCTCATGCCAAAAACACCGATTCTCCTGCTCTTTGAATGCTGCCTGACCTGCTGTGCTTTTCCAGCAACACATTTTCAGTTCATACACCTCAACCTACTCTCCATCTCTTGATTGATTGTATAAAGACCGTTTACTTTTACTTTTCTGTGGCTTTGATTGTGGACTGACGTGGGAATAAAACTAGTTTTGAAGCAAAAGATTGTTAAAGGATTGCTGCAATATTTATCAGCAAATTACTGGACACTCATTGTACGTACTGTTCATACAGTGGCTTGTTCAAGTGATAGGGAGGGGGAAGCTGAGTTATGGGCTTGCTGAAACCAAGTGACTGTTCATGAATAGAAGTATGGCTGGTAACAAGTGGCTGATTGGTCTGTGAAATGGTGGCTAGTTATCACTGACAAGTGGCTTCTTTGACTGACAACAAATATGCATTTGGCTCCCAGGGAGCTGAACAGATTGGACTGTGAACATTTGGGGTGGAAGCCATTGGGCCTCTGGACAGGAAGCAGCTGCAATTGCCATGTGGTTAAAAAGCATCTTGTGTCTAAAGATTGCCAGTTTATTTCTGGAAGCTAGAAGCTGTAACTTCTACTCAAAAAGGCTGAGACTTAGATAAACATGGACCGGTCACCCTGTGCTTCCTGCAAACAAGTGAAAACATCTGGAGGAGGAAAACCAAAAAGAACCATTCTGATCAGCAAAGAGGTCATCTCAGTAAATACTGCAGGAGAACGACTGACCAACCTCTCTTAATCTTTTCATCTGTCATTACACCCATATTATTTTTTGATTTGTGTATAATTGTGCATGTAAAGGAAGAGATTGGAAAGTGTGCTTTTTGTAGAATCATATATTGACAGTTCATAAATATTTATCTGTTACTATAATCTATTTATTTATCTACCTATCTTGAGGTCCTGCTAAATAATTTCATATGTATCTTCCTCGTGCTGATAGCACATCAGAGCATTGAGTGTGGGAGTTGAGAGGTTCTGTGCGGCTGTACAGGAGATTTTTGTAGTGTTGTGTGCAGTTACAATCTCCCTCCTATCGGGGGGACTTTGTTAGATTTGCAAGGGTTCTGAAGGGATTGGTGGGAGTGTTGCCAGGGTTCGAGGGTTTGAGCTATCGGGAAAGGCTTAGTAGGCTGGGGCTGTTTTCCCTGGAGTGTCGGAGGCTGAGGGGTAGCTTTTTATGAAATCATGAGGGGCATGGACAGGTTAAATCGGTAAGGTTTTTTCCCTGGGGTGGGGTGAGTCCAGAACTCGGGGGCATAGGTTTAGGGTGAGAGGGGAAAGATTTAAAAGGGTCCAAAGTGGCAACATTTTCATGCAGAAGGTGGTGCATTTGTGGAATGAATTGCCAGAAGAAGTGATGGAGGCTGGTACAATTACATCACTTAAAAGGCATCTGGATGGGTACATGAATGAGAAGGGGTTAGAGGAGTATCAACCAAGTGCTGGCAAATGGGAATGGATTAATCTAGGATATCTGGTCAACATGGATGGGTTGGACCGAAGTTTCTGTTTCTGTACATTTATATGATTATATGATTTGTAATGAATACTAATTCTTGTTGAATACAGAAACTGTCTGTGTTTTCTGTCATCCTGGGTCAAAAGATCAGTAACTTGGGAAATTCTACATATGCTTTACAACTTTTGGGATGGCTCCAGGAAAAGAAGGCTCTGATTTCCAGTGCACCACCTGAGTGAGGCATAACAATAGCCTTGTAGGTTTTTGTACTTGAAGTGTAAATGTAGATATTTAAATGTTCGTCAGGCTTTCCCCTGAACCGTCCTCTTCGGCAGTGAATTCCAGATCCTGGCCAACTTCTCAGTGAAAACATTTCACCTCTATCTTTCTCGAAACTTTCTCAATCTAATGCTGCTTTGATGGTTATGGAGTCCACAGCCAAATGGATTCTGACTTTCCTGACCAAAATATGAGATCCCTGGAAATTTTAGCCATTTCACTTGTTCCCACCCCCCAGCCTCCTCTATTCCACAGTATGCAACCCTGGGTCCGTCTCACGGAAATTTTCTAGTGTAGGCACCATCCTAGGAAATGTCCTCTGCACCCTGTATTGGGCAATCATATCTTTCCCAAGATTCTGGTGACCAGATCTTCATTTGGTACTGGAGCTGTGGCCTCATTTGCTTTGTAAGTCCCAGCTCCAAAACTCTGAGTCCCAGTTCAAAAAGGCAAGCATTTTGTATGCCTTCCAAGCCACCTTATCTCACCTGGCCAGATACTACTAAAGATCTGTGGATGTGGAGGTCAGCTCAGCTATTGAATCACGAGGCTGACTTCTGCCATTTAAAATATTTGTGGCTCAAGGAAATAAGCAGGAGCTAGACCATTCATTATTCTCTGCCATTCGTTAAGATTTGGCTGATCTGATCTCAAATTGAACTCTCCTGTTTGATATGCAAAAACACTGAAAAGATGAGAAGAGGACATTCCGAGAGGATCTTGTCAAGGTACATAGCTCTTAAGTGGGAGCAGACAAGGAAAATTTTGTTCATTACTTTAAGCTCAGTCAATGCACAAAACTAGGCGAAAAGGTTCAAACTGGTGAGGGAACCAAGGAGGTGCCAAAGAGAATTTGCTGGTATGATGAGTGACAAACCTTTCAATCACTCTTCAAGGCCCAAACCAGTAATATCAGTGGGAACTGAAGAGCTGTTAGATTTGAGCTTGATGAATGAGCTAAGATTGATTTGATCACACAGAGATTGCATTCACTGAGGATTGGATTCCATAGACTTAGAGTTGCTCTCATTCACAACATGTGAAAAAGCAAGATGCATTTCATTCATCCTCTACCATCATGGAATTTCATTGTACAATAATGGAGCCATTGATTAATCTTCCTTTTTTTTTCTGTGATTATGGAAGTTTCTCCTGAATTCCCAATTAGATTTACTCATGACTGTATTCTGTTCAGACTCCTCGGCTTGAACAACATCATGTTTGTTATGTTCAGTTTTGAAGAAGTTTTGAAGATGAGAAGCCAAGCAGGAAACAAAGTGTTTAGGATGACATTTTCAAGGGAAGAATCGAGACTATTATTCGATACGACATCAAGATTGGAATTCCAAGAGAGGAATGAATTAGAGGATCACAGTGGTATTGATGTGGAGGAAATTAGAGTCAAAGACTTCAAGATGTTGACAAGGAAGATGAATGAGGCTGAATGCGGAATTAAGTGTGAATGGAAACCTTCTGGACAAACTATGATAACTTACTCTCAAAACCTCTTGGATATAAATTGTGATTTAGATCTGCGATTGCAGGAACAAGTATCAGAGGGGAAGTTGTCAAAAAGTTGCAACTGTCATTGATCATTAACAAGAATTAGGGGGGAGAGCCTCCACTGGTTGGAGTCATAACCAGCACAAAGGAAGATGGTTATGACTGTTGGAGGTTATTCATCTCAGCCACAGGCCATCATGGTAATAGTCCTTTATGGTGGTGTCTTCAGCCCAAACATCTTCACAACTGACCTTCTTTCCATTCTGAGGTCAGAATTGAGGATGTTCATCAATGATTACAGTGTTCAGTTCTACTTGTGACTTTTTTGTGTATCTATTATGGATCCTTCATAATGCCCCTTACAGCCACTCGTTCTCTCCAAAATACCTTCTTCAGCACTGAGTGTCATCCATTTACAACTCAAACTCTGCAGAAATAAACAGCCAACTCAGTGATGATGCTAATCGCAAATTGCTTCACTCTGTTGTCCTTCCACTTAAAGACTAACAGGGGTGGACTGAATAGGATCTCTTGATGCTGATATTTTCTTGTCATATTGCATACACATTACAACAAGTGATTGCATTTTTTAAAATGTTGGAAACATGGTGAAGAGGTGAAAGGTGCTGCAGGAGTACATTTCTGAAGACTTAGATTTTGAAAGCTTGATGTTATGCTGACTTATTTAAAAATCACACAACACCAGGTTATAGTCCAACAGGTTTATTTGGAAGTACTAGCTTTCAGGAACCTAATACATCCAAATAAACCTGTTGGACAATAACCTGGTGCATGATTTTTAACCCCAGCCCAACACTGGCAACTCCGCATCATGTTTACTTATGAGCAGTGGAAAGTTGGAGCGACAGAGAATCTGGATCTGCTCAAGTCACCTCACTTCTATTTTAGGGTTGCCACTGGGGAGTCTGAACAACTTTGGATGTTTTGAGTTCTGACAAAAACTTCAGTAGAGCTGTTCACAGCATTAGACAGCGAAAGGTGAGCTGCTGGAATTCGACAATGAAACAGAAAATGTTGGAGACACATGCTGTGTCTGACAACATTGAGAGGAAAGAAAGACTAACATTTAACTTGGATGTTTCATCACAATGAAAAGACATCTTTGTAAAAATTAGTACAGTCTCCTCACCATTGTCAGATTAAAGTTCTGCACCAACATTTTTGAAAGCTGGTGGCAGAGGCAATGATCTGGATCAAACTGTGTCAATGTTCAAACAAAGTCTAAGTCCATCTCTGGAAAAAATGTCAACGTAACCTCCAGCTTATTTGATTTGAGTTTATTTCTTTTCACCAGAGACTGGTAACCTCATTCTTCAGTGTTCACCTTGAGTTTTCTCACTGAGCAGTCAGTCATTCATTGTCTGCTGTCAATTGACTTTTCTGCCCATGACCTTTCCCAATCATAGCAGGAGGTCACTGCATAGCTGTATCACCCCGTTGTGTGTAACCAGTTCAGCTTTACAGTTCAGTGGCTGTTTCTCCAAATACAACTTGTTCCAGATGGAAATCGTGTGCAGTGCTATCTTAATTGGGGAGCAGGCTGCTTGCTGTTCTATACTTGGCTTGCGAACAGAATGCTGGAAAAATGTTTTCTCTCTGTTGTTTTTCATAAATTACTTCTTTTCCAGGGAAAATGAGCAGATCACCAGCATTATATCAATGGTGCAGTTTTGCTAAACTTGTTGAGAGTTCCATAAAAAAAAAGGTAATCCTGTATCCTTCCTATGGATGCGAGAAAAACTGGGGACTTATAAATGTCACACTTCAGATGTTACACTTGGTCACAAATCAAAAGAAGTTCTAAACGATAAGGGAAGAGAAAGAAAGCCAATCATTGAGCTGCAGATTAAAACTTACATTCAGTTCCAACAGCCTTGTGACTGACCTCAGCCGCATGGTAAGTAGCTGCACTGAAAATGGTGTGGATCTGCTGAACATCAGCAGCAACATTTGAAAACTCAAGGCAGTCTGACGAGCGGAACATCATGGCATAACGGCACAGTTGGCACAGCCAACCTTGGGAAATTAACTGGCAACAAATAGAATTCCTGGTATCCCTCAACATAGTTGAAGGAATTGTTGTATTTGAATGAGAGTTGATTTAATTAAATTTACAAAAATCTGATTGAACACCCCATTAGCATTCGTCAGTCCCCTCAATGACTGACCTTTTAACTAATTAATTGAAGCATGCATGGAACTGTGAAATAGGCTGCCATTGTTTCCAGATAATAATGGCATCAACTGTCTCATAATATTCTGCTGATTTAGTTCTAAATCCTGTTTGTTGGGAGGATTTTCAAGTTCTTTATGAACAGGTTGTTCAATAAGATTCACCAACCTTGTGGATGTCACTATCTGCCACCTGAGACAAAATATATGCAAAGGATGGAGTGAATCTTGTAACAGTCCCCAAAAAATGAACTAAATTGAGGGCCAGAACTAAAACTGAGCATGGCACACAGGCTTCGATAACAGCTTTTTAGGAGCACCAACTCACCACATTATCCAGTCATGGTGGAAAATACAAAACTGTCTGACAACAAAAATAAGTCTTGTCAACATATTACTTTTGAACTTAAACTTTACCCTTTCTCTCTCTCTCTCGCTCACACACACACACAAACAAAAATACATCAATATCATGGGTGGAGGGGAATTAAAATTCTGGGAAGAATCGGTCCAGAGGATTCAGTGAGGTGTCTTTTTGCTCCTCCTCCTCCTCCCAAGTTGCTGTGATCTCTGATATTCTTCCTTCCAAGTTAGTTTTGTGCTTTACTGAAGACACAGGGCACTTAGGATACTAATTGTTCAGTCTCTGAGTCACTGGTTAATGGCTGCAGCTTATGGTAAATATACAAGACAATACAACACACCAAGCCTGCGCCAATTCCTCATCTTTATTTAGACCCACTAGTTATTGCTGATGTGCAGTCTCTATCCCTCTGTTCACCTCACGTTCATTCTTCTATCAAGATACGCTTTAAATATTGCGAAAGTGCCTGCTTCCACCACCTCCACTGGCAGTGCATTCCAGGACGCACCACACTCTGTGTGAAAAATTTTCCCTGCACTTCTCCCCAAACTTTCCCAATTACCTTGAATCCATGCCCTCTTGTAGTTGACCTTATCACTGTGATAAAAGCCTCTGACTATCCACCCTATATCTGCCTCTCATAGTTTTGAAGATCTCTATCAGGTCACCCCAAGCCTCCGTCTTTCCAGTGAAAAGAAGCTGGGTTTATCCAATCCCTCCTCATAACTAAAAACCCCCAGACCAGGCAACATCCTGACAAACCTTCTCTGCATCCTCTCCAAAGCAGCCATGCCCTTCTGGTAGTGGCGAGCAAAAGGGCGCACAATGTTCTAAATGTGGTGGAACTAAAGTTTTATGTAGTTGGAACATAACTTGCCATCTTTAATACTCAGTGCCCCAGTCGATGAAGGCACGTGTTCTGTATGCCTTCTTGACTACCTTTTATCAGCCTGCATTGCCTCTTACAGGGATCTGTGAATCTATACACCCTCAGGTCCCTCTGTATGTCAATGCTGCTAAGGGTTCTGCCGTTTATTGTATAATTTACACCTAAATTTGATCTTCCAAAATGCATCACCTCGCATTTGTCTGTGTGAAAGTCCATCTGCAATTCCTCTGCCCAAATCTGCGAACTATCCATATCCTATTGGGTCCTTTGGTAATCTTCCTCACTGTCTGCACATCACCAATTTTGGTGTCATCCACAAACTTGCAAATTAGACTGCTTATATTTTCCTCCAGATCCTGTATATATATTTCAAACAACAAAGGCCCCAGCACTCAACCCAATGGAACACCATTAATTACTGATCTCCATTCTGAAAAGCACCCTTCCACTGCCACTCTCTGTCTTCTATAACCAAGCCAGTTTCGGTGAGAGAGAACACCCAGTGCCATGACTTACTGGGGTAGTGCACTGAAAATGAAGCCCCCTTCTTTCTAAGTCATACAAAAATTAAAATTTTAAAAAGAAATATGCAAAATCTCCAAACTACCAATTTCGCAGACCCAGATTGAGGGTCTTCACAAAAATTACGAATTGATACAAGTTATTAGGTTCCAGCGACAAGTAGACAATTATTCCCAACCCAAGCTATCCAGCTAACTGTGAACCAATCACATAGTTGTTCACAGGCAGAGGGCCCTCATCATTGATAACTGGCTATGAGTCCATTCGAATCATGTTCTCCTTGTAAAGAAGCCATCCACTCCAACTCATCTGTGCATTTCTGGGACTCACAGCTGCACAAACAGGATTCATAAAAGGTATCAAATTCAAGACTTTCAAAACATGGAACAATCCTTGCAAGTCCGTTTCTCAAAATAGTTTTCTCTCATTTCAGCCCACAGTTTTGAAAAGTATGAAAATAAAAAGGCACTGTTTGTACATTAGCTATCTTCCAATTTTTTGTCACTTCTCTGCAAAGAGAGAGAGGACATTAGCCTTTTAGAGTTTGAAGGTTTTCTGCTGCTGTTTTGTCAACACACAGGCTGACCACTTGCCCTGGAACCAATCAGAGAGTTTTCATGCTGAACACTACTGACCCACACAACATGTCTTGATTGAAAAACCAATCAACAGTCTGACTATGGTCTAAATTGCCATGGGCACACTCATAGTGCCAATGATTCCAGCATCCTCCCCTACAATTTGAACAAGACAAGAGGGGAGACACAATTCACTGTGACTCATCTTAAGACTGCAGAATCTTTTTCCGGAGTTTCCTTGGTTGAAAGCAGTATCCTATTCCCATTTTGGTCCACAATCCACATAAAAGAAGAAGTAAAAAGATGTGGTCTTTACACAAATAACATTTCAGTCACAAACTGCCATGATAAAGAGTTGGGCTGCTCCGCAAAGACACATTGGATATACATTGTAATGTGATAAAATGCCATTCCAGTGGAATCCTGATTGCATTATGATGTGTTGGCTGGATTGTGAAGATTAAATGGCTGATCATTCTTACTGCTGTAATAACATCACTCAAGGTGCACAGCCAATCTTTTAAATCGATGCTTTGATATTCGGGGTGGTAGGGGTTGAGCTCATTCTGCTATCTGCAGCTTGCAGGCAACTCAAAATCCTTCTTGCGCTATTCATCTACCTTCCCAACAAATGCATCTTCTGAATAAAGGAATGTCATGTGAAAGAGACGCGTAGGCATATATGTGCACACCAGAATTGTATTAACTATTTTAAAACTGACTTGTCACCAATAGAATTCCGTGTAATGAAGCCTGGGTGTTCTAATGCTAATAACAATTAAGAATTGCTGATCATTTTTGATTACTTTGCATAGCCTAATGGCTCTATTAAATTAGCAGAGGGAGGTGAATTAATCCACTAATATTATTACCAGTCATTTCAAGTCTTTTGTAATTAGTATAGGTCCCGGTAATGAGAAAGACGTGGATTAAACATGTTTGAATTAAATTTGCGATTCTTGGAACATAATGAACTTTTGACTGATTGAAAATGCCTACACTGAAGTCCAAGGTCACCACAGACAATGAACAGTACTGTATGAATCAAACACAACAATGATTTCTTTTTTCTTGTCCACTCATTAATCAGAAAATATGGGCCACAAATTCAATTTCAGCACCTGAAGGTGGGAGAATATGAGTCAATGCGTTACTATTCTATTACTGAATTCTGATATTGCAAGATATGAAATTAATAAAACCCATTTCCTTCACTCCACCATTGGCAGCTGTGTCAGCAGCTGACCTGCTCAGCTCTGGAATTCCCACCTTCAACCTCTCTCCCTTTCTCTGCCCTTTGTTGTTGTGTTCATCAGACCTTTCGTCAGTTGCCCTTAATTCTCTCTGTAACTTGATAGAGTCATAGAGTCATAGAGATGTACGGCACAGAAACAGACCCTTCAGTCCAACCCGTCCATGCCGACCAGATATCCCAACCCCAATCTAGTCCCACCTGCCAGCACCCAGCCCATATCCCTCCAAACCCTTCCTATTCATATACCCATCCAAATGCCTTTTAAATGTTGCAATTGTACCAGCCTCCACCACTCCCTCTGGCAGCTCATTCCATACACGTACCACCCTCTGTGTGAACAAGTTGCCCCTTAGGTCTCTTTTATGTCTTTCCCCTCTCATCCTAAACCTATGCCCTCTTGTTCTGGACTCCCCCACCCCAGGGAAAAGATTTTTCTATTTATCCTATCCATGCCCCTCATGATTTTGTAAACCTCTATATGGTCACCCTTCAGCCTCCGACACTCCAGGGAAAACAGCCCCAGCCTGTTCAGTCTCTCCCGATAGCTCAAATCCTCCAACCTGGCAACATCCTTGTAAATCTTTTCTGAACCCTTTCAAGTTTCACAACATCTTTCCGATAAGAAGGAGACCAGAATTGCACGCAATATTCCAACAGTGGCCTAACCAATGTCCTGCACAGCCGCAACATAACCTCCCAACTCCTGTACTCAATACTCTGACCGATAAAGCATACCAAACGCCTTCTTCACTATCCTATCTACCTGCGGCTCCACTTTCAAGGAGCTATGAACATACACTCCAAGGTCTCTGTGTTCAGCAACACTCCCCAGGACCTTAACATGAAGTGTATAAGTCCTGTTCTGATTTGCTTTTCCAAAAAGCAGCACCTCACTTTTATCTAAGGTAAATTCCATTTGCCACTTCTCAGCCCATTGGCCCATCTGGTCCAGATCCTGCTGTAATCTGAGGTAACTTTCTTCGCTGTCCACTACACCTCCAATTTTGATGTCATCAGAAAACTTAGTAGCTACACCTCTTATGCTCACATCCAAATCATTTATGTAAATGACAAAAAGTAGAGGGCCCAGCACCGATCCTTGTGGCACTCTACTAGCCACAGGCCTCCAGTCTGAAAAACAGCCGTCTACCACCACTCTCTGTCTTCTACCTTTGAGCCAGTTCTGTATCCAAATGGTGAGTTCTCCCTGTATTCAGTGAGATCTAACCTTGTTAACCAGCCTCCCATGAGGAATCTTGTTGAATGCCTTATTCAAGTCAATATGGATCACATCCACTGCTCTGCTCTCATCAATCGGCTTTGTTACCTTGGTCATGTTGCAGCTGTATCGGGCACTGGTGAGACCACTTTTGGAATATTGCGTGCAATTCCAGTCTCTTCTGTATCAGAAGGATGTTATGAAACTTGAAAGGGTTCAGAAAAGATTTCCAAGGATGTTGCCAGTGTTGGGGGGTTTGAGCTATAGGGCATGGCTGAATAGGCTGGGGCTATTTTCCCTGGAGCATCAGAGGCTGAGGGGTGACTTTATTGAGGTTTATAAAATCATGAGTGGCACGGATAAGGTAAATAGGCAAGGTTTTTTCCCTGGAATGGGAGAGTCCAGAACTAGAGGGCTTAGGTTTAGGGTGAGAGGGGAAAGATATAAAAGGGACCTAAAGGGCAAAGTTTTCATGCAGAGGGTAATGCGTGTATGGAATGAGCTGCCAGAGAAAATGCTGGAGGCTGGTATTATTGTGATATTTCAAGGCATCTCGATGAATAGAAAGAGCTTGGAGTGATACGGGCCGGGTGCTGACAAATGGGACTCGATTAGGTTAGGATATCTGGTCGGCATGGATGAGTTGGACTGAAGGGTCTGTTTTCGTGCTGAACATCTCTATGACTCTAAGTGTTAGTTATGAGGGAGCATCGTTTGAAGATAAAAGGGGGAACGTTTAAATGAGATGTGAGAAGTGTGTTTTCGGGCAGAGGATGGTATGTACCTGTGATACACTCCCAGACGAGGTAGTGAAGACAGATACAACAGCAATGTTTAAAAGGCGTTTTGACAGATACTTTTAAAAGGAAGGGAATAGAGGGATATGGACCAGGTAGAGGCACAAAGTATTTGGTTGAGGAATGCATCATGTGTTGGCGTCGGCTGACATGGTGGCCATAGGCCCTATTCATGTGCTTTACTGTTCTTTGCAGGCCATTCACCCATCAGGCCAGTTCCACCATTCTCCATCTGATCAAAGACTCGTCCTCCACAGCTATATGTGGCAAGGAGTTCCAAAGTCTCACAACCCTCTGAGAGAAGAAATTGCTCCTCATCAAAGCTGTGAATTTATTCTGAGACTATGCCCTCTGGTCCTAGACTCTCCCATAAAGGGAGACATCAAAAACGCTGTTGTCACAAATGTGGACTGTACAATTACAGCGACCAGGAAGTTTAGATGTAGCCAGCACGGCCCAGTGCATGTGCTTGTTCCTTTCTAACTGTTTAACAATTTGCAAGTTTTGATGGTTTTATGGAAGCCAACTTCTGGGGAACTGGAATCAAAGAGAACTCAAATCTTTTGTTCAGTGAGTGCAGTAGAGATCCATATACATTGAATTGAATTGAATTTATTGTCACGTGTACTGAGGCTGGAGTGGGGGTGGGGGCGGAGAGGTCAGGAAGAAGATTTCTCCAGTTTCCTCATTTCCCCTCCCCCCACCTTGTCTCAGTCAAATCCCTCAAACTCAGCACCACCTTCCTAACCTGCAATCTTCTTCCTGACCTCTCTCCCCCACCCCCACTCCGGCCTATCACCCTCACCTTGACCTCCTTCCACCTATTGCATTTCCAACGCCTCTCCCCAAGTCCCTCCTCCCTACCTTTTATCTTAAATACAGGGGGGGTCGGTTTCTCTTCGGAGGGTCGGTATGGACTTATTGGGTCGAAGGGCCTGTTTCCACACTGTAGGGAATCTAATCTCATCTAATCTAATCTAACAGTAAGTAGAAACTGTTACTAAACCAGCTGGTGCATGTGTTCAGGCTTCTGTACCTTCTCCCCGGTGGTAGAGGTTGTAGAAAAACATTGCTAGGATGGGATGGATCTTTGAGAATGCTCGCGGCCTTTCCTTGACAGCAAGCCTGGTAGATGGATTCTGTGGATGGGAGGTTGGTCTTTGTGATTGTCCGGGCCGAGTTCACCACTCTCTGTAACAGTCTCCGGTCTTTCTTGGTATTCTTCTTGAATGGTACAGTTGCCATACCAGGTAGTGATACATCCAAACAGAATGCTCTTGATAGCGCACCTATAAAAGTTAGCAAGGGTATTCGCCGTCATGCTAAATTTCCTCAGCTGCCTGAGGAAGAAGAGATATTGTTGGGCCTTTGTAACCAGTGCGTCTGCATGAAGAGTCCAAGAAAGCTTGTTGTGAATGACTACTCTCAGGAGCTTGACACACTCTACTCATTCCACCTCTGTACTGTCAATGTGTAGGGGGGCATGAGTAACATCCTGCCAAAAGTCAATAATGAGTTCCTTGGTTTTGCCGGCATTGAGAGTTAGGTTGTTCTCAGTGCACCATTTTTCCAGGTCTTCCACCTCCTGTCTGTAGTCTGTTTCATCGCCATCTGAGATTCAACCGACTATGGTGGTGTCATCAGCGAACTTGTAAATGGCATTAGTCTGGTATTTGGTGATGAAGTCATGGGTATACAGTGAGTACAGTAGGGGCTGAGTACACACCCCCGGGGGGCTCCAGTGTTGAGTGTTAGTGAGGATGAAATATTGTCCTCAATCTTCACTGATTGTGGCCTGTGGGTCAGGAAACCGAGGATCCAGTTGCAGAGAGTGGGGCTTAGTCCAAGATCACTAAGTTTAGTAATCAGTTTCAAGGGGATAATAGTGTTGAAGGCTGAACTGTCGTCAATGAGTAGGATTTTCACGTAGCTGTTTTTGGTGTCAAGATGTTCTAGGAAGGAGTGAAGGGCAAGTGATACGGCATCTGATGTGAATCAGTTGGTCCAGTAGGCGAATTGGAGTGGGTCCAGATTAGTGGGGAGGCTGGAAGTGATTAATGCCATGACCAGCCTTTCAAAGCACTTCATGACCACCGAAGTTATGGCCACTGGACGGTAGTCATTGAGATATGCTGCATGAGCCTTCTTAGGCACAGGAGTGATGTTGGCCCTCTTGAAACAGGCAGAGACAGTGGCCTGCTGCAGGGAGAGGTTGAAGATATCCGAGAAGATCTCTGCCAGTTGATCTGCGTATGCTCTGAGTGCATGGCCTGGTACTCTGTCTGGTCCCATCGCTTTCACTGGATTCACATGAATAAAATCCCACTTCTTAATATGTTGTGGATAAGAAAGCTGGTAACAATACCCTCCCGGGTCCAGCATTGACTCTTCTTATTTGTCTTCTTAGTACAGAGGCAAATGTTAAATAAGAAAATCCAAAAGCACAACAGACTCCGAAAAACAAACAGCACTGATACATGGAGAAGTTTCCCCCTTTGCTACCCATTCCCTTTTCATATTTAATCAGTCAGTTTATGTGTCAATTAACTTTAGTCAGCCATTTAAGTCTTGTAAGACTGACAAAAAAGTCATGATCAGATAACTGTTGGGGAAATTAGTGACGCCAAGGATATACTTGGATTGAGTGCCCTTCAGAAAAAGTTCACTGGACTAATTCCTGGGATGCAGGAGTTTTGTTTTGAGGAAAGGTTGAAAATGTTGGGCCCAATTTTTAAAAATTTGTTGACAGGATGTGTGTGTTACTAGCTCAACTAATATTTGTAGCCCATACCTAATGCTTGAGAAGGTGTAGTGAGCCAACTTCTTGGACTCCGATAATCCATATGGTGGAGATCAACTTACAGTTCTGTTAGGGAGGGATGATTTGGAGGTGCAGGTGTTGTACTGGGGTGTACAAAGTTAAAACTCACACAACACCAGGTTATAGTCCAACAGGTTTATTTGGTTACTTGGTTAACAGTCCAGCACCGGCATCTCCAAATCAGGTTTATTGGGAAGCACTAGCTTTCGGTGTGCTGTTCCTTCATCACATGGTTGTGCAGTATAAGATCGTAGGACCACAGAATTTGTAGCAAAAGTTTCCAGTGTGATGTAACTGAAATTATGTATTGAAAATGACCTGGATTGTTTGTTAAATCTCTCATCTTTTTAAATGAACATGTTGTTTTCAGTTCTTTCATACGTAAATTGCAGAACTTTTTTGAAGTTGCATTCTCAAGTGAACTTTAACAATTGGTGTCGTGTCAGCCCAAGTAATGCATTGAAGATGTGAGATGCCCTGTATGAGACTCTGTGCCACAATGGTCAGACTGATTCTAATCTAAAAGACATATTTACAGAATCTTACATTGATTCTTGCAGTTTTTGAGCAAAATAAAATGTAATTCTGCAAGTACAAATTCACCCAACAAATGTGTGTGTGTGTGTTGGGGGGGTGGGGGGATTGGGAAGGGTATTGAGTGTCTGTGAGAAAGTGTATGTATGTGTATGTGTGAGTGAGTGTAAAGGGGTGTAAGTCTGTGAGAGGTTGTGTGTGTTCATGTGAGTGTGGGAGTGTATGTGTGAGTGTATAAGAGAGAGCTTGTGCATGAGAGAGGATCCGCGTGAGTGTATGGGTCTGTAGGAGTGTGTGTGTGTTTGTGTAGGAGTGTGTGTGTCTGTGTCTGTGTGTGCATCTGTCTGAGTGTGTTATGTCTGTGTGCCTGTGTTTGTGTGTATGTAGTGCAGTGGGGTCACCTGTAGAGTGACATGAACCCAAGGTCCTGATTGAGGCCATTCCCATGGGTACCAGCCTTGGCTATCAGCCTCTTGTTACGACACGGGGTAAACTCTCCTGCTTAACTTAAAACCAGCAACACAGAAAAGATGTATCCCATGCAGTAATCTGTTAAAGTCAAGTGGCCAAGAACTATTTAAAGTGAAAATTAACAACTTTATTTCTTAAGAACATAGAATAATAGTATAACAGAGAATAATTTACTCATAACTATTTGCCATTCCTTACTCTAACCAATCTGTTACCTTCCCTTCTATAATAGTAGTCCGATAAAACTCCCAATTAAAATTTACAAAAAACAACACTTCTTATCTCAAAACCAGGCAGCTGTAGATTCTTGTCTTTGGATTTTCCTGTGTCTTCTTTTCTCCTTGTTTGGAATTTCTGCATTACATGTTACTGATCAAAAAGGGCCTTTTAAGACAGCTCTTTTTTCAGGCAGTCTGTTTCCATGCTGGGCCATGGCAGTTCTGATCTCAACTGTTCAATTTTCCCCGTTCTTATATTCCAGAGCATCAGATTATGTCATTGGCCCTCAAGATTGTCAATACACTCAATACAAACTTGATTGGAGTTTGATATGTTTCAGATATAATTTAAACTGATTGGCCGAATTCAAATTTGTTTTTGTCTCCAAGCAAGGAACTAATTGAGTTGTTCGCCTCAGTGTTACATTGTTACCTTTTTGAGAACACTTGGTGCTATATCCGGTAGTTATGCTGCTTTGAACTCTCTTAAAGTACACCCACGTCTTCATAACACTCTGCTCAACCACTTTGCGTAGTTGCCTGTTCTGAAGTCTGCCTTTCGAGGACGGTCACCCAAAGGTCCAAAGTCGAATGTCTCGGACCACTGAAGTGTTCTCTGACTGGGGGGAGCACTCCTGTCTGTTGACATTTGTCCATTGCTGTACCCTCTGCTCAGTCTCACCGATGGATTTCCACTGAAGTTTAGAAGATTTTATTATCATATACAGGCTGTCCCATTCTGAAGACTGTTTGCAAGTCAATTTGTACTCAAGTTGGAACACAGTGCAGTGCAGCTGTTTATAAGTCCAGGAAACGTTCATATGGCAGCTTTTCAAAATAATATCCTGGTTTGGAATGACCTTCAGAAGTACGAGTGTTCATAAGTCAGACATGCATAAGTGGGGACTCTCGAAAAGACTCTGACAGACTTTGGTATGATAGACGTTGGGAGGATACATCATCTCATGGGGGAATGTGGATGAAGGTTTGAAAATAAGGGATCCCAATTTATGACAGAGATAATGAAGAATTTCCTTTCACAGAGGGTTCCAAGTCTTTGGAATTGTCTTCCCAGAAAGATGGACAGATCTTTAATTAATAATGAGTCAAGCATTATAGGGGCAGTCAGGAATGTTCAGTTAAGGCCACGGTCAGATCAGACATGATCTTAATGAATAGCAGTGCCTTATCGTCAGGCAGTATTGCCTACTCCAGCTCCTGTTTCATAATGATATTCACAGGAACAACTGAGACTGCAGCCCATTATTGCTGGATATTCATCTTCCTTTCCTATTGAACTGCTGATGGCTCATTCGAAATCTTGATTTCCCAAGATAACTGTTGGTCTCCGGGTGATCATTGCCATAAAGACTGCAAAAAAAGTCTTGTTATTACCGCTCTATTGTCCACTTAGCAGAAGGTTTAGCTCAATTTTAAACATTGTCAAAAAACTGACAACACAGAATTGAATGAAATGTGCAGCACACAAATAGACGATTTGCTCCAGTGGGTGATCACTATTGATTATATTCCTTGCAAGCCATATCGCAGTTGATCAATATTTGATTCATTTGTCAATCTCTTTTCATCCAGTTTCAGATTAAATGCATTGACATTATTCTCTTCAACCACTTCCTGTTCCACAGTGATTCTCACTGCCCTTGTGTTGAAGAATTTTCTCCAAAAATGCTTTTTTTTTGGAAAATTTGTGAATTCTGTTTCTCATGGATTGTATTTTGCTCTCACCAGTATGTGAGAAATGTTTCTTAATGTTTACCCAGTTAAACTTCTTCAAAATTTTAAAGACCTCTGTAAAGTCACCTCTCAATTTTTTTTGGAAGAGAAGATCCCAAGATATTTCAGTCTGTCTTGATAGGCTCTAATCCCTAAATTCCGAAAATGACCTTGTAAATCGTGTTTTCATCTTCACCAATACTTCTAAAATCTTGTAATAATATGGGAATTGGACCTGTGTACAGTGACTCTCAGTGTGGGCACACTAAGGTTACAGCCACTTCAAACAGACATGAACATCCAGGGTGAAAAAACTAACAGAGGGCAAGAGGATTGGCCGCAAGCGAACCGACTTTGGAGACTGAGAGAGTACACCTCCATCCAGGGCCCCAAAGGATCTTTTCACATCTGGCAGATATTTCCCTGCACATCCACCCACCTCATCTCATTTCCAAGGCTGAGAGATTAGTACCGGGCAGAAGACAGAGTGTAATATCCTTACTTTTGTGGTTTGTGGTTGAAGAATAGAGAGATGCAGATTGAGAGAGAGCAACATGCTTTGGTGAGCAGTGGGTGAAGTTAAGTAATTTGTTCCTAGTTACTTGTTTGATGTTGGTAAGGATCACAATGGCAGGGGAACTCTGCACGATGATATACAATATGTGGGAAATCAAGGACACGCCCACTACCCATGGTGGCCATGTACACAGAAAGTACATTCAGCTGCAGCTCCTTATTGACCGCATGGAGCAGCTTGAGCTTCAGATGGACTCACGATAGAGCATTGATAATGCTGTGGACACCATGGATAGCACATTGAGCGAGCTAGACACATCAAAAGGAATGGCTCCACAGATAGAAAAGCATTGAGGGGTCACGGGAAGACTAGGAAGCCTGGGTAGGCTGTGCAGGATTCCTCTCTTGCCATTCCTCTCTCCAACAGATATACCATGTTGGATACTGTAGTGGGGGATGGCATCTCAGGTGAAAGCAGCAGCAGCAAAGTTTGTGGAACCATGGTTGGCTCTGTTGCACAGGAGGGGAGGAAAAAAACTGGAAAGCCTGAGTGATAGGGGACTCAGTTTAAGAGGAAATAAAAAGTGCTTCTGTGGCTGCAGATAAGATTCTCAAATGGTACGTTGCCTCCCTAGTGCCAGAGTCAGGGATGTCTCAGAAATTACTGCAGAACATTCTGAAGAGGGAGAGTGAACAGCCAGCAGAAGTGGTGCAGGTCAGTACTAACCACAACATGGGTGAAAAAAGAAATAGTGTCTTGCAACCAGGATTTTAAAGAGTTAGGTTGTAGATTAAAACAGAAGCCCACTCTGGTTGGATGGCACGGTGGCACAGTGGTTAGCACTGCTGCCTCACAGCGCCAGAGAGCCGGGTTCAATTCCTGCCTCAGGCGACTCTCTGTGTGGAGTTTGCACATTCTCCCCGTGTCTGCGTGGGTTTCCTCCGGGTGCTCTGGTTTCCTCCCACAATCCAAAAATGTGCAGGTCAGGTGAATTGGCCATGTTAAATTGCCCGTGGTATTAGGTGAAGGGGTAAATGTAGGGGAATGGGTCTGGGTGGGTTGCACTTCGGCGGGTCGGTGTGGACTTGATGGGCCGAAGGGCCTGTTTCCACACTGTAAGTAATCTAATCTGAAACCACTAGGATTCTAAAGAAAGGTCACTGGACCCAAAACATTAACTCTCCAGATTTTCCAGCATTTTCTTTTTACTCCTGAAATTGTAATCTCTGGATTACTTTTGTGCCATGTGCTAAGTGTAGGAATAGGAAGATAAGTCAGATGAACACATGGTGTAAGAAGGACAGCTTTTGAGTTTTGGATCATTGGAACATCTTCCACCTGAATCTGAATGGATCCAAGATCATTGCTGGGAGGTTTGCTCATCTTTGCAGGCATGTTTTTAACTGATATGTCAGGGGAATGGGGCACAGATTAGATGTAAAGTTGAAAGCAAGGTCCTATCCCATAAATAAGGAATGTGAGGACAGTCCAGTAAGCAGAAAAGGGATGAACAGGATAAAGTACACGGGAGGTCTGGAAACCTCCATTTTATCAATTCTAATGCAAAGAGCCTTACTGGAAAGGCAAATAAACTTAGCGCATTCATCAGCATGTGGGACTATGACATCACTGAGACATGGCTGAAGGGAGGATCAGAGTGGCAGCTCAATATTCCAGAGTCTGGAAACTTTTAGTATGATGGGGTATCGTGGGGCAAGGCAGAGAGTAGGGGAGTAACTGGAGGCATTGTATTGTATATGGGAAGTAATGAGGAAGGACTTCCTACAAAGTTCTTCAAGTGAGGCCATCTGGGTCGAGCTCAGATTATACTACAGGCCTCCCAACAGTCAGAGGGAGATGGAGGAGCAGATATGTCGGCATATCACAGAAAGCTCTGAAAAAAACAGACTTATAGTTGGTTGGGAATTCAACTTTGCTGATCCCATTGGACTGGGGATCGTGAGACCAGGAAATTTTCCATCATGCCAGGTTTGTGAGACTGGGGCAATGGACTTTTACCATCAAGCTGGGGTTTGTGGGTCAGGATCATGGAAATTGAGACGGAGATCCAAGTACCAGCCATCGCCCAAGAGTCTCTGACAGGCAAAAGACAGTGAGGCTTGCTTATTGAAGTGAATAGACTATTCATTCATTTGCACATGCTGAAATATGATTAAGCGAATATATTTTTTCATATCAAAGTGCAAGTGCCTTCTTGTATTCATTTTAAGCAGACCTTAAAGAACCATTAGGTACTTGCAGCTCATGAATACACTGATTTATGGAACGCATCCTGATTAAGATGACCAGTTTTAGAAACATTTCTGAAATCTTTTGTGAATGAGGAAGAAATAGGTTGACATCAGCATGCTTTCTTCTCATCATTTTACCTTCTTTCTCTTGAGATATTAGATATATCAGATTGTCATTTTGAAGATGACAAGTTTATTCAGCTCAATTTGTCAATCAAAGATCACTGCTAATTTTTTACATCAATCTGTAATTACCATGAAGTCAGCAACCAGCAAAGTGGTGAATAACAGAAGATAAAAAAAAGGTTTCAAATGATGGATGAACAGCAAGGCACCAATCTTGAAGATGCAGAAAGTGACTGTCTGTCAACCAAAGTTTAGAACTTTAACAAAGAATTTTAAACCTGAGCTTCACACAATCTCTCAATCCCTTTTGATCAGAACAACTTATCTTGATATAGCACCTTTAAGGTAGTAAACTGAAAAAGAACTGTCAAAGAGTGTTCAATAAAAACTGAAAGAACTGCAGATGCTGTAAATGAGAAACGAAAACAGAAGTTCCTGGAAAAGCTCAGCAGGTCTGGCAACATCTGTGAAGAGGAATCAAAGGAAATGTTTTAGGTCCGGTCACCCTTCCTCAGAGCTGATCTTGCAGATCTGAAGAAGGGTCACCAGACTCAAAACGTTTAATTTGATTTTTCTTCACAGGTACTGACAGAATTGCTGAGTTTTTCCAGCAACTTCTATTTTTGTGTCAAAGAACGCTGCTGGGTATTTTAAGTCCAGACTGAAGTGTTGAGTCCTTGTACAACATCTTATCATCTGAGTGTGAACTATATCCTGAATATTACGATATTAAAGGTCCTATAAGATGGGACCGAAATTACTTGTGGTATTGCTCTGACAAAATGATCCAATTTGTCCTGCTTTCATCTCTTTTCTCATAATCCTGCAAAATCTTATGGAATTAAGATCCATTTTCCTTTCACAAGTTAGTTTTGAATCTGCTTTTGGCAGTACATTCTATATAAAGGTATTCTCATCTCCCCTCTGGTTCTTTTGCCAATAATCTGAAATCTTTCTGGTGCTTTTGCCAATTGCATGTTTCAGTGACTAACCCTCCCACCATTAGAAACAGTTTCTCATTATTTTGTCATTAAAATTATCCATCATTCTGAGCATCTTGATTGAATGTCTTCTTAACCATCTCTGCTTTGAGAAGAATACCTCCAGCTTCTGACATCACTGTTCAGAATTATGGAGACTAGTTAGAAGAAACCAAATTTCTTGAAACCAGAGAAGAGACAATTCTGAGGAGCTTTAACAGAATTGCTCAAGATGATGAAAGTCGGTCCAAATGGCATAAGTTTGTACAATACACTGAGAATGGAGAGACATGAACATTTGACACAGGAACAGAAGAAGTACAATCTGAAGCTGGCCTTTGACTCTTTGCCCATTCAAACTATTCAGTTGCTGGGTCAAAATCCTGGAATTCGCTCCTGAAGGGCATTGTAGGCCAACCTATAATGTGTGGGCTACAGCCATTTAATAAGGCACCACCACCCTCTCAAGGGTAACTAGAAACGGGCAATAGATGCTGGCTGGCCATTGATGCCCACGTCCCGTGAGTGAATATAAAAATATGAAGCTCATTACAGACCTTCCACCTCAACTCCACCTGCCTACATATCCATTCTCTTCAGTGTCCAAACATCTACAGGCCGTTCTGCTATAATGTATGTTTCGTGAATACGAATTCGCTGTGACACAATTTACAAATTAGGGACGTTGTTTCTCAAGAACAAACATTTAACTGTAGAGCTGTAGAGTGATTACATCACCAACACTTTAAGCGCTGTTTCTAAAATGCACAGTCTCTGTAATGCTGGGTTGCGCAACGACGTAACCATCACCTCACATAAGAACTACCTGTCTCGATCTTTGTCTTGAAAGCACTCAAGTACTGAGTGTTCACAGCCATCAGGGATAGAAAACACCAAAGAACAATAGGAACATACTAAATAGGAACAGTGGAAAGCCATGTCACCCATCAAGCCTGCTCCACCATTCAATAAGCTCATGGCTGATCTTTTTCTGGACTCAGGTCCACTCAACCACCCACTCACTATAACCCTCAATCCCTTCACAGTTCAAAAATCTATCAATCTTTCCCGTAAAAACTTTCAACAAGGTAGCCTCGACTGCTTCACTGAGCAGGGAATTCCACAGATTCACAACCCTTTTGATGAAGAAGTTCCTCCTCAACTCAATCCACTTCCCCTGATTTTGAGGCTAAGCCTTGGCTCTAGTTTTCTCCGGCCAGTGGAAACCACCCGTGTGTTTCTGTCATCTCTATTCCCTTCATAATTTTATACGTTTCTGTAAGATCCCTCCTTTATTCTTCTAAATCCCAATGAGTATAGATCGAGTCGACTCAAACTCTCCTCATGAGCCAGCCATCTCAATTCCAAAATCAACATAATGAACGTCCTCTGCACCCCCTGTAGTGCCAGTATATCCTTTGTCAAGTAAGGAGACCAAAACTGCACACTGTACTCCAGGTGTGGCCTCACCAGCACCCTATACAGCTGCAACATAACCTTTCTGCTTTTAAACTCAACCCTTTTAGCAATAAAGGACAAAATTCCATTTGCATTCTGAATTACCTGCTGCATCTGCAAACCAACTTTTTGTGTTTCATGCACACCCAGGTATCTCTGCATAGCAGCATGCTGCAATTTTTGACCATTTAAATAATAGTCCATTTTGCTGTTATTCCTCCCAAACTGGATGACCTCACATTTGCTAACATTGGACTCCATCTTCCAGACCCTTGCCCACTCACTTAACCTCTCCATATCCCTCTGGAGATTCTCAGTGTCTTTGGCACACGTTGCTCTCCCATTCATCTTAGTTTCATCAGTGAAGTTTGACATGTGGGCTCCAACTCCAAATCATGTATGTAAATTGTAAACAAATGCCGTCCCACTATGGATCGCTGAGGCACACCATAAACCACTGATCAGCATCCTGAAAACTACCCATTTATTCTCACTCTTTGATTTCTGTTTGTTAACTGATGTTCTATCCATGCTAATACACTACCTGTAGCACCGTGCATATTGATCTTACACAGCAGCCTTTTGTGTGGCACCTTGTCAAATACCTTCTGGAAATCCAGATACACATCCATCGGTTCCCTGTTGTGCACCGTGCTCGTAGTGACGTCAAAGAATTCCAGTGAATTAGTTCAATGTGATCTACCTTTCAAGAACCCATGTTGCATCTGCCAGGTGGGACAAATTCCATCCAGATGTCTCACTATTTCTTCCTTGATGGTAGATTCAAGCATTTTCTCCATGCCAGAAGTCAAGCTAATAGGCTTATAGTTACTTGCCTTTTCTGTCACTCCTGTTAACCTTTAACGATTTCTGAATCCTCTAGTTTCCTTGAATCTTTGCTACTTTGTAAGTATTCAGTTTCAATTTGACACCCTCTATTTCCTGAGGTATTCCTTGCTGATTATTCCTTCTCCTACAGTCCTTCCTTTTCACTGCTATGTACTTTTGTTGAGCACTATGAAAATCGCCTTGAAAGTCCTCCACTGTTCCTCAATTGTCTCACCATATAGTCTTTGCTCCTGGTCTACCTGAGCTAACTCCTCCCTCATCCCATTGGAGCCACCTTTGTTTAGGCACAAGACACTGGGATTGGATTTTACCTTCTCACCTTCCAGCTATATTTTGAATTCAACCATAAAGTGATCGCTCTTTCTGAGAGGATCCCTAACTATGAGGTCATCAATTGTTCCTGTCTCTTTTACACAGGACCAGATCGAGGATAGCTTGCTCCCTCACCGGTTCCATTACATACTGTTTGAGGAAATTATTGCAGACACATTCTATGAACTCCTCAAAGTTGGCTTGAACAATTTGGATTGACTATTCAAAATATAAATTAAACTTCCCTTTGATAATTGCCATACCATTTCTGCATTCATGACTTATTTCTGTGTTTATTGCCAGCCCCATTCTGATATTGTTATTGGGTGGTCTATAGACTATGCCTATTTGTGACTTTTTCCTCATACTGTTTCTAATTTCCACTCATTTTGATTCAACCTTTTGCTTCACAGAACCGATGCCGTTTCTCACAACCACCCTAATGCCACCCTTAAGTATCAGAGCGACACCACTTCCCTTTCCTTCCTCTCTGTCTTTTCAAATAGTCTGAGCTTCTAAACATTCCATCACAAGGGAGATTGATTGGTATTTTTGTTGAAGTAATCAACAAACAATCCCTTTAACTCACTGTACATCAATCTTGGGCAAGTCTGTAACATACATGTCAACGAAGAATATTTCCACATGGTAAAAAGGCCCCATCTCTGTGGCCACAGTGTCTCAACAAAGGAAAGCTGGACCTGCTCACCCATTGAATCAATTGGATTAACAATGTGCATTTTCAAGCAAAATGGTTAGCATTGATACATTACAAGTGTATTGATTGCTAATTGCAGTCAAAGAGTTTCTCTCCCATGAGAAGTGGTGTTATTGATCTGTTCAGAAACAGTGATGAGCCCAAACTGACACCCAGCTTTTAACAAGCACGGTGGTGCAATCAATTGTGAGAAAGTGGTCTGGCTGGAAAAAAAATGCAGTTTACCTGATTTACGAGAACAGTTAATAAGGAAGCTAATTTCTGCCTCCATTGAAAATATATCTGTCTCTGACAGTCAATGCAATTTTGCTCACAATATGTCATTTCTTTTCTGTTTCAGAAGAATGGAATTGTGCTCCAATAAGTGGATCAAATTTGTAAGGAACAGCTCGATCAGTGATCTTGATTGGGATAAAACATGCCAGACAGGTTGGGGTAGGTGGTCTACAGTTAGTCAAGGACAGAGAACGTGTTGGTGAAAATTATTCAGAGATCTGCTTATTTGTTCCCAGTAACCCTTTCATCCTGTGTTGGTGCAATTTAGGAGACTTCACAGTTAGTCTTGGAATGAAATAAATTGCTATGATGCATTGTCAAGCCCCACGAATGAATAATGACGACTTGGTTAACAGTGGAAGTGAGCAACTTAACTTTGATGAAATAAAGAGGAGAGAATGACATGTAAAAATATTACAATTTTTTTTTAAGGGAAAGATGATCGGATTCATTATCTGTGATGTTTGGTCACATGAGTTCTGAGACAAAGCTGCTCCAAGTTCTCATCAGATAGTTGCTGAACAGTGACGATCTTGTACCAACATTCCATACCTAGAGATAAATAACTTCGCCATCAGCATCAGGAAGTCAGATGTCATCAACCAGGATGCTATGTGTCAGCAGTAACAATAACCCAGGAAATTGTTGAGCATTTCACATATCTGTGCTCCACGACCACGAGTAGTCTATCACTTCCAATGCTGGAAACAGCATGCACACAACAGAAGCTGCAACTGTTAAGGCCCAAGCTTGAAACAACTCTACAGAAGTCAGTATCTTGTCATCAAGTCACCCTTTATTTACAAAGTTAAAAATCACACAACACCATTATAGTCCAATAGGTTTATTTGGAAGCACTAGCTTTCGGAGCGCTGCTCCTTCATCAGGTGGTTGTGGAGAATAAGATCATGCTCACAGAATTTATAGCCAAAGGAGTCCTGTGTCATGGAGATGTGATACAATAAACAATCTTAGATTAAAACTTTCATCTCTTATTCTGGGATGTGCTGGTTTCTGTTCTTCGATATGTAAATCCCAGAACTTCTTTTAAATTACATTCTCTAGATAGCTCAGGTCTTTAAACTATAGGTGTAAAGTCTGTCTGTGTCCCAATACTACCTCAGACTGACAAACCTTCTGTCTCGTTTTACAGAGTTTTACGTGGATTCATGCAGTTTTTGAGCATAATAAAATGTAATTTACAAATGAACAGTCCTTCATTCAGTCATTCAGTCAGGGACCAGAGACTCGGTTTCCCTGCAACTCACTGGATTACAGCCTTAGCTGGGAATTAGAATCATTCTAAAACTTCAGTACTTGATTTAATATGGAACGGCAGTATGGTATTGGATGATCAGTGTATTGTCTTGTGAATGAGACATTGTACCAAGGTCCAGTTTACCCACTCAAGTGACAAGTTCCACAGACCATTTGTAGCATCAGAGAGTCATTCAGCATGAAAATAGACCCTTCTCTCCATCTCGTCCATGCCGGTCAAGTTTCCCAGCCTAAACTAGCTCCATTCGCCTACATTTGGCACATATCCATCAAACCCTTTCCTATACCTGTACCTTTCCAAATGTCTTTTGACACATGAACGGGAGGTGAACAACAGGATAGAAACTGTGTATGGGCAATAAGTAGTGGGTCAAAATCAGGATGAGGAATCAATGCAGGCTTGGTGGGCCGAAGGGCCTGTTTCTATGCTGTATTAAATGTTGTAATTGTACCTGCATCTACCACTTCCTCTGGCAGTTCATTCCACATATGAACCACTTAGTGTTAAAGGTTCAGATGAAGAGGAATTTCTTAAATGTGTACAAGACAATTTTCTGATTCAGTATGTAGATGTACCTACTAGAGAAGGTGCAAAACTTGGGAAATAAGACAGGGAAGGTGACTGAGGTGTCAGTGGGGGTGCACTTTGGGGCCAGTGACCATAATTCTATTAGATTTAAAATAGTGATGGAAAGGGATAGACCAGATCTAAAAGTTGAAGTTCTAAATTGGAGAAAGGCTAATTTTGATGGTATTAGGCAAGAACTTTGAAAAGCTGATTGGAGGCAGATGTTCACAAGTAAAGCAACAGCTGGAAAATGGGAAGACTCAGAAATGAGATAACGAGAATCCAGAGAAAGTATATTCCTGTCAGGGTGAAAGGGAATGCTGGATGACTAAAGAAATTGAGGGTTTGATTCAGAAAAAGAAGGAAGCATATGTCAGGTACAGACAGGATAGATTGAGTGAATCCTGAGAAGAGTATAAAGGAAGTAGGAGTACACTTAAGAGGGAAATCAGGAGGGCAAAACGGGAACATGAGATAGCTTTGGCAAATAGAATTAAGGAGAATCTAAAGGGTTTTTACAAATATATTAAGGACAAAAGGGTAACTAGGGAGAGAATAGGGCCCCTCAAAGATCAGCAAGGCGGCCTTTGTGTGGAGTCACAGAAAATGGGGGAGATACTAAATGAATATTTTGCATCAGTATTTACTGTGGAAAAGGATATGGAAGATATAGACTGTAGGGAAATAGATGGTGACATCTTGCAAAATGTCCAGATTACAGAGGAGGAAGTGCTGGGTGTCATGAAACAGTTAAAGGTGGATAAATCCCCAGGACCTGATCAGGTGTACCCGAGAACTCTGTGGGAAGCTAGAGAAGTGATTGCTGGGCCTCTTGCTGAGATATTTGTATCATTGATAGTCACGGGTGAGATGCCGGAAGACTGGAGGTTGGCAAACGTGGTGCCACTGTTTAAGAAGGGTAGTAAAGACAGGCCAGGGAACTATAGACTGGTGATCCTGACCTCGGTGGTGGGCAAGTTGTTGGAGGGGATCCTGAGGGACAGGATGTACATGTGTTTGGAAAGGCAAGGACTGATTAGGGATAGTCAACATGGCTTTATTCATTGGAAATCATGTCTCCCAAACTTGATTGAGTTTTTTGAAGAAGTAACAAAGAAGATTGATGAGGGCAGAGCAGTAGATGTGATCTATATGGACTTCAGTAAGGTGTTCGACAAGGTTCCCCATGGGAGACTGATTAGCAAGGTTAGATCTCATGGAGTACAGGGAGAACTAGCCATTTGGAAACAGAACTGACACAGAGGTAGAAAACAGAGGGTGGTGGTGGAGGGTTGTTTTTCACACTGGATGCCCGTGACAAGTGGAGTGCCACAAGGATCGGTGCTGGGTCCACTACTTTTTATCATTTACCTAAATGATTTGGATGGGAGCATAAGAGGTACAGTTAGTAAGTTTGCAGATGACACCAAAATCGGAGGTGTAGTGGACAGCGAAGAGGGTTACCTCAGATTACAACAGGATCTTGACCAGATGGGCCAATGGGCTGAGAAGTGGCAGATGGAGTTTAATTCGGGTAAATGCGAGGTGCTGCATTTTGGGAAAGCAAATCTTTGCAGAACTTATACACTTAATGGTAAGGTCCGAGGGAGTGTTGCTGAACAAGGAGACCTTGGAGTGTATGTTCACAGCTCCTTGAAAGTGGAGTCGCAGGTAGATAGGATAGTGAAGAAGGCGTTTGGTGTGCTTTCCTTTATTGGTCAAAGTATTGAGTACAGGAGTTGGGTGGTCATTTTGCGGCTGTACAGGACGTTGGTTAGGCCACTGTTGGAATATTGCGTGCAATTCTGGTCTCCTTCCTATTGGAAAGATGTTGTGAAACTTGAAAGGGTTCAGAAAAGATTTGCAAGGATGTTGCCAGGGTTGGAGGATTTGAGCTATAGGGTGAGGCTGAACAGGCTACAACTGTTTTCCCTGGAGCGTCAGAGGCTGAGGGGTGACCTTATAGAGGTTTACAAAATTATGAGGGGCATAAATAGGATATGATTTGGAGATAAATGAATAGGACAAAGTCTTTTCCATGGGGTTGGGGAGTCCAGAATGAGAGGGCAGAGGTTTAGGGTGAGAGGGGAAAGATATAAAAGAGACCTAAGGGGCAACTTTTTCTCTCAGAGGGTGGTACGTGTACGGAATGAGCTGCCAGAGGATGTGGTGGAGGCTGGTACAATTGCAACATTTAAGAGGGATTTGGATGGGTATATGAATAGGAAGGGTTTGGAGGGATATGGGCCGGGTGCTGGCAGGTGGGACTAGATTGGGGTGGGATATCTGGTCGGCATAGACAGGTTGGACCAAAGGGTCTGTTTCCATGCTGTACATCTCTATGACTTTATAACTCTTGTGTGAAAACATTGACCCTGAGGTCCGTTTTAAATCTTTTTCCTCTCACCTTAAAACTGTGCCGTCTAGTTTTGAACTCCCGAAGCCTTGGGAAATGACCTTTGCTATTCACTTATCTGTGCTCTAAATGATTTTATAAACCTCTCAACCTCCTACACTCCAGTGAAAACTGTCCCAGCTTATTCAGCCTGTCCTTATAATTTAAACCCTCCAGTCCCGCTAACGTCCTTGTAAATCCTTTCTGCACCTTCTGCAATTTTCAGAGAGTGGCTTCAGTCAAAACCTTCCCAATTCTGGTGGAAGTCAAATCCAAAGGTTATATAATCAGGAAAACCCTCTTTACTCAGAGAGTGACAACATAATAGAACACAGACCAACAAGGAGTGGTTGAGGTAAAGTTTATTCTTCCTCATCAATTCCTTGCCCAAGTAGTGGAGTTTATATGCCAACACGGACCAGCTCAGCTGTGCTCCTGCTTTTGATTTGATTCCGTACAGTGTGGAAACAGGCCCTTCGGCCCAACAAGTCCACACTAACCCTCTGAAGAGCAACCCACCCAGACCCATTCCCCTATATTTACCCCTCTCTAATGCACCTAACACTATGGGCAATTTAGCATGGCCAATTCACCTAACCTGCACATGGGGAGTGTGGGAGGAAACCGGAGCACCTGGAAGAAATCCACGCAGACACGGGGAGAACGTGCAAACTCCAGTTGCCCGAGACAGGAATTGAACCTGGGTCCCTGGTGCTGTGAGGCTGCAGTGCTAACCACTGAGCCACCGTGACGAACCATGTCAGTATTACAGATCCATACACCAAAAAGATCTATATGGGTAGCACAAGCTGAATCAAACCTGACAGGCACACACAAAATCAGAAACTGCTGGAGAGAAAACAGAGTTAACAGCTCGAATCCAGTGAACTGAAAACAAGAAATGGTGGAGATCAGAGCATGTTGCCTGGAATGGAGAATAGGTTGTACGAGGATAGGTTGAGAGTGCTAGGCCTTTTCTCATTGGAACGGAGAAGGATGAGGGGTGACTTGATCGAGGTTTATAAGATGATCAGGGGAATAGATAGTCAGAGACTTTTTCCCCGGATACAACAGAGTGTTACAAGGGGACATAAATTTAAGGTGAAGGGTTGAAGGTATAGGGGGGATGTCAGGGGTAGGTTCTTTACCCAGAGAGTGGTGGGGGCATGGAATGCGCTGCCTGTGTGAGTGGCAGAATCAGAATCATTGGTGACCTTTAAGCGGCAATTGGATAGGTACATGGGTAGGTGCTTAAGCTAGGACAAATGTTCGGCACAACATCGTGGGCCGAAGGGCCTGTTCTGTGCTGTATTGTTCTATGTTCTGTGTCAGACAGCATCCCTGGAGAGAAAGCAAGCTAACCTTTCGAGTCTGGATGACTCTTCATCAGAGCTGAAGTGTGGAGGGGGCAGCATTCATGCATGAGTGGAGAGAGGGTGAGTTGGAGAGAAAGGGTGTTTTTATTTCAGATTAAGTGATTGGAAAGTGAGACTGGTAAAAACAGTGGTGTGTCTAACTGTCAGACTGGAAGGAACAGACAGTCCCATTGGGGTGGGCGGGGGGGAGAGAGGGTGATAGAGAATGTAACAAACATGGCGAAAAGAAAAGGAAGGAATGGGTTCACAATTTGATGGTGTTGACCTCAAACGCATTTCGGGGCAATGGTACTCATGCATCTTCCAAAGAGTTCGGACAAGCAAAGAGTGAAGATGAGATGTTGCTCATCGGGTTTGTGTTGTGATTCTCTGCAGCATTGCAGCATACCAAGGACAGACAAGCAAGATGCTGTGCTAAAATGACCAGCTATGGGAAAGCCGGGGTTATGTTTGCACATGAACCCGGAGGTGTTCTGCAAGTCCAGTGACCCTTCTTCAGAATGGTTCGGCTGAATGGTTGATTTCTGTGCTGTCTTGTTCGATCTAACTATGGGCGGCACGGTGGCACAGTGCTTAGCACTGCTGCCTCACAGCGCCAGAGACCCGGGTTCAATTCCCGCCTCAGGCGACTGACTGTGTGGAGTTTGCACGTTCTCCCCGTGTCTGCGTGGGTTTCCTCCGGGTGCTCAGGTTTCCTCCCACACTCCAAAGATGTGCAGGTCAGGTGAATTGGCCATGCTAAATTGCCCGTAGTGTTAGGTTAGGGGTATGGGTGGGTTGTGCTTCGGCAGGGCGGTGTGGACTTGTTGGGCTGAAGGGCCTGTTTCCACACTGTAAGTAATCTAATCTAACCCAATGTTAACAGATTCTAAGCGATTTGGAGAGATGAAGATGAAGACATGCACACCTTTTCTGTTGTGGAGGGAGTTGATTTCTTTGCTCCATCTCACTTATTCCATCATCAGTGCTTCCTTAATATGTGCTCTGACAATTTATAGCCACCACCTTTTATTTTTGAGCCTGAAATAAAGACATTAACAAATGTAATAATTTGATTAACAAGGCATCAACATTCAATATAAGGACAGGGGGCTGTATCCAAGTGTTCTGCCAAGATTTATTTTCTCACCAGTATCACTGAAACCAACGACCTGGTCATGATCTCAGTGCTGCTTCTGGGAATTAACTGTTAAGAACCAAAATCTGTGTTTCTTAAATTGTGTAAGTGTCTCTGGTTCAAAAAAACGCATTTTCTTGCAATTGTGAAAGGCACAAAATAAATGTGTCTTTTGTTTGAGATGTTTGCAAAGGTTCTAGTAATTGGTATGAACTTGTGAACTAAAAGACCAAAGGCAGTATTTATAAGGTCAGCACTAAAAGCCTTGTCAGCAGCATATAAAATTAGCATTGGGAAAACACTGCTGCACTTATTAATTTTAATCAGGGCAGGAAATCCCTTGAGAAAATGTGAAATCTGAACCACTGGGTCCCTTTATCCTGCATTGATTTAATGTTATAAATGGACTGGCAGTCAAGGGTCTTCATACTTTTATGAGTGTCACTATATTAAACTGATAAAAGTTGTAACTGTATGAGAGAACACAATAAACAAAGAGGGGGTCAATGGATCTTTTGCAGACAGTTAGAAAAGTGTGAAACATCGGTTGGGATAGTTGGAATGGTCATTGTCATTCTCTGACAAACTTATGATGGATTTGATTTAACTGACTGTTCAAGGATTTTCATTCTTGCATATTTTATTACTCTGCCCTGCATTTCAATGGCAAGGCAAGTGTGGAAGTCGTGCTCTGATGCCTGAGGATTCCTTAACCCAATTGAACAGTTGAGGGAATCAACCCATTCTCTTCACTCAGCCATTTGACAAATGTTTCAACCAATTCAAACAGAGAAGCGCAGAGGAGTGAATCAGCCAAACTCGACTTCGCCTCTTGTGGTCTTTCGAAGTCACTGCCAAGGTCCCTCTGTTTTTGTGCTTCAACATCAAAAATGTTCTCTCAGGCCATCTTTTTCTCCAGACTTTAGATAGAAAATGAAATAAGCAAAGTGGATAAGGGGTTCTGATAAATGTAGTGTATCTGTACTTCCATAAGGTAATTGACTAAACGCCACACAAAACGTGAATATGCACGGTAAGATTATTCACGTTTTCGGTAATATATTAGCTTTGATATAGCATTGGTTAACCAACAGAAAGGTTACCTCAGGTGGCTGGTTTTTGATACAGAGTAAAGCTAACAGTGTGAGTTCAATTCCTTCACATGCTGAGGTTATCATAAAGACCTTTCTTTCTCAAGCTGTCTCCTCACCTGAGTCATAGAGTACGCGGATAGACCCTTCAGCCCAAACTGGTCCATCAACACTCACACCATTTCCCTGCACTTAGTCCATATCTTTGTAAACCTTTCTTGTACATGTATTTGGCCAAATACCTTTTAAATGTTTATGTACCTGGCTCAACCACTTCAACTGGCAGCTCATTCCATATGCGCACCACCCTCTGTGTAAAAAATGTTCCCCCTCTGTTTCCCTTTCATTCTTCCACCTCTAACCTTAAATTGATGCCCTCTCATCCTCGATTTCCCCAATCCTGGGAAAAAGACTGAGTGTATTCACCCTTCCGATGCCTCTCATGATTTGAAATACTTCTATAAGGTCCCACCCCCGCTCCAGTCTCCATACTCTGAAGAAAAAAGTCCTTGCTTTTCCAACCTCTCCCAATAACTTAGACCTTTGAGTCCTGGTAACATTCTTGTAAATTTCTCCTGCACTCTTTCCAGATTACGAACAAACTTTCTATAGTAAGGTGGCCAAAACTGAACACAATACTCCAAGTGCGGCCTCACCAATGTCCTGGACAACTGCAACGTAAGTTCCCAACTCATATCCTCAATGCCCTAACTGATGAAAGCTGGTGTGCCAAAAGCCTTCTTCGCTGCCCTCTCGATCTGTGTCTCCACTTTCAGAAAACTGTGAACCTGAACTCCAAAGGCCACCATATTCACCTATGCCCCTGACTCTCTTTAATCTTTGGGATATAACTCATGTCTTCCACCATGAAGACTGACACAAAGAAGTTGTTCAGTTCATCTCCCACTTCTTTGTTCCCTTTACTACTTTTCCAGCAGCCCAATGTCCACTTTTGCATCTCTTTTGCCCTTTATATATCTAAAGAAACTCTTGCAATCTTCCTTTATATTACTAGGCAGCTTACCCTCACATTTAATCTTCTCCCTCCTTATTTCTTTTTAAGTTGTCCTCTGATGGTCTTTGTTGGCTTCCCTTTGTCACATTACATGCCTTCTCTTTTGCTTTCATTCTGTCCCTGACTTCCCTCGTGAGCCATGATTGCCTTGTCCTTCTTTTATTCAGCTTCTTTTTTTTTGCCATGTATCCTGAATTGTTCCTAGAAACCCCTGCCATTGCTATTCCACTGTCTTTCCTGCTAGGCTCCTCTTCCAGTCAATTCTACCCAGCTCCTCCCTTATGCCTCTGTAGTTCTCTTTATTCAACTGTAATACCATTACATCTGATTCCAGCTTCTCCCTCTCAAATTGCAGAGTAAATTCAATCATATTATGGTGAGTGCCTCCTAAGGGTTCTTTCACCTTCAGCTTCCTTATCAAATCTGCCTCGTTACACATCACGGAATCCAGAATTGCCTGTCTGTAATGGGCTCCACCACAAGCTGCTCCACAAAGCCATCTCGTCGACATTCCACAAATTCCTTTTCTTGCGATCCACTCCGAACCTGATTTTCCCAGTCCTCCAGTTTATTGAAATCCCCCATGATCACTGTAACCTGGCTTTTCTTGCATGGCTTTTCTGTCTCCTGGTGTATCTTGTGCCCCACATCCTGACTACTGTTTGAAGGCCTGTACCTAACTCCCATTATGTTTTTTTTCACCTTTATTGTTCCTCAACTGTACCCATTCAAATTCTACATCATCTCACCCTACATCATTTCTTGCTGTCAATTTAATTCCATTTCCTACTAATAAGGCAACCCAAACCACCCTGCCTACCTGCCTGTCATTTCAATAGGATGTATATTCTTGGATATTTAACTCCCAGTTCTGATCACCTTGTAGCCACAGCTCCATGATGCCCATGAAGTCATACCTGACAATTTCAATCTGTGCCACATATTGCATGCATTCAGATAAACACCTTCAGTCCTGTATTTCCTGTCCCTTTTCTCATTGTCATCGCTTTATCCGATGTGCTTGAAGTTAAATTCCTAACCGTTTCCAAACACTCTTGTCCTATTTTGTTTTCTGGAGACTTTAATAACCTCTCCTGAGTTCTCCTTTCTTTGCATTTTTTAAATCCTTCTCCATGCAGTTGAATGCACCTCCCCACGTGCTAACCTGCTGCTTTGTTTCCCTTTACCATTATACTTCTTGGACTTTTACCCTTCCCTTCCCCCACACTTTCTTGTTTAAATTCTTGTTGACCACCCTATTTACCATTTTTGTGAGAACATTGGTTCCAGTTCAGTTCAGGTGGCTATTGTCCTAACAGTAAGATCCCTCCTGTTCCAATACTGATGCCAGTGTTGAAATGGAATGGAACTCCTCTTTCCTGCACCATTCCTTTAGCCATGTGTTTACTTCCATTATTCTTGCATTCCTATGCCAATTTGCATGGGCGTCAGATAATAATCTGGAGATTATCATTCTTGAGTTCCTGTTCTTTAATTTAGTTCCTCATTCCTGATAATTACCAAACAGGTTCTCTTTCCTCATCTTACCTACGCTGTTTGTCCCAAAATGGACCACAACAAGTGGATTCTGCACCGCTCCCCCCCCCCCCCCAAATATATTTTCAAGCCAGTCAGAGTTGTCCCTCGTCCTGGCACTGGGCAGGCAATGTACCATGCAGGACTCTCAATCCTGTTGCCAAAGAATACTATCTATTGCCTTAATTATAGAATCCCATCCAACTACCATTTGTCTTTTTACTTCCCCCTCTTGAATGGCCTCATGTACCACAGTGCCGTGTCCCTCTCCAAAACTGTATTTTAAAATTATTACAACTATGGTCACTGGCCCCAAAGTGATCCATCACTGTCACCCCCATCATCTGTCCTGCCCTATTTCCCAAGAGTAGGTCGAGTTTTGCCCCATCCCGAGTAAGATCCTGTAAACAGCTTGAGGAAACTTTCCTGAATGCACTTAACAGGATATGGTGACCCTCAGGTTAAAGTACCACTGGTCACCTCTTTCTTATGAGAGAGAAACCTGGTTCTGCAGGACTGTGCTAACTTTCTAGTTTTACTGGTCATCTCACCCTCTCCCCATGCAGTGAGTTGCACATTGTCAGCACTCTGGGTAAAGAAAGTTCTCCTGAATTTCTGATTGGTTTCATTGATCTCTGTCTTATAGTTATGACCCTGAAGCTGCACAAACAAGAGAACAAAGTATTTGACCATGTCCAAGAGATCACATTCTTCCTTGGAGTTCATGTGGACAGAGCCAGCAAAGAGCCATATTCAATCCACTGAAATCTCAGCAAAACCTCTTCTTGCTCATTCCTGACTTCAAGGGATCTTCGAAACATCACAGAAATAAATTTCACAGACATCAGACCTGCAGAGAAATGACAAGTAAATTAACAGTTTGACTGCTGCATAGAATGAGATGCATCGATTGCACAGGAGAAGGCCATTTGGCCCAACAGGCCCATACCAGAGATTATACACTGCATGAGCATGAGTCACCTCCTATTATCCCTCCTTGTCATACTTCCGTCAGTAAATCCTTCTGATCCTTTCTTTCTCATTTGTCCCTCTGGCTTACCTTGAAAGCATTTTAAGTTCACTTCAAAAACTCTCTGTGGGATTGAGCTTCTCACATCTCTCTGAGTCATTTTTCCTGAATTCTCTGTTATATTTTAGGGGCTGCACAGTGGCTCAGTGGTTAGCATTGCTGCCTCACAGCATCAGGGACCCGGGTTCAATTCTACCCTCCGGGGACTGGCTGTGTGGAGTTTGCACATTCTCCACGAGTCTGTGTGGATTTCCTCCAGATGCTCCAGTTTCCTCTCACAATCCAAAAGTACATGGGTTAGGTGGACTGGCCATGCTGAATTGCCCTGCAGTGTCCAGGGATGTATAGGTTACATGAATTAGTCAGAGGTAAATATAGGATAACAGGGTAGGGGAGTGGGTCTGGGTGGGATGCTTTTCAGAGGCTCAGTGTGGACTCAATGGGCTGAATGGCCTGCTTCCGCACAAGAGGATTCCACAATTCATCAGTGACTATCTCCCATTTAGGGCCTTAATTTTGCACTTGCTCACAAGTATCGGCACTACACAGGAAAGGAAACTTACCTCAAGGACACAATGCAGAATAAAGAGTTCTGGGCTTTGTTTGTTCTGTTGGAAACTGAATAAAAATACTCTTTCAGAATAAACATGTTAAATGTCTGATCCAAACCCCAAGAATACCAATTTCCCTTTCCTTCAACTAGCTCAGTTCTTGCCTGATAGGTTCCTCAATGCTCTTTTGGCCATGGCTTCTTTAATTGATATATTTTCTTCTTCTCCTTGTGGAATTATATCTGCCTTGAAAATGCTGGATTAATTTCTTTATACATGAGTAAATTGGATTTAAACAGTTACATTTCAAGGATTCAGATCAAATTTATCCTGCAGTGATTGTAACACGGTCAGCAAGATGGATCTCAGAGAATCTGAGTTCCCTTTTGGGATTGTTAATCTGGGACCGTGGATGGCAGATAGAAACAGGAGTGTTCGAGAGTCCAGTGGGTCAGTGTCATGTGTGTTGCACATGTCAATGAATGGTGACTTGGTGAAGGGATACATGGAGTTATTTCTGCAAACAAATAGTTTGATTTGGACCTGTGGTTTCCTGGGAACATGGGACATTTTGGGCAAGTTGGGGAGGAGAAGTTTTGAGGAATGAATAGTCATAAATATTGACAATCCTTTGCCGATATCTGCAACACCAGAGATGCAGGCCGACGAAAGCTCCTTCAAATGGTCACCACCTGAGCTCACCTCCAATCTACAGTGGTAAGTTTACTCATGAACACCAAATCACGTCAATATGGGGTAATTCAAAGAGCTCACTATGTCCTGGAATTGTCTCTTAGATATGCAAAGTCCGACCTAAAGGCTGCTGCAATAAAAGCAGACAATGCTGGAACTGTTCAGCAAGTCAGGCTGCATCATGACAGGAAACAAACATCATAAACATGTTTCATGGAAGACTTGAAATGTTAATTCTTGGGACCAGGAGCAGAATATCTCAGCTGGTACCTTGGGGAGGGATTGTGGCATTATCAAAGTACCATTTTAGCTCAGGTATTCAGCTGAGGACCTATTGGCTATCCTTGGGAAGACACAGTTGATCCCAGATACATTTGTGGAGAAGAATAAGCAGGTTCTCCCCAGTGTCATTGCCAGTATTTATCATTGAACAACAACACTAAAAGAAAATCAACATTGCTTTACCATTATCAGCAAGGGCACCTCGCTGTGCACAAACTGGTTGTTATGTTTCATGTGCTATGATAGTAACCATGTTTCCAAAAGTACCATATTGGCTGCAAAGCACTTGGGATGTCCTGACATCATGAAAGGCATTATATCAACGGAAATATTCATTTTCAGTCACATCACCCTGTGTAAGACATGCTGGAAGTTAAAAGTAAAATGTTTTGATGCTGGATCATAACTTAGTGGCATATTTCAGAACTTTGGATTATTGAACATAATGACAGTGTCACTAGACTGTTAGGCAATCTGCAATGTTTTTGGATGTCACAACACTTTTAATTATTTCCATCATGTGGCATTAATGAGTTTGAAATGAGTACTCAGTAAATGTGCAGCAGCTGTGTAGTAGTGAGAAGTAAGCTGTGCTTTTTATAGGCTTTGTTTGCCGGATTGTTGGAATGGATGTCCAGGAGCATCTGTCATTTCTACAAAAGAAGACAAAGCATGGAAAAAATACAACTGGAGGGCAAAAGAAGAATATCGGATGGGAAAGAAGAGGGCACAGTGACCAGAAGACATGTGGAGAGGATACAGAAGGATAGCGAGGAGCTTGTTGAAGTTAAAGGAGGGAATGATACACTAAAACTGTCGGTCGGTGATTTTAAAAAAAAGCAGAAATGTTGCATGAATAATCTGGAGCTAGTAACTAAAAGAAAAAGGCTAACGGTGAACGCAGAAAAGAATGTTGTGGAAGGAATTAAGATCCAAGTTTACTGTCCAAAGACATCAGAGAGTTGTGTTCATGATACAAAGATCCTTCGTGTTTAATATTTTTCGGAAGACCTCGTGTAAAGGATTGTCAAAAATGTGTCTTACTTCCAATTTTGTGGAAGTATCTGGAGTGTTTTTTTTAAAGAGGTTATTCAAAGATTATTATGGGCATTGAAAATATACTTTAACAAGACTTTCTCGAGGCTGGTGATAATTACTTGTTTTGCTGTTCACCTCTGCGGGGTCTTTTTGAACAATGACTGGCTTGGAGTTTTTTGCTTTATCTGGTTCAATTGGGTAACTCAGTACCTGCCAGAAGAAATGTCACAGTTGATTGCTTCCATTCTGAAAATTAAAGCATTTTGTCGCGTTCAACTTTTTGGGAACTTATTTGTTTTTCTGAGAAAGCGCTTGAAAAAACATCTTAAGATTGCATTTCCCATTCAAGGTGTGTCTGCAAAGGTTCCAGAGACAACCATGTGTGATTGGTAATGTGACTACTTGTGCCAGATTATCAGGGTTACAGCTTTTATAACATCTCATGTTGTATCCTTGTGCCTTCAGAAATAACCCATTGGTCAATGTGTTGTTTTCAAAAAGCCAAACCCTGCAGAGAAATCTTCTTTTCTCTTTTCCTTAAATCTGTGTTTCTATTTGGGAGATATTTAAAACCAACATATAATGTTCAGTTTTGACATGTCCATAGCCACAGTACAATTGTGGGTTCTGGCTACTAGATGTGCTGTCAAGTTAGTTCTGACGTGTTTCCAACACCATCACCATCCAACCCCAAAACCTCATTAAATACCTGTACATGATCAAGGTCAGAAACAATTTGTTAGTTGTATGGAAAAATGTATGATTTTAGCTGAAAGACAAATGTGACAATAGGTTTTGTGAAGAGAAGCCATTTGTGCAATACTTTCAATAATATCATGATTAAGATGAGATTGGTAAAGATGCTCTTTCACTGAGATTGTTGTGTGTCTTGACAGTTATAAATGCATTCGGGTATCTTCTGAGACTTTGCATTTGAAAGCCAAGTGCAGCTTGGATTCCCCAATTACAGAATCAGATATTTCTGGCTCTTGAATTAAATGCGAACAGCTAAGGTATCAAATTCGACAACTGAAAACATCCACTTCAAATGCAGGTAGCACAGGGTCTAAATGTTATGTCGTGATCGTTTGAATGCCACTTCTGATCTGATACATTTTGATACACAGCAGCACCATTGAATAGTTCATTATAGTCATGGTAAATTGGACATTCTCACGAGATTTAGAACAAGGGACCCATTTTCGAACTAGTGAAATGCAAATTTGTGACAGATTCCTGAAATTGATTAACACTTGAATGGACAGTTGAATCAGGTAAATAAGGCCAAATCCCTGAAGTGGTTAGGTTCATTTAGTGCTCATGTATGCAGGTCAGTAATTCAGAGAACCTGTCGTTTCAGCTCAGCATTTTGATATTTGACTTCAGCTGGTACCAGGGTAAATGACCAGGAAGCTGCTGAATCGATTTTGAAGCCAAGTCAAGAATGACTTTTCAGGAAGGAAATTTGCCTCCTTATCCAGCCGAGTCCACGTATGCAATCACTGTCAAACTATTGGGTCAGACTGAACAACTGCCCTCGAAAATGACCTAACACACCATTTAATTTCATCAGCAAAGTTTTGGATAAACTAAGAGTGAACAGAAAACCCACTTCACTGGCACGCCATCCACCACCTTTATACATATCCTCCAGCATTCACATACAGTGCCAGCAGTGGGTAGAGCATATGATGCACTGTAACAACTCACCAGGGAACCTTCAAACAGCATCTTTGAAGCTTGCAACCTGTTATAGACCAGGCCAGATCCCCTCAAAACATTTCAGGAAGGAAGCCCAGACCCTAACTTTTCCAGTTGTTTGAAGCAGGTATAAAGTGAATATTCCAGCAGCTTGGTCAAAACCCCTCGGTTTCAAACAAAACAGAAATTATTTGCAGAGTACCAAATGAAATACAAAGGAAAACAGGATACAGGATGACTTAACCTATGTGAAAACCCAACAGACTATCCCAACTTAATGAAACTGTCCCAAATGACTGCATAAACACCCTCTTGGCAAAAAAGTTAAAACAGACACATGTTCCTACAGGAGAGACAGATGGCAGAGAGATTTAGCATGGAACCTCCCTCCACTGTTGCTGTTTCCTTGGATTTTCCAGCTTAACCTGACCAGCAGCTTTGAACAACCAGACTGCTAAAACCAAACCAAACCAGAGAAAGCTGAACTGGGAGAACTGGCCACTCCCTTTTCATTGTGCAAGGATTTTTTTTAAAAACTTCAAAACTTCTTCAAGTAGGTAAACCCAGACATCTCGAAACCCATGACTTTATGATCATTCTGAAAGAGAAATGAGAACATAATTTTGTTAAAAGAGCAGCATCACCACACAACCTCTACTCAGTGCTGGTGAGAGAAATCCTGTGTCTCATTGCCTCTTCTTCAGTGCTGTTTCTGGGCCCTTTATCTCATCTTTCTTTTTTTTAATGTTTCTCCCTCAATCATGCATAATATTTTCTCCCTTTGAGGATTCACCAGTCACTTCACCAAAGAATGGCTGATTTAGGAAGGCAATAACCTTGTGATATTATCACTGGATTGTTAATCCAGAGAACCAGGTAATATCCTGGGGACCCGATTCAAACCTCGCCATGACAGATAATGATGGAATTCAAATTCACTTAAAATCTGGAATTAGGAGTCTAATGATGACGAGGAATCCATTGCCACTTGTCAGGAAAGCACATCTAGTTCATTCATGTCCTTTAAGGAAGGAAATTGCTGTCCTTGCCTGATCAGGTTTACATGTAACTTCAGACCTAAAGCAGTGTGGTCGACTTGGGATGGCATGGTGGCTCAGTGGTTAGCATTGCTGCCTCACAGTGCCAGGGACCCAGGTTTGATTCCAGCGTCAGACAACTGCCTGTGTGGAGTTTGCACATTCTCCCCGTGTCTGCCTGGGTTTCTTCTAACAGTCAAGAGATGAAGTGTTAGGTGCATTAGTCAGAGGAAAATGGTTTTGGGTGGGTTACTCTTCAGAGGGTGGGAGTGGACTTGTTGGGCCAAAAGGCCTGTTTCCACACTGTAGGGTATCTAAATTATTCTTTGAGATGGGCATTAAATGCTGGCCTTCACAGCATCGCCCTCACCCTGTGAATGAATTTGTTTTTTAAAATAATCACAAAAGGGTGTTAATAAATTTTAAAAGCAGGCATTATTTAAAAATTATTTAACATATCTGCAGCATTTGACATTAATGCTTTAATTTGTGTTTTCAGACTATACAACTACCTGTACATTGGAGTAGAAGTCTTGGGTATCCTTAGTTATGGGTGTCACATATACATGATTTGAGAACACGCTGGTTCCTTACCTCTAAAGCTCTTCAACTTCCTATGCCTTGTAAAACTCCTTTATTTATATTGTTACATAGCAAGTTATCAAATACAGCTCTCTCCAGTGTAGTGCAAAACAGCTCTCTCTTCACATGTACATTCCAGGCTTGTGTATTTTCTCTTATTAATGTCAGTCATGTGACCAGTTACATCACCATCACTTGCATATATCCCACAATTCTAACACAATTAACATAAAGAACTACAATGATGTTATGCAGTTTCAGTTTGTGTGTGCCTTAATATGATTATTATACAAACCAGAATCTATAAATTTCACTTTAATGTTATTGTTCAATGTTGTCAATTTTACTTAAAAAATTAGTATTGTCGGAAAAACATTCATTTTATCAAATCCATGAAAGTCTCAAGTATTGAAGTCATAAAGTCATAGAGGATGTACAGCACAGAAACAGACCCTTCGGCCCAACTCATCCATGCCGACCAGATATCCCAACCTAATGTAGTCCTGTTTGCCAGCACTTAGTCCATGTCCCTCTAAACCCTTCCTAGTCATATACCCATTCAAATGCCTTTTAAATACTGTAATTGTACCAGCCTCCACCACTTCCTCTGGCAGCTCATTCCATACACGCACTACCCTCTGCATGAAAAAGCTGTCCCTTAGGTCCCTTTTATATCTTTCCCCTCTCACCCTTAACCTATGCCCTCTAGGTCTGGACTCACCCACCCCAGGAACAAGACTTCATCCATTTCACTTATCCATGCCCTTCATGATTTTATAAACCCCTATGAGGTCACCCCTCAGCCTCTGACTCTCAAGAGAAAACAGCCCCAGACTATTCAGCATCTCCCAATAGCTCAAATCCTCCAACACTGGCAACATCCTTGTCGATCTTTTCTGAACCCTTTCAAGTTTCACAACATCCTTACTATAGGAAGGAGACCAGAACTGCATGCAATATCCGAAACATTACCTAACCAATGTCTTGTACAGCCGCAACATGACCTCCCAACTCTTGTACTCAGTGCTCTGACCAATAAAAGAAAGCATACCAAAGGCCCTCTTCACTATCCTATTTACCTGCAATTCCACTTTCAAGGAGCTATGAACCTGCACTCCAAGGTCTCTTTGTTCAGCAACACTCCTGAGGACCATACCATTAAGTATATAAGTCCTGCTAAAATTTGCTTTCCCAAAATGCAGCATCTCGCATTTATCTGAATTAAACTCCATCTGCCACTCCTCAGCCCATTAGCCCATCTGGTCAAGATCCTGTTGTAATCTGAGGTATCCTTCTTCACTGTCCACTACACCTCCAATTTTGGTGTCATCTTTAAACTTATTAAGTATATCTCCTCTGTTCATATCCAAATCATTTATACAAATGATGAAAAGTCGTGGACCCACCACCGATCCATGTGGCACTCCACTGGTCACAGGCCTCCAGTCTGAAAAATAACTCTCCACTACCGCCCTCTGTCTTCTGCCTTTGAGCCAGTTCTGTATCCAAATGGCTATATTCCATGTGATCTAACCTTGCTAATCAGTTTCCCATGGGGAACCTTGTCAAACACCTTACTGAAGTCGATTTAGATCCTGTCCAACTCTCTGCTCTCATCAATCCTCTTAGTTCAAATGTTGAATATTTATAAAATACATATCCACTCTGATCACAGTAATGGAATGGTTTAAATTCAAAAGATTTTTTTTAGGTATAATGGTGTTTAATTTGTGGTACTAAATCTTTGAGCTCCCCCAATGAAACCATCTCTCTCCAAGCCACACTCCATCCTGACTTGGAAGTATATTACCATTCCTTCAGTGTCACTGAGTCTAATCCTGGAACTCCTTTGTTAGCAGCATTGTGGCATTACTGACACCCTCAGAACTGCAGCCATTATTCGGTGATTATATTGGTTTCCTTCATTCAGAGACCAAGAATCACAAACAACACATTTTTACACCAAATCCATCTCACACTTATTGAGAATTCTCAACAAATGCTTTTAATTGAAAGACACAGTTTCTCCACTGATTGTCAACTTCAAATGACTGGACGAATTGTGGGATGGAGTTATATGTGGACTCGAGTTGGCAGATCTTCCTCTCTGAAGGGCAAGAGTGAAACAGTTAGTGTTTAACATGGTTTTCATGGTCATCTATTTTTCTTGAGCTGTTTCACAAATTAGCATGGATATTGAATTCAGTTTGATGACTTGTTGTGACTCTATGTGCACACTCGACCACCAGTTTGTTTGTCCAGCATTAGAACTACAAAGCTCGGAGATCTGTCTCCATTCACTAATGCGCAATGACTCAAGGAGAAGGCAACATGCACAGTTACTGTGAGAGACTCTGTGCCATTGTCAAACTTGCTCCTATGCAGTATGCTTGTGACTGTACTTGATAATCACTTTCGCTTCAAAATCAAGCGTAATATCTGAAAAATAAGTGGTAATTTTTCCAGAGGTGTAATGTGAGCAAGTAACAACAAAAATGAGCTTTACTCTGTTCATCGTGGCATCTATTGGAGACTATCTCAAGATTGCTTCTCCCTTGAAAGTCTCATCTGCTAAAGTGGAGACCAGTTTCACCACCAGCTGCTGTATCTCCAATACTCCTTCTGTGTTACTCTCATCTGATTTGCACCGAATGAACATTGGCCACGGGTCTCTGTGGCTGATGCATTTTACATGAGTTCTGTGAGCTCAGTATATTTCTCAGAGTCCTGGGACACCTGGGCAGAAAGGACAGCAGTAAATAAGTACTGCAGCTCACAGTCAAACTCTGAAAATTTTACACAACTGGCCAAATTTTACTCCTCCTGTGGGTATGACAGTAAATTCTTCTTCCTGAACAACAGGCTCTGTGAAAGATGCTGGCATGTGAACATTCTGCTTGGAATTTCAATCCCTTTCAAGCCACACTGAGAAACACGATTATTCTGTCTGCAGTGAGGCGTGTGTTCTCGAAAGTTGTTAAATTGAGTCTGTCTATTAGATAAGTATTGTATTCAGTGAGATTGTGGCACATCCATAGTTTTACATGATACATTAAAAATAAATTAACGTATATGATTGTACATTTCTGAACTTGAGTGCAAGTTTTCAGTCTGAAATCTCAACATGTTTTTGACACAACATTTGGTCCAAATTTGGTCAGGAACCATTGTTGGCCTTCACTGTCAAGCCTCAGTTCATTCTGCCATCTCAGCAGAGTCAGGTGGTCACCATCCACATGTACAACTCTGGATTCTTGTGGGTTATGTGTTCATATTCCTTGCTGCATACACTAAGTCAGTTACAAACAGCACAGAAGTGAGGGAGCCATTTGGCAACTGGTTGAACTCACAGCCACTCAAGGTGATGTTGAAAGTGGATGTTAATGGAAGCATACTCCACCCACCTATCAGATATGCTGTTGGAGGAAACCAAGGCTAACTGGGGAATGAAGGGCAGCCTAGAGTGTGCTGCGCCTATGACAAAGCTGGACAGGTAGCCATCAATTGCTGGATAACTTTCTGTCAGAACTGCAAGCTGAAGAGCCTGCAAACAGGTGCAAGTTATGCAAATAGTGTGGGGAGGTTAGCCATCAATACAAGGCCTTTCCCCTGGGCATGTGATCAAAATAGGAAATACAAGCAGAGCTGGCTCTAAGAAGATTCACACTCCCACAGCCCACAACCAATATGACTGTCCGAGCCATAATAAGAACACTTGGGAATTTTAAAACCCCTACCTCCTGCAGAGAAAAGCTGAGCCGATGGAAGAAGAGGCAGCAGGAGAAGAAGAGAAGGAGTGGCAAGCAGTGAGAAGAATAAACTTAGAAGGAAAACACAAAATAAGAATAAATGTACAATCCAAGCAAACATGGAGAGGCAACAGATGCCTTAATGAGAAACCAGCAAATGCTCCTCCGTGAATGAGGAGGGTCAGGAAAGCTGCAGCCAGCAAAATAAGGAGGCAAAGGAAATTAGGAATTTGTTGTCTTTCAGGATAGTGAATCTGTGGAATTCTTTTCCAGAGAGGGCTGTAGAAGTTGAGTCATTATGTATATTCAAGGCAGAAACAGACAGATTTTTGATCACTAATGGAATCAAGGGGTGTAGTAAAAGCCAAGAAGGAGGTGTTGAGGATGATGAAATCAGCTATGATCCCAATGCATGCCTGAGCAGACTCAAAAGGCCAAAGGGCCGACTTGTGTTCCACACTTGATGGTGAAACTAGATGCCATGTGGTCAATGGTACACAATGTAACTGCACCTGATTGAGGCCTGTCTGTTCCAGGTTGAATCCCAAGAATTCACAATCAGATTCATTGACATGAAATTGGTATTCTTTTTTAAATATTCCCTCCTACTAGCAAAGTATCACCTACAGGAAGAAAAGGGCAGGGGAACATGGAAGCTGAAGGTGAAACTATTGACTGCAGAAAACATCAAGAATCTCAAGAGATTACATCGAAGTGTCATACCCCTATTTGAGTCTGTTGGAAATCTTCATTCTTGAAAGCATGAGAGAGATAGGTAGAAATGTCCCAAGTCAAGAAAAACAGCATTCGCTCCTGCTTTAAGTGATGGGGAGGTTGATGTCAAGGAGAATCTCTCGGAGGTAAGGCACCAACAAGCCTCGCTCTTTGTCTCAGAAGGCTACAAGGTAATCTTTCAGTTTGGGATCTGCTTATTGAACCAGGATGAGACGTGCTTGTGTTTCGTCTTTCTGATCTTCCCCATGAGTTTTTATATTATTCAACTATTTTGCAGAATGGATCATAGTCCTTGAATTATCTGGTCTGAACAAACATCAAAGAGATGGAATAGAAGGGGAAGCACACTAGCATTTGAGCCTGAAAGTTGTCAGCTCATAATCACATTTGGAGACATTAGCACCAAAACTTAGATTGACACTCCGAGCACAGAGGGTGTGCTGCATTGGAGATAGAATCTTTCAGATGATGAATTAAATCAAAGCTCCATTTGCTCTGTTAGGTAACAGATCACATGGCACAGTTTTCAAGGAAAAGAGTTTTCAAGGTCTCACGAGTGACCTTGTCAATATTACTCCTGTAACTAATATCTGAAACAAATTATTCCATCAATGCCAAAAACAGAAATTGCTGGAAAATCTCAGCAGGTCTGGCAGCACGTGTGGAGAGAAATCAGAGTGAACGTTTTGGATTCAGTGGCCCTGCTTCAGAATGAGGGTTTTATTCAATCAACGCTGTTTGTACAGGTTTGCTTACCACAAATTAGATGCTGCGATTCCAACAGACGTAATTCCACTTGGAAACTATTCTTCAACTGAATGGCTAGAAACTTGAAAATATACTTCAGTGGGGTCTGCAAAATCCATAACAGGAATTTTTATTTTACACGAATGAATATATAGTTGAGTACACCAGGATATTTCTGTATATCATTTCATGAATGCTTCCTGAATTAAACATTTCACCAGGCAGCATGGGACTCTTCAGTTGCCTTCTTCATTTCTATTTATTCAGCATTGCATCAAATCAGTGTGTGAGGGGATAATTCTTGCAAACATAACTGAGAAAGAGATGGGGTCATGTGGTGCAGTGCTGAAAGATTGAAGATGAAGCCTGACCTTGCACAGAGATGTGCTGTGACATTTCAGAACTTGATTTTAAAAAGACACTGAGACAGGGCGCAAACTGTCAAAGAAGGTTGATTCGATTAATACTTGGGTGAACAGATTGCCTTATGAGCAAAGACTAGATGAGCAAGGCCTGTATCCTCTGGAGTTTAGAAAAGTCAGAGGTGACTTTGTTGAAAGATGTAAGAACATGAGAGAATTTGATCAGGTTGGGTATTTCCTCTTGTGGGAGAACCTAGAACTTGTATTCATAGTTTAAAAATAAGGGGTCATCCATTTCAGTCAGAGAGGGAAAAATATCTCTCTTGTGTGCATTTGGAATTTTCTTCCTCAAAAGGCATTGGATGCAGAATCTTGAAATCATTTTAAGGCTGAAGTAAATAGATTCCTGATTGCCAAGGTGGTGAAAAAATTATCAGGTACGTGCAAAACTATAGATTTGAAATTAAAAGCAATTTATTCATGATCTTAATGAATGGTGTATCAGGTTCAAAGGACCAACTGACCTCATCCTGTTCTTTGGCTTTGTGTGTGTAATGTGAATCCCAGTTCTTTAACACCCTCAACAACACTGAACTGAACTTGCAAAAATATGGGAGTATTTTTCATAAGATTAATTATCCATGAAATTTTAATTATATGCAAGAAGCTGTTGCTGCAAATGGGTCAAAGTTTTCCTGCATACATCTGGATGTGCTGGTTTCTCTTCCATCCCTTTTATTTTGGGAGAGATCCTGTTATCTCTTGCTGATAAGGATTTGCATGCTGTGCATTCAGCTGTTTACTGCACACTGAGATTTTGAAAGACGGCAGAGTAGGAGAAGATGTTGTGACAGGAATATGGAATTGAATTGATATTGTGTCAAACACACTGTCACTCAAAAGTGCTTTTTATTTTCTTTACAAACTGCTAGATTGATTCTGCTTCCTTGATGTTCGTCAGCGATCCACCAAGAAAAACCCTCTGGGAGATCAGTTGTCGATACACTGGCTGTGAAGGCAAGTGTCATCAGTGTGCTGAAAGGTTGCTGAGGGAGGCAAGGGAGGAGATATCAGGTGCCCTGGCAGCAATTTTCAAATCCTGTCTGGCCACAGGTGAGGTGCCAGAGGATTGGAGGACTGCTTACACTGTTCCGTTATTAAAAAAGAGGAGAACAGATAGACGAGGAAATTCAAAGCCAATCAGTCTACCTTCTGTGGTGGGGAATATCTCTGCACTTAGAGAGGCAAGGATAATCAGCATGGATTTGTGAAAGGTAGATTTTGTTCAATAAAGTTGACCGATTTGGTTGGCAGATTACATGAAGTCTGTGTCCTCTTACTCTCAGTTTCCTGTTTCTGCTATTGGACATGTGGGTCACCATCTTACTTGGTTGGCCCTTAGTTCTGGTCTGCCCGAATTGGTATTTACATGAACCAGTCATTTTGAAGCCTTCTTTCTATTCATTGTTTGGTCCAGCAGGTACTGCCCACTTCGAGTTAGCCTTGAAAGGGTGGCGGTGAGCTGCCTTCTTTAATTTCTGCGGGTCATGGACTGTTATGGAGGGAATTCCAGGTTGTTAATCCAGCAACAATGAAGGAACAGCAATATACTTCCAAGTCAGGATGGTGAGTCACTTGGACAGGAACCTGCAGATGATGTATCTGCTGGCATTGTCCTTCGAGGTGGAAGTGGTCATGAGCTGGGAAGTGCAGTCTCAGGACCTTGGTGAATTTCTGCATCACCTCTTGTAGGTGGTATACGCAAACTACTACTGAGTATCAGTAATGAAAGGAGTTAGTATCTGTGGATGTGGTGCCAGTCAAATGGGCTGCTCTGTCTCCTATGATGTCAAACTTTGGCGTGTCATTAGAACTGCATTCATCCAGACAAATGAAGCCTTTTCCATGACATACCTGGTGTGCCTTTCAGATGGTGGACAGGCTTTTAGGAGTTAGGAGGTGAGTAGCTCGCTGCAGTATTCCCAGCCTCTGACCTGCTCTTGTAGCCACTATGTTTATAATGTGAATCCAATTGAGTCTTGGACCATCGTAACACCTGGGATGTTGACAGTGGGGGATTCAGTGATTGTAACACCACTGAATATCCAGGGGTGATTGTTGGATTGTCTCTCATTGGATATGGCCATTGCTTGGCATCTGCATTGTATGAATTTTACTTGCCACTTGTCAGCCCAAGCCTGGATTTTGTCCAAGTTTTGCTGCATTTGGACATGAACTTCTTCAACATCTGAGGAGTCACAAATGATGCTGAACGTTGTGTAATTCTTGGTGGACATCCCCACTTCTGACCTTATGATGGAGGGAAGGTCATTGCTGAAGCAGCTGAAGATGGTTGGCCTTAGGACTCTACCCTGAGGAACTCCTGCAGAGATGTCCTGGAGCTGAGATGACTGACCTCCAACCACCACAACTGTTTTCTTTGTGCTTGGTACAACTCCAACAAGTGGACAGTTTTCCCATTGACTCTAGTTTTGCTTAAGCTGCTTGAAGTCACACTTAGAGTGATAGAGTTATACAGCACAGAAACAGGCTGTTCGGCCCAACCTGCCCAGGTTTCCTGAACTGAACTGGTCCCATATGCTTGTGTTTGACCCATTACCCTCTAAACCTTTCCTATCCATGTACCTGTCCAAATGTCTTTTAAATGTTGTGATTGTAATCACCTTTACCACGTCCTCTGGCAGACTGTTTCACATACTCATCACTCCCTGTGTGAAAAAGTTGATCAAATGTTTCCTTCATGTTGGGGCGGTCGCTCTGACCTCACCTTTGGAATTCAGTATTTTTGTTTATATTTTAGAACCAATGAGGTATCATGCTCCTTTTGAAGCACCTTGTGCCATTTTACATTGAGAAAGGTGAGGTCTAAATGCAAGTTGTTGTTGTTACTTTCCAGTTGACAATGTGGTCCCAGGTAATGCGGTTGGTTTGCTGCCCAATGATTTATAATCGACTCTCCCGAAGCTTGGAGCGAACCCGTTTTTCAGGACTAGATTCAAATCCTGGTCCCAAACGTGAATTGTCTCTGTTCAGCCGTGTTACAAAAGATTTGCTGTAAAGACTCTTTCCAGTGAAGCAGCAATTGCACAAACAGGATTAACCAATTTGAACATGGTTCATACTCTAACATCAGCAGTAATACAAATAAGCATGCATGCAGAAACAACTTAAATTGACACATAACTCCCAAGTAAAGTCCCAAGTGTCAGAAGGTATTGTGGTTTACACAGCAGTGGGACATACTTGAAGAGATAGAATCTTCCAGGGGCTGGAATGGAAGCAACATCATTTTCTCTGAAAGTGGCACATGGTCTTTGCACTGAATCAGACAGGTGAACTTAGGTCAACCAGGCAGTGTTGAAAGTCAAGCCCTGAATTCTGCTATCCTCTGTGAGCAGTGAAAGGAAGTTGTCAAACAGATCAGAGCACAATGTTTGTATGTTTGATAATTGGAGTCCAGCTCCCACGTTCTGTCTTGATAGTCTGGCACAGGCTATTTCTTCAAGGACCTCTCCAGTTTTCATTTGAGATTTGTCATTGTCTCTGATTCCATCACTTCCATAGGCAACAAATTCCAGGTCATTACCAATCACTGTGTAAAATGTAACTCTTCTTCATATCCCTTGTCTGTCTCCTGCCACAAACCTCAATCTCTGTCCCCTCACACTGTATTCCCAAATGAAAAGGAGCAGCTTGACATGCTTTGGTGATTGTTTTGGATCTTTTTCAGTGGTAACAGACTTCCTCATCGAGACGCCAGAAGAGGAACAGCTTCCCTCACTATCCGGCTCATGCTGTAGAGTAGCATTTCATGATCAGCAACAGGCCAACCATTCACCAGATGTGTGGTCTGTAAGTTAATATACAATATGCTCCCATAACAACACATCTGGTTTAACTAACTGCACCATTGTTAGATGCACAGTAACATTGTGATTGTAAGCAACATAACCAATCTGGGAATGATTCTTCCTGGCTCTTGTAACTCCAGATGGGCCTCTGGGTGAATGCCAGATTTGACTAAAGTCCACAAAACCCATTCCAGAACACACACAGGCTGTTGTGCAAGTGGGGCCACCTGAGATGCTGTGGAGGGAATAGGAAACCCAAATGTCTGCAAAGCAGCTATATTCATTAAACTCAAATACGCTTTCGACAAATAAGGAACAGGAATATTTATCTTGACTCCACTCTGTGCAAACTTTGTAAACTTATATTAATGTGCAGTTATAATCATTTTATGTGCAAATGTGAGCATGTCCATTCCAAACACTGTTCCTCAGACTGAAAGCTATTAACTGCACTAAACCCTGCTGAAGATGCATGTATTTTTGATACATAAATAGACCTATTTCTTCTTCCTCCTCTCTGTCAGCCTGAGGCTGTCAAAATTCTGGTGCTTGTGTCCCAGTTCCTATTTCCAAGTTTAGTTCACCCATCACCCCTGTGCTCAGTGACCTCCATTGACTCTTTAGTTGGAAAAATGTCGATGTTAAAAATTGCCATCTTTGTTTTAAGATCCCTTTCTGACCTCACCCTTCTGTAATCTCTGCCAATCCTCTGAGAACCCTGTGTTTCTCCAATCCAATGAGTTTAAGCCAGTCGAATATTCATTCTGTTCTTTTAAAACAATTGTAAAAAACAGTGAGTGTGTCCAGAGCAGGCATCTTAACATGAAGTCAATAAAGCCGACCATGAAATCTGAGTAAAGTTGAATTAAAATATAATTTCTGGGAATCACAATGCACCCTAGCCCATGTGAGCCACTGGCCATGAAAGTCCTGTAGTGTGCTGGTCAGCTCCACTAGCTCCCTCACCTGGACACCTAAATGCAGATGGCACATGCAAGTGAACAGACAGACCAGTAATCATCAGTCCTCCTTGGCCAAATGCCTTGATATAATGGTGGCAATCCTGATCATGACAACTCACTCAGTAAATAAAAATTCTCTTCTTCTCCTTTCTAGTTTTGTGATCTTAAGTCTGGTTCTCCAGTTACTGACTGAGACATTCCAATTAACTTTAATATTTCTGTAGATATATGAATATATGTATGTTATATCCACATGTGTGGTTATCTTTCTATTCTGATTACAAATGCTAACAGGAGCATTTATAATGAAAATAGCTCAAATAAAAGTGACACATTGTGATTGTACACCCTTCTCTGCAGGGTAGGGTGTGGTTTATTCTTGGGATCAAGGTGAGAGTGGGTATGTATAATTACAAGATGACAAGGGCACACAATGAGTCTCCTTCATATGTGTGGGCAGAACAATTTCAAAGTATAAATGGAGTTACAAGGAATCAATCTGTGAATTAGATCTTTGGCAGGAACAGTTTCTACTTGGTGAGGAATCTGCAATCTCTGCTCAAATTGCACCCCAGAATATGGCCTTTGTCAGAACTGTCTTTTGTTCTTGTGTTTCCACTCAAATTTGCCTATCAACACAATCAGACACCATTTTAAATGTCATCCTTCTTCAAAAGTCTTCCTTTTAAAAAGCATTGCTTGATATGTTTAAGAGTGGTAGCTATAGAGTAAACGAAATAATACTTTCATCAATTATGACTTCAGTCATTTTCAACAATAATTGCAGAGTCAGCTGACAATCATCGATCTTGTTTATCGATCATAAAGCTGTGCTGGTTACGTTGAAATTAACACACTTGGAAAATAGAAAGGGTTACACAGAGTTTGTACAGATTCTTCATTTGTGTTGCAGCCTGGGAAGAGAGTTGGATCATGGTCATGATAATCGATAGATTTTTGTTCTGTGAAATAGAGGCAAGTGAGAACAACATGCCAGTTTTTAAAAGTGTTTCTTCAAAATAACAAATCCATAAATGCTGTGAACCATACTTGTGCTTTGTATCACTTGCTATGCAGCTGTGGTTCCAACAGAGCACTTTTAACTGCAATCCTCTGTGGGGAATATTGTTTCCAAACACAATTCTGCAATGTTGATCGAAGATATTTAATACCACACTCTGGATTTATACCCATAATTTAAATTAATCTCCAGAGCATAGTGACACCACAAAACCTTTGAGAGCAATATCCCCACACCTGTAGAGCATTCAACCCCCAATTATTTGTTGCATATTCGTGTAAATATGCATGAAGAAAGGAATTGACATCTGCTCATTCTTCCAGCAAGTTTAGGCTTCCTCAAAACCTATTCTACGTGACATTGTTCCCTGCAGCCACAAAATAGGAAAAGAACTAATCTTTCGTTTTTTCAGGAAACTTTGTTGAAGAATAGCCACCTGAAATAGAGAGGGAGGAGAAAGCTGAGGATTGCCAAGAAGGCAATTCTATTAAAATGAAGAGCTCAACATAGAGTTAACATGTCAAACCCATTAATTGAAGTGATTTAATCATTTTGAGTTTGGAGCTCCATTTTTGTGACCAGGTTATGTGATGACTTCTAAGTCTGTGGTCTTTAAATATTAATTAATCCAATTTCTTGATGAGTTTAAGCCTTGATTGAGTGCAACAATGTAAATCATAACCAGAAACCTCCACTCAACACCTTTCTGCTGGCTTGTGTCCTCACAGCTATCAATCCCCCACATCTGCTGACTGAAGAAAACCCACAAGCTGATCAAAACAATCAGAGCTATACCTCACTTAATACTCCATGATGATCCATTCAATCAACCTACGACCCAGCCATGTGGAACAAACTTCTTGAGCAAGATGTACCAGCATCTGGATTAGTGGTGCTGGAAGAGCACAGCAGTTCAGGCAGCATCCAAGTAGCTTCGAAATCAACGTTTCGGGCAAAAGCCCGTCGATTTCGAAGCTACTTGGATGCTGCCTGAACTGCTGTGCTCTTCCAGCACCACTAATCCAGACTCTGGTTTCCAGCATCTGCAGTCATTGTTTTTACCAAGATGTACCAGCAGACAATCTTTGGATAAGGGAATTGGAAACACAGCAAGTCACTCACAAGCTCCTTGTGACAAAATCCATCTGTTGACTAGTTGGCCTGCAGAGCCAGCCTCCATCTATGGGCCTCAGCACAAACCACATACTGTGGTTATGCAGAGAAAAAAGCATATTACCAGGGAGAGTCCACTCCATAGTGAGGACTCATCATTGCCAACTCAGAAAATGAAGAGACAATCACTTGGCTTCAGGATTTGCATTCATAAAACAAAATCATACTTTTGATGGTGTGAAAGAGTCAGCTGTTATTTAAAAATTCCTACACTGCTCAGAGATTAATTGGCTCACCGCTGGTGATTTTTTAAATACCTATTCTGACAACTCATGTTTTGCAGTTTATTGCAGGTCATTCTTATTGACCTGAAAGCAATGTTTGTCTGTACAATGTTGGACTGCCCATCTTGACACTATCATCTGATTGGGAGAAAGTGAGGACTGCAGATGCTGGAGATCAGAGTCGAGAGTGTGGCACTGGGAAAGCACAGCAGGTCAGGCAGCATCTGAGGAGCAGGAGAGTCAACATTCAGGCATAAGCCCTTCATCACAAATGTAGGGAGCCCAAGGAGCTCATCAACATTTCAACTCAAGAGTGCATCAGTCCCACAGTCAGTTCACTGAGAGTCTTGTGAACCTCCTTCAGGATTTCAAGGTCAGACTTTTCTGGACAGACAATAGGTCAGTTTGATGAACTGTTGCACCACCTTCCATTGAGTAACATTTGCTGGACTTGATACTGTTGATGAGTGATTTTGAGGTTGCAAGATTATGAGTTTCTTAAAGCTATTAGTAATAGATCTATAAATAATCCATTCTGCTGGAAAGGAGCTCAAGTGTATGAGTGCAATTATGAGATTTCCTTCCTGATCATTATTGATGAAAATTTCTTGCATTGAAGCCTTTGCTATTGGTTCTGGTTGAGCTATTTGCGCAAGTATTGTGATCACGGCAGTTTTCTCAAGGAAGCAAAAGGGAAGCCACAAAGAATAGAATTCGTCCAGCAAAATGGATTGAAGTTTCCCACACAAACTTCAGTTTTTAAAAAGAGAAGTGAATCTGTGAGAAAAATATACTGCTGTTGATTGTTCTGACTCACTGAGGTAGTACACTTGAAATCAAGGCCAGTCATTCCCCAATCGGTCACAAATGTGAAAGATTTTATCAAAGTGCACACTGTCCTCAGTCTGCCTGGTTGACAGCACAGACCAGGTTTCTGTACTTAACCAGAATTACTGTTCATTACAAATAAATTGATTCTACCTACTGTAAAAAGCTATGAAACTGTTAACAGATATCTTCACTGTTAAAACCCAAATCCCTTATCAGCCTCACCTTACACATACATACAAAGTCAGACAGATAAAAATAAATAATGGAGGGAAAATAAACTAGGACAGATGTTCAATGGCCCTGGTCCACACGGTTCACAAGCCTTTTGCTTGCCAAGACTTGCTATTCTTCAATCTCTTTGCCCAGGTACTTGTCACTTATTTGCAGGAGGCACAGAATGACTAGTTCACAAATTATAAAGCCCCTGACTTATTCACTATTGGCCTTGTCCCCAGATTAGGGAGGTCCAAAACTAAAGGGCATAGGTTTAAGGTGAAAGGGCAAAGATGTACAAGGGACCTAAGGGGCAACTTTTTCATGCAGAGGGTGATGTGTGTATGGAATGAGCTACGAGAAGAAGTGGTGGAGGCTAGTACAATTGCAACATTTAAAAGGCATCTGGATGGGTATATGGATAGGAAGGGTTTGGAGGGATATGGGCCAAATGCTGGCAAGTGGGACCAGATTTATTTCGGATATGTGGTTGGCATAGACAAGTTGAACCAAAGAGTCTGTTTCCATGCTGTATAGCTCTGACTCTGTAAGAGACTGTTTCTATCTGCTGTGTTTCACTTCTTCAGAATAAGTTTCCCTTTCACCACCTGCATTGAACCATAGATTAATCTTTATGTTCTTATGCAGTTGCCCTGGTCTCAGAGGGGAAATGTATTGGCTAATTTAAAAGTTGGAGCATTGGCTAACACAAGGCATAACTGAAAGCCAGGGTAGCAATGATATTCTAAGGCTTTCAGTCTTGTGGTTAAAACTGGCATCAGCAAAATGTTATTCAATTAGCACTCCACTCTTCATGGCCAGCCAGCTGTTGTGCGATACACATTTAACCAAATTTAATTTCACATCCAACGTGACTTTAACAGCAACATGATGAACCTTGAACACACCAGGTTGTCATGAAATATCTTTTTTTCTGACACTTCCGCAGGTGCCAATATTGACTCTCAGATGCTTGAGAAACAGATTTGTTCTCTGTGTCAGTGAGACACTAATACAGGATTTCACAATCTCATGTCTCGAATATCTCCTCAGTCAAATTCTCCAGTTCGCTCCTGACTAACCTCCTGTCAGCTGTCCCTCCTTCCTGGTACTCATGCCTCTGAATCAGAAAGTACTGGGTTCAAGACTCACTTCAAGGCTTGAGCACAAAAGTTAAAGATGGCACTTCAGCATAGGACTGAAGGAATTCTTTGTCACAGGTCACAGGTGCTGTACTTTGGTTGCAAATTTCAACCAGGTCCCAAGTGGGTGCAAAAAATCCCCAGTACAATTTTGGAGAAGGGCTAAGGAATTCTGTCCAGCAGCTAAACCAAAATTTATCCATCAACGAACATCACAAAAATAAATTATCTGAGTCATACTGCTGTTTGAAGGAGTTTGCAGTGCAAATAGTAGCTGTGCATTCCTACAGTGATGACACATCAAAAAGTGCTTTATTGTTGTAAAGCTCTGTGAGATATATAGTGGTTATGAAAAATGCTGCATTCATCTAAGTCTTTTCACAATCTATAAACCTAAGCACGTCTGAAACTCCGTCGCCCTTATTCTAACTCACACCAAATCCAATTCAGAGCTGCGCTTACAACCTCGACTCATGTGTGGCAAAAACCTTGTATTTAAAGTTTTCTTCTCCTGCTTCACATCTCCTCATTTCCTTAACCTATTGTAGTGCTGTAAACCTCCAGATCTTCAGGTCGAATCTTCGCAGGCACAAAACGACATGGGCACTGGGGAGAAAGTTGGGGAAAATCATGTGAGATTGGCAGCAAGGAGATTCCTGACATGGAAAGCAAGAATGCCCATTTTCCAACCAAGTGTTTAGTGACAAGTTGAGATTCTCACTCATGAGTGGTGAGGCCTCTTAGCATGCTTTAACATCTTAATTATTACATCACCTTGCCTATTGGGATGCAATTTCCCATTCTCCCGACCACAAATAGAAATTAGATGGCAGCAGTTTCCAACTTGAAAGTCAGAGCAGTAACCTGGTGACTCCCAACTTGCCCATTGATCCTCTGCTGCTCTATCTTGGACACCTGGCACCAACATCTCAGGGTATGCAACCTGGGCAGGGACCATATGCATCCCCTGTCCACCAGCAACTGCAGCTCCACATCGGCAATACCCCTTTATGAGGTGCCAGTTCCCCTTTATCCAACATATCTGCGATTGAAAGGAATCACACAAAGTAGCTGCAGACTGTCAGCACTTGACTGAGTGCAAGGCTAAACTCGAAACTTGGCATTGGCACCAGTAATCCTGAGAAGTCTTGGCAGTGACCAGGATTTGTCCCTGTGGCGAGTGAGGAAATATGAGAAGCAGTGTGGTATATCGGGAATGAGGTGAGTTTGAAAAAATCATATGAGAAATCTGCAACATCACATGAAAAGAAATTCAGCATGGGACTCAATACAATTAATACTTGGCTGATTTCTGGTAAAATTTAGCACTTTGGATTCCTCCAAATCAGACTTCTTCTGGATCCCCACTTTTAATCACCACTCAATTGACAGCCTGCCTTCGGCTGCATGGGCCATTTCTCCTTTTGCTGGCAACTTAGCTGGTCACCAGTTCCGTGCCCTCCAACGTAATGTGGGTGGACAGTTCCTCAGGGAACAGCAGGCACACAGCAATCGAGGTCTCCAGGTGATGCTGCACTTTTACAATGTGCCAGGCAGGCAGCCTCACCAGTGATGTGCTTGAAAATATCACTGACAAGCAAGTTCCTGATGCTCATGGCTCCAGAGTAAATGTCGGTGTCAGGGCGAACCTGCTTCAACATTTTGTAAATGTAGATGGAGTAACTCTCCCGCACAGACTTGCTCCAATTCTGGTTGGTCTTCAAGGACAGCTTATTCAGGACATTCTTGATGCCCTTCTTCAGAATTCCCTCCTGAAACCTCTTGATTCCCTGTTTCTCCTCCATCAAATGTATCCTTACTTTTTGACCAAGCTTTTGGTCACTTGTCAGAATGCCTGCTTCTGCTCGTCAATGTTATATGTTACTCCTGATCATGTTCCAGTGAGGCACCTTGAGATGATTGACTGCACTGGAGGCTTCATATAAATACAATCTGTTGTTGTTTTAATGCCATCTGTAAACTGAACAAGGGAAATATTTTGGCAGCTTGGTATGATGAAGAGACTTGGAAACAGCCAAGCAGAGGATCAGGAATCATCGTCCTGCACTGCAGTTTGTGAAGCTGTGACAGTGATCTGCAATTTGATAGGATTATAACCCATTTCCTGTTGTGTGTCTGTGTAAAGCTCAAAAAGGAATTGAACTGAAATCATTTTTCGAATTGGCTCAATTTGAATAATGACCATCCATCTTCTATTTTAAAAACTCTGGTGGGGGGAATGACATATTGCACTCTTCATATTCTGATGAACGGTGTACATACACTGCCACACCATTGCCAATTTTTCTGCTTATCTTTCAGGTTACCAGTGCCCACAATATTTTTGCTTTTAACATCAGTATCCAGCACACTTCCGTGAGAAAATATTATGAAATATTCCCAATATTTTGAATGTTAATTTTCTATTTTGGAAGGGTTACTGTTAAGGTCAGTTATCTCTAAATGGAGAGTTGAGTTAATATTACAATTCCAATTTATGACTTAAATCTCACCTAAACATTTTTATATAAGCACCCATCATCACACGAATAGCCCATGCTTTGAAAGTAACCGTTACCATGGAGATGACTTTTCTATTGCATTGGCTACTGTTGACATTCATAATGAGTTTGTCAAGGAGTAAAAAAGATTTCAGTCTCAGCACAGATGAGGAAAAATTTGCCAGAATAAGCAATTCTGCTGCAGTGAGTTTAAGAAAAGCACTAATTTAATGGAGGCTTCGAATAGCATTGTACAGAATGATAATGCTCAACACGTTGACGAAGATGGTTTGACAAGTGTTGGGTATTCAATTATTCTTCATTAGCAGTAGTCTCCTCAGCATGCAGTGACCTCATCCTAAGCATTCAAAAGCAATGGTTACTTGTTATATGAGTTGTTAATTTATACATAAGGCCCTGGTTTGCCTTTGGACTGCAATTATTAGCAAAGTAAGGATAGTTAATAAATTATATCCGTCCAGAAATTGCTGCTGGCAACTCTGGAAGACTGAAGATGAACGTTTCAATAACATTGCTGTTACCTGCCATTTTAATGTAAACATTTCAGAATTAATTTTATCCGATGCAGTTACAAGGTCTCACATGAATTATTCATACGGCCTTCACACAGTTTTCTTCTGGGTCAGGAGCGGCAAAGTGCTTCTCCAGAAAATGGCAATCTCCCAACCCTTAGAGGGGAGAGGTTGGATCCAATGCTGTGTGCATTGGACCCGGTTTGCACAATCGCAGCACTGAGTTAAAATCCACACCTTTGTTCCCAATATCTGGAAAGCTCTGAGCAGCTGTGGCCACCACACTTCAGGAAGAATATCTCAACCTTGGAGCCAATGCATTGTCAATGAACCAGGTGGATATCTGGAGCCTGGGTTATGTCAAAGGGCAAATTGAACAAATGAGGAATATTACCTGGAATTTAGAAGATTGAGATAATTTCATGAAAGTTTTTGAGTTATTAAGGGGAACAGATAGGGGAGATAAAGGAAGATGATTTCATGATTCATAGGGAATATTGGACTAGAGGACATTATCCAAAAACAGAGCCAGATCTTTCAGGACACAGAAACTGTTCTTTACTGAAAGCGTGAGAAAAGATTTGAGCTACCTTCTGAAGCCAACAATTGACATAAATTCAAATGATAATTTTATGTTTGACGTTGGTAGATTTTTGTGAACTAACAGAAGCGAGAGCTGTGAGGGTAGGACAGAGAGATCACTGATCAGTCATGATTTCACTGAATTGCACCAAAATAGGCTTCAGGGAATGCAATGATATCCTGCTCCAAAGCGTTTCAGGGAATCTGAATTTCTATAGCAACGTAAATGCCTTTTCAAGTCTAAAGCTGTTGAAACTGATGGTGGAAGCTGCAATGTTCTCTCCAGCACATGACTAACCAGAAATCTATCCCCCTCTTACTACTTGGCCTCGGCCTGTGTTCAAAGAATTTGCCAGATGATAGTTAACTTGCATGACAATCCTATGAAGAGAAAGTGAGGACTGCAGATGCTGGAGATCAGAGTCTGGAGTATGGTGCTGGAAAAGCACAACCTTTCAGGTAGCATCCGAACAGCAGGAAAATCAACATTTCGGGCAAAAGCCTTTCATCAGGAATGAAGCGTCTGGGCTGTGCGGGAGTGCGGGGTGGGGGGGGGAGGTGGGTTGGGCTGCTGAGAGATAAGAGGAGGCAGGGGGTATTGGGGGAAGAAAGCTGAGAATGTGATAGGTAGAGGGAGGTGGGGGAGAAAATGATAGGTCAGAAAGGAAGATGGAGCGGATAAATGGGAAAGGTGATGGATAGTTCATGAGGGCAGTGTCGACTTAGAGGCTTGGGACTGGGATAATGTGGGGGAGGGGAAATTAGGAAACTGGTGAAATGCACATTGATCCCTTGTGGTTGCAGGGTCCTAAGGCGGAGTATGAGGCGTTCTTCCTTCAGGTGTCGGGTGGTAACAGTTTAGCGGTGAAGGAGGCCCAAGACCTGCATGTCCTCGGCAGAGTGGGAGGGGGAGTTGATGTGTTCAGCCATGGGGCGGTGGGGTTGGTTGGTGCGGGTGTCACAGGGATGTTTGCTGAAATGATCCACAAGTTGACGTTCTGTCTCCCCGATGTAGAGAAGACCACATTGAATACAACGGATGCAGTAGATGACATTGGTGGAGGTACCGGTAGATATCTGTTGGATGTGGAAGGATCCTTTGGGTCCTTGGACGGAGGTGATGGGGGAGAGTGGGCACAGGTTTTGCACTTCCAGTGGTGGCAGGGGAAGACATCAGGAATGGGGCGTGAGCTGGTGGTGGCCGTGGATCTGACAAAGGAGTCACGGAGGGAATGGACTCTCCAGAACGCTGATAGGGTGGGGAGGGAAATATGTCCCTTATGTAGGGGTTTGTGGTGCAGTAATTGGAGGAGATGCACTAGAGGGTACTGTCGACCACGTGGAAGGGGTAATTGCAATCTTTGAAGAAGGAGGCCATCTAGGATTTTCTAAGGTGGAATAGGGTCATCCTGGGAACAGATGCAGCAGAGGCAAAGGAATTGGGAATAAGGGGTGGCATTTTTACAGGAGGTAGGATGGGAGGAGGTGTAGTCTAGATAACTGTGAGGGTTAGTGGGTTTGTTGTTGATGTCTGTGGTTAGTCGGTCACCTGAGGTAGAGATGGACAGGTCCAGGAAGGGGATGGAGGTGTCCAAGATGGTCCAGGTGAATTTGAGGTCAGGGTGAAAGCTGTTAATGAAGTTGATGAACTGTTCAACCTCCTCCTGGGAGCACAAGGTAGCACCGATACAGTCATCGATATAGCAGAGGAAAAAGTGGGAAAGTGCTGGTGTGGCCGCGGAAGATGGACTTTTCCAGGTACCCAACAAATTGGCAGGCATAGCTGGGGCCCATGCGGGTGCCCATGGCTACCCCTTTGGTCTGGAGAATGTGGGACAATGGGAAGGAGAAGTTATTAACATTGAGGACCAGTTCAGCCAGGCGGATGAGGATGTCGGTGGAAGGGGACTGGTTGGGGCGGTGTGAGAGGAAGATACAGAGGGCTTAGAGGTCTTTGTCGTGGTGGAAGGATGTATACAGGGACTGGATGTCCATGGTAAAGATGAGGCTTTGGGGGCCGGGCAAACAAAAGTCTTGGAGGAGGCAAAGGACATGGGTAGTGTCCTGAACGTAGTTGGGGAGTTCCTGGACTAAGGGGGACAAGACGGTGTCAAGCTATGTGGAGATGAGTTCAAAGAGACATGAGCAGGCTAAGGCAATGAGTTGACCGGGGAAGCCAGGTTTGTGAATCCTTGTTAGGAGGCAGAATCGGGCAGTGCGGGGTTCACGGACAATGAGGTTGGAGGCTGTGGATGGGAGATCCCCTGAGGTGATGAGGTTATGGATGGTCTGGGAGATGATAGTTGGTGATGGGAGGTGAGATCATAGCCGAGGAGGCAGGAGGAGGAGCTGTCTGCAAGTTGGCACCTGGCTTCAACAGTGTAGAGGTCAGTGCGCCAATCGACCATTGTGCCCCTCCTCCCCCCTCCACGTCTGAAGGTATGATGGTGAGGTTGGGGTTGGAGTGGAGGGAGTGAAGGACTGCACGTTGCAAGAGTGGGAGGTTGGATAATTACTGATGAAGGGCTTATGCCCAAAATGTTGATTCTCCTGCTCCTCGGATGCTGCCTGACCTGCTGTGCTTTTCCAGCACCACATTCTCAATTCTGACAATCCTGTTAACACACCTACTTTGGTCATTAAGTGCTGGAGTGTGACTCCAACTCAGAACTTCTGGCGTTGAGGGAGGATTGCTACTCTCAGTGCAACAAGATCTTCAAATTAGTGAAGAGTGGGCATGCTTTAATAACATTGCTGAAAGAAATAAGGGAGAATAGCATTTCATTTTATGAAGAGGCATAGAATGGCTTCCATTAAATAGTGGTGAAAGAACAGTCCGGGATAACTCTTAGACGGGACAGTGAAACCTAAGGAACTTTCCCATTCCCAGTCACCATTGCTGATCTGCTACTTTCTCACCTGATCCCCATATTCCTTGATATCCTGGGCGATCAATGCAGATTTCAGTCTTGAATAAAGTCAACAACCAATAGTTCACAACTGTCTTGTATAGAGAAAAAATATTTGTAAAATCAGACAAAAGGAAATAGATAATATGCAGACTCAGCAGATATTGTTTTCAGCAAGTTGACACAGGCTCGATGGGTTATATTGCTGTCTCCTGCTCTTTAAGCTGATTCTAATTGCTCATGTTCCTTTTGGTGCAGTTCCATTTCATTAGGTTTGGCAATCATAATTTAACATTTGAACTTTTTATGTGTTAACTAATGCCCAATGCTGTTTGATTGGGTGAGGATCTGATGCACAATACAAGCTAACTGATATTGTTGTTCACTCAACATGAAGCCAGATGGTAAAATAGGAAACAAATATTCAATCTAAGTTCACAATTTTCTTTTGGAAAATGCAGCATTATGTGAAGTCGGTCACAACAGTTTTTCCTCATGTCTTCAATTAATGCCCTTCAGCTGTCTGTTCTTAACTTTGATAAAGTAACTCATGTAACATCGACAGTTGTTACCATAGGAGGAACGAAGGGTTCTCGTTATTCTAAGCCAGTCAAGCACAAACCCTGGGTGTGACCATACAAAGCCACTTCAAACATACACATGCATTTTTGAAAAGAGGGCTACAGTGGCCAACATGGTGTCCTGTGAATGAAGTGTCAATTTATTTTTACCCACTCACTTGCTTTATCCGATCATGTGCTCTGAAGGACCTGTGCATATTTTGCTATTGCATTTAAAGGGCAATATAAATGTAGGTGGGCCGATGTTGGACAGAGGACACATAAGCAACTTGGTGATAATACTTTTGTCAGTGTAAAGTCCATTTCAGGGTGAGTGCTCTTTCTCTCCCTGTCAGTTTCGTACATTCACCAATTGACCATTAAAGTTTGCAATCAGCAAGGAGAGGAGTTGATTAAGTTATGATTTGGAGATGCCGGTGTTGGACTGGGGTGTACAAAGTTAAAAGTCACACAGCACCAGGTTATAGTCCAACAGGTTTAATTGGAAGCACTAGCTTTCGGAGCACTGCTCCTTCACCAGGTGAAGGAGCGGCACTCCAAAAGCTAGTGTGCTTCCAATTAAACCTGTTGGACTATAACCTGGTGTTGTGTGATTTTTAACTTTGATTAAGTTAAGTTGATGGCATTGTAAATTGTGAGAGTGAAGCTGAAATAATTTATGAGTTGCTTTCACAAGGGAAAGAGTGAACGTCTGGCTTGGACTTGTCAGAGAAGAGTTTTGCATCATGTTTTTAAAGTTATTTTTGAGTGGAGATGAAAGCCAAAATATTAAAGGATGCAAGCACAGAGGACAGTTTACAGTTGTTAAAATTGTTTGCAGGTCAAACATATGATGTGTTTTTTTTGGATGTATGTTACAAATGACATGAGATTGATTTATTAACTTACAGAAATATAAACAGGTTGCATTTCTGTACTTGGTTGTAATTTAACTTGAAAAATTCTCAAGGCCCTTCTCAGGAGCGTTTATCAAAGACCCTTGACCCACAGAGGAGATATTTTGAGACATGACAAAATGTATGGTCAAAGAAATGAGTTCCCTGTCTTAAAGGAGGAGAAAGAGAAAAGGAAGTGTGGAACAGGAATGTCAAATCTATGTGCTCAAGCAGCCTGTTCCATGACCACCAATGATGGAGTGATTCTAATCAGGGATGATCAAAAGACCAGAATTCCAGATGATTGAATAAGTGTTGAGTGTTTGCCCGAGGTCATTGACTGGGTCAGATCCAAGAAGCAGGAAAGACCTGCACCTTCAGTCTTCACCATCAATCCTGTCGATCCCTCAAAGTATTTGGAAAATTTAATGAGATCACTTTTCATTCTTCCCAATTTTGGAGAACAAAGGCCCAGTCTTGCCCAGTTTCTCATCAAAGGATAGTCTTGCCATCCAAGGAAAGAGCTTTAGCTCCAAATGGGAGCCATTTAAAAAGAAAAATTAAGTTAATTTTTAAATGTTCATTGAGGTAGAACTGACCATTTTGTCGTCAGTGCAGGAAGGTGATCCTTGTATTATTGTTATAATTGTCATATAATCCCATCAAAAATCTAGAGTTATCCAACACTTTACACATTGACTTTAGGCTTGTCCAAATGCCTCAGATCCAATAAAGTATGTTCATAGGTGTAGCCGCTGTTATATTGAAAGAAATGTGACAGGCAATTTAACACAGCAGTTTCCCAAATTTACTGATGATATGACACCAATATAAACTGTTAATTGTGATGTTAGTTGAGGGAAAAAGATTGATTCTGATATTATTGGAAATGAATGAATGTTGACACATACACAAATGGAGCGGACATCTTTTGCACAGCAAGGTGCCATGAAATGAATGAATAGCTAATCCCAATGAATCAGCGACATGAGTGATCTCAATCAGACAAGCTGAGTTGGAAGGGTCAGAGAAATTTGCAATGGAATTCATTTCATTTCTAAGATTGGACAGTTTACAATCCCTCAGCTCCTGTTGCCTTCATTGGATGAATAACCAGCTGGTCATCCATTGGCGCCTCTTTGGGTAGTACTCTTGAAGCAGTTTTTGTGTGCCAAAATGTTTCTCAGTGTGAGACGCCTCCGCAGCATCACTAGACTCACTTTCTCCCACTCAAAGTGTTCAATTTAAAGAGGAGTTCACATTAGAAGGTAGTTAATTGAATTTGAACGGCAAGATGCCAGGAGGTACAAATTTCTCAATGAGTTCCACATTTGCACAAAGCTATGTTTAACTGTATAGCCTGCTAATAATATCAGGATACAAGAGTTCTGGGAGAAGGTGCCCTGAGCCACTCTGTACAATGCCTTGATTATTGCTTTGTGTTTTTTATCATCTCAGAATGGAGCTTGAATAATGCAGCAATCTGGCTTGAACACAGAATATATCAGTGTTGTGTCTGAAGTGCTGAGTTGGGGCATCACAGCTACAACTGAAGGAAACGAAATCAAAGTGACTGGAATAAATGCAATCTCTGTTAGAATTGGGGAGATACAGGACAACGTTCTTTTTGTGGACTGTCGAGTTAAACATAAATGATATGAGCTGCCAGGCATCACGTGTACTTAACGAGTGCTTCAACTTCAATAAATCACCCAAAATGCTCACAAAAACCCGATAAAACAAGGTTTCACACTGAGTCCCAAAAGGTCAAGGATAGATGTTCAAAATTTTGATCAAAAAGATAGGGCAATTTGAAGGATGAGAGGGAGGAAGCGGTTTGTTAAGATCCAAAGCAGCCATCTTGTCACATATTAAAAGCCTGGAAACCATTTTGAATCTCATATTAGTGTCTGCTTGCTCAGCTTGTCCATTCCCAGCGTCAGTGATGTGGTTGACCTTGCAGCTGTCCTGATACCTGATCGTGAACTCTTCCCCAGCATGGGAATGCTCTTCTTTTACAAGAATCTATTGTATTCTCATACTTGCTTATCAGCTTCAAACCAACACTATCCAGACAATACTCATTATCCTACAATTAACAATTTGCTAATTGTTAAATCATTGTCACCTACATAATCACACAGCTCTCTGTATCTCATAGGAGTGACTTGTGACCATTTGGTCAACTTGTCTCTCCTCTTGAGCTCACAAATAAATAGTCAATAACTCAAGGATTGTGTGGCATGATTTATTGTTCCTCTAAATTGGACTGCTACAAGTGAATCACTCACTGCATAATGTATCCACCCCCAATATTTAAGGATGGAATTGGGAGTGATTCCTCATTGTTAAATATATCCAATCTGTGTCAGTGACCTCATTGACTGCTGTGGTTCATCTCCTGACTGAAGAGTCCAAAGCAGGATCAACGCTGATGTTTTTGTTGTTCAGGGTCATGTCTGCATCCATACCATCCTTGGCCTTCCTCTGTGCACATACATCTTGCACATTTGTCAGTCATTAGTCAATCATCTAAACACACTGAACCAAATTTTAGAGCTCACCTCCACTTCGGCCAATCAGCTACAGTTCTTTCTCTTGTATTGATGTCCTCACCACCTTGGTCATGTTTGACCTGAGATAGTTCCTCATCAAAAATCTATTTGAGAATTCTGAAGTCATCCATACAGGAGATGCAACCTGCCCATCTATTTGGACTTTTCTGCAGAGTAGTCTCCATGCTGTTGAGGACCTGATTTCTTGTTTAAAATCACATGACACCAGGCTATAGTCCAACAGGTTTACAGACACTCATAACCCCCCCACCCCAACACCCCATACACACACACCCACATGCACATATAAGTTTGTGGAGCGAATTTGTACTTGCAGAATTACATTTTACTTTGCTCAAAAACTGCATGAATCCATGTAAGATTCTGTAAATCTGTTTTTTAGATTAGAATCAGTCTGACCATTGTGGCACGGACACAACCTCACATGGAGCTAACACCTTCAATACATTATCTGGGCTGACGTGACACCAATTGTTAAAGTTCACTTAAGAATGTAACTTTGTAAAAAGAGGCTTGCGATTTACATATAAAAGAACTGAAACCAACACCGTCATTCTAAAAGATGAGAGACTTAACAAACAAGCCGGGTTTTTTTCAATATATAATTTCAGTTACATCATACTGTAAACATTTGCTCTAAATTCTGTGTCTTACGATCTTATTCTCCAAATCACCTGATGAAGGAGCATCGCTCCGAAAGCTCGTGCTTCCAATTAAACCTGTTGGACTATAACCTGGTGTTGGGTGATTTTTAACTTTGTACACCCCAGTCCAACACCGGTGTCTCCAAATCCTGATTTTGTGTGATTTTGTCAACCATTGAATTCTCATGATGGGCCTTGTGCTTTTCGGGGAAGCTTTAATGTGGCACCGAGAGCAAGCTGAGTAATGTGTATCACTGAGAAAGGTGGTCAAGACAATGCTCTGGTCAAGTTTGACTCTAATTTTCAGCGTAGTGCCACACTGCATCCACACATGATTCAAGGGAGAAATTGCTTTCTGAATATATACACTGATAGCTTCATCGCTAGTTACTTTCTGAAAAGGCATATCACCAAAGGATGAGAACTTTTTAACAACCTTGTAACCAGAGTCATCAACAATTGTATAAAACAAAGAATTTCAGATGCTGCAGATGTGAAATAAGAACAGAATTGCTGGCAAAACTCGGCAGGTCTGGCAGCATCTGTGAGGAGAAATTGTAGAATCCATAGAGTTCAACCTATTGAGTCTGCAGCAACACTCCAAAAACCATTCCACCAAGACCCCTCTCCCACCGCACCCCCCCCCCACCCCAATCCCCATAACCCTGCATTAACGATGGCTAATTCACCTGGACACTGTGGGCAATTTAGCATGACCACCTAACCTGCACACCATTGGCCTGTGAGAGGAAACTGCAGCTTCTGGCAGAAACAGGAAGAATGCAAGCTCCATACAGGCGGTCACCCGTGGATGGAATTTAACCCAGATCCCTGACACTGTGAGGCAGTACTGCTAATCACTGAGCTACCATGCTGCCCATCAGAGCTGTTCTGATGATGGGTCACTGGGCTGAAAACATGACTCTGCTTTCTTCCCACAGATACTGCCAGTCATGCTAGGTTTCACCAGCAATTTCTGATTTTGTTTCATCAACAGCTGTGCCCGGTGTTTATTCATGTGTAGCTTGGTGCAGGCTGTAACATTGCCCTAGTTATGGAAACACTGATTTGGATGACACTGTCTTCAGCAACATGGAGAATTTGCCTGCCAGTCTAGATTTCTTTCTTATGTTGGGCAGCTAGCACAGAATTACCTGCATACAAATACACTCAGTCTGAAGAGGTTGAAGACCTTTCATTGAACAGAACCTAACGTTATTGCCGACAAGAATATCTCTGGTATCTTCTGTCAGCATTCAATTGAAAATATTGAGGAGTCCAGGAGCTACAATGCACCCTTGTAATCTGGTGAATGAAAATGCATTGGACATCTCACAATAAGCACAACCATCTGTAAGCATGCCATTTGCAATGGAAACATGGTTTTGACAGACCTGTTAGAATATCCTAGCTTGGACAGCAATGGCCATAGACCATGTTGACTTAAATTGTTTAAATCTTATGCAGGGTCTATGAACAGCATACGTAGATTCATTGGGAGAGGGAGAGATAGATCTGAGGGCTGAGTTATTTGCAGGTTTGGCCATCACCGGTGGAACGGTCAACATCAGGGACATTCAGGAGGCTAGGATTGGAACAACATCAATATTTTGGAGGGCTGTAGTGGCAGAGGCAGTGATGGAGGGTAAAGGCTGTGGAGAGATTTTCAAGTCAAAGAATTTACTGTTATACTGCAGTTGCAGTGTTTGTAATATTGGTAAGCAAAATGGTTTGTATCTGAAAGGAGACTGGTTCAGGCTTTTTAAATATCTGTCATGAGTATCTCCAGCAGAACTGTGTGGGAGACAGCAATGATTGCAAACAAGAGAGAGAATGATCTCACAGTGAGATCTGTGTGTTAGTTATAAGATGAGGCAACTTTGAACTTATTAGTCCAGAATGTGTTCCAACATGGGTGGATAAATAGCTGCAAAATCTAATTAAATATCTGAACAAAAGAGTAATTCTTTTCTCAAAAGAGTATTTAAGCAACTTTGTAATAACATGCTGTGGATAACATTGAATATTATTTTTTAATATGTTTGAATATTGCTGTTCAAAATGTTTCAACTCAAATCTTAATAACAACACACTACACAACCAGCAAGAGCAGACAGATGATTCGTAATTATCTATTTACACTTTGCTCAATGAAACACAACAAAAGCAGCTTCATCTACTGTTGGTTTTGAGGAAGGGGGTCTTAGGTTTTGGACAATGGTTCATTGTCCATCCCTAAAGACCCTTGGGAAAGAAAAACAGAAAGTGCTGAAGAAGTTCAGTAGATCTCAGCATCTGTGAAGAGAGAAAAAGAGTTGTTGCTTCAAATGATTCTTCTTTCAAAGCCATGTTCTGAGTAGATACATAATGTTAAACCAGTTTCTCTCTCTTCAGTTCCCATCCTCCTTTAGTGCACAATTTGGATCTAAACAGTTGTTCTTTTTGATTTTACAAAAGGGTGTGGAAAGCAGCACAACTCAAATTAGAAATTAACACGATTTCTTTTTGTCTGTTAGACAGTCATCCCATCCCAGATATCCTGATGGATAATTAAGAAGACAGGCAATGAAGGCATCAGGTTAATTATTCTCACTGCTTTCAGTCATCAAATGGTACCAAACTATTGATCCATCTTCATACCTGTACGATTTATTTCTGCACTTCTGTCATTCAAGCAACAGCTTGGCAGCAGCCTTCAGCCTAGGACTGAGTCACAATTTAATCTTGTCTCTATAGATTCACAGACTTCATTGACTTAGCCTTGCTAATTTTGTTGGGAGTCTGGAGTACACATTTATTCATTGCTCTGTCGGGAGAAACAAGCAGTCTAGAAAGTGAATTCTGAGGAAGGGTGACTGAACTTGAAATGTTAACTCTGCTTTCTCTCCATACATGCTGCTAGACTTGCTGAGTTTCTCCAGCAATTTCTGTTTTCGTTTCACTCTGTAAAGCTACAGCCTTGCCTGAAACTTGCTAACTTACATTCACTGCTGGTTCAATAACACTTCCATTTTAAAATTCTCATCATCATTTTCAAATTCCCTTTCTGATCTCTCCCTTCCCTCTCTCTGATATCGCCCCCACCCCCGCCGCCCCACATAGGATTGTGGCATTCCCCTAATTCTGACCACTTGCATATCGCAAATTTTAATTGCTCCCCTATTGGCAATCATGTGTTCAGTTGGTTGGGCCCTTCATCATAGAATTCCCTTCTTAAACTCATATGTCGCCCTCCTGCTTCTTTAAGAAGTTTACTATAGCATCCCTCATTCTTTGAGATTTTGGTCACCTGCAATTGTATTATTCTGATGTGATCAGAGTGAAACATTTTGTTTGATAATCCTGTTATGAAACGACTTGGAATCTCTTATTACTCTAAGCATGCTGTATAAATGTAATTGCTTGTTGTTCAGTTGAGGAATTAGAAGGATTAGAATTTGACCTGCCCTCTTTGACCACATTAGCTTGACTGTAGAAAGTGAGTTCCTGAAAAATTTACAAGCACTTGCTGCTGAAAGTGGAGGCAGAGTCCAGGCTGTGCAAGCAGTCTCTTAACTTCCTGCCTGAAGTTTAGATTATTTCTGGCTGTGGAGTGTTAATCCAGTGCCAAGGGAGTTGTTGAATTATGAAACGGAACACTTGTATTGACAATGGGTTTTGTTTTTGCAGAATGCAGCACTACATGTGTCTGTTTCCAAACAATCTCAGCAGTATTGTTTTATGACTGCTCCATGTAATTAAAATGACCTTCATTTCTGTATCCTAAAAAATAAAAGTTTAAAAATCATTTACACAAAGAATTCATCAATTCTGAAATACAAACAAAGTTTTTTTTAAAATCTCGACAGGAGCGTGTTTGGAGGTTTTCCAAAGGCACGAGTGAAGGTTTCAGCAGCAGCTGAGCTGAGTCATAGAGTTATAGAGATGTACAGCACGGAAACAGACCCTTCGGTCCAACCTGTCCACGCCGACCAGATATCCTAACCCAATCTAGTCCCACCTGCCAGCACCCGGCCCATATCCCTCCAAACCCTTCCTATTCATATACCCATCCAGATGCCTTTTAAATGTTGCAATTGTACCAGTCTCCACCACATCCTCTGGCAGCTCATTCCATACACGTACCTCCCTCTGTGTGAAAAAGTTGCCCCTTAGGTCTCTGTTTGTTAATTTTCCCAGAGGTACTCCGATGTTCAGCGATACACGAAATCAAACAGCAAAGGCGATAACCGTGCAGGTTTTCTCTCTCTCTCTCTCTCTCTCCTGCACTGGCCTCACCATGTGCAGGGGTGAAGTTACTGAAGTGAACTAAATTGCCTTCGTGATAACACAAATATGAGGTTAGAAACACACTTCAAGATCAAAATTGATAACAGACGAAGGGATAAAAGTTTGTTTGATCGAATTGGATTGTAAAAGAATATGTTTGCTCTCTGGTTGTTGGGAAGGAATGTGTGGTCTGGAGAGTCATTTCAGATACCCACTACAGGGTAACTGTGAGGCCTGGACATTTGGAGACAGGAGGCTCATGAGACAATGACTCCACGGATATGTCCGAGCAGAGTGATCAGCCCTAATTCTCAGACTGGTGCACAACTGTGGCTGTGAGTACTTCAATATAAGCTTCTAATTCACTCACAGAGAATGGTAACAGAAGGGAGCCATTTATCCTATTCTGTCTATTCCATTGGGAGGTGGTATTATCACTCAACTGTTAATCCAGCAACCTGTGGAATGTTCTGGGGACCCAATTTCGCATCATGCCAGGCAGATGGGAGAATTTGAATTTAATTAAAACACCATGGAATTAAGAGTCAAATGATGACCAGCAGACCACTGTCAATTGTTAAACAAACCCATGTTGCTCACACATGCTCTCCAAAGCAAAGAAATTTGCCATCCTTACCAGGTCTGGCCTACACGTGACTCCAGGCACACAGCAATGTGGTTGACTCTTAACTGCTCCCTTGGTAATTAGGGATGGGCAATAAATGGTAGACTTGCCAGCAATATGACATCCCATGAATACGTTTTTAAAAACTGTGCAAGGACAACTTCACCCACTCACCCACTTTCTCCCCATATCCTGTAAGTTATTAAAATTCAGACAACAATAATATAATTCAGAATTATCGTTCCAAATCGCTAATTGAATCGCACCACCACACACACACTCAGGCTGTGCATTCCAAATCTTAACCATTTCTGGCTCACAAACAGTTTCCTCATGTTGCTGTTGGCTCAAACCTGATCTTAAGACACCAAGAGGCTCTTTAGTATGTGAATTAGCTTCCCAAGGAGCAGTGATGGCAGTGTTCTCAAATATTTTGAAGGCTGAGTGAAATTGATTCTTGATTCACAAGAGAATCACTGGGTATGGTGAACAGACATGCAATAGACATGAACAACCATGCTCTTGTCAAAGGGAGGAGTCGGTTCAAGGGATTAACTTGCAGATTCCTGTTCCTGGATATAATTGACATTGTGGAAAGCTGTCCTGGCAACATTAAATGAGAAATTGAGGATAAAAGCAGACGAAGATTCAGATGTGTGGATGATATTGTGAAGTAGATAGAGGAAAGTTAGAAGAAAGCTAAAGCAGAAGACCGTATCAAAGGCCCCGTTCAGGCTATCATGTAAGTGAATGAATGATGGAAATTACACCTCATTCGGCCGATCACACCTTTTCCTTGGATCTGATCCAATTTGTCCATTTTATATTCCTATCCTTTTGCATTCTTTGCTTCCTGTTTTGCCCTTGTCTTTGAGTCTTGTGGTAGGGATTCAAGCCCTATTTTGGATATTTGAACACATCATATAGACTGCCACTTCCAGAGTGCTAACTTGCTGAAATGTGCTGCCTTCCATAGGGAATATTAAACTGAGGGACCACATGGCTGTCTTTTGGGTCTCAAGGAACCTGTGGTATCATGCTGAGGAGGGGTCAGTGATTTTTCCAAGATCACTAGCCAGGATTTTAACCATCAAGCAAAAAAAACCAAAAGAACTGAAAATCTGGCAACATCTGTGGAGAGAAATTAGAGTTAACATTTTGGATCCACTGACCTGGGTCCACTTCTGAAGAAAGGTTGTAGCATCATAGAGTCATAGAGATGCACAGCACAGAAACAAGCCCTTTGGTCCAACTCATCCACGTCGACCAGATATCCTAAACTAATCCAGTCCTATTTGCCAGCAGTTGGCCCATACCCTTCTAAACTCTTCCTATTCATTTACCCATCCAGATGTCTTTTAAATGTTAATTGTACCAGCCTCCACCATTTCCTCTGGCAGCTCATTCCATACATGCACTATCCTCTGCGTGAAAAAGTTACCCCTTATGTCCCTTTTAAATCTTTCCCCTCTCACCCTAAATCTGTGCCCTCTACTTCTGGACTTCCCCCAACCCAGGGAAAAGACCTTGCCCGTTTACCCTATTCATGCCGGTTCTTATTTTATAAACTGCTACAAGGTCACCCCTCAGGGAAAACAGCCCCAGCCTGTTCAGCCTCTCCATATCGTACAAATCCTCAAACCCTGGCAACATCCTTGTAAATTTTTTCTGAACCCTTTCAAGTTTCACAACATCTTTCTGATAGGAAGGAGACCAGAATTGCACACAGTATTCCAAGAGTAGCCAACCCATTGTCGTGTACAGCTGCAACATGACCTCCCAACTCCTATACTCAATGTTCTTTCCAATAAAGGAAAGCATACCAAACACCTTCTTCACTATCCACTCTACCTGCAACTCCACTTTCAAGGAACAATGAACCTGTAATCCAAGGTCTCTTTGACACTCCCCAGGACCTTACCATTAAGTGTATAAGTCCTGCACTGATTTGCCTTTCCAAAATGCAGCACCTCACTTGAATCTAAATTAAACTCCATCTGCCACTCCTCAGCCCAATGGCCCATCCGATCAAGATCCCCTTTGTACCCTGAGGTAGCCTTCTTCGCTGTCCACTAGACATCCAATTTTGGTTCATCTGCAAACTTACTGACTGTACTTCCTTTGGTCACATCCAAATCATTTGTATAAATGACAAAAAGCAGTGGATCCAGCACTGGTCACTGTGGCACACCCCTGATCACAGGCCTGCAGTCTGAAAAGCATCACCACGCTCTGTCTCCTACTACCAAGCCAATTTTGTACCTAATTGGCAAGCTCTCCCTGAATTCCATGTGATCTAACTTCAATAATTAGTCTCCCATGTGGAACCTTGTCTAAAGTCCATGTCGACAACATCTATCTACCATTCTGCCCTCATCAGTCTTTTTGGCTGCTTCTTCAAAAAGCTTCATCAAATTTGTGAACCACAATTTTTCCACGCATAAAGCCATGATTACTATCCTTTATCAGTGTACATGCCTCTCCAAATGCATGTAAATCCTATGTTTCAGAATCCCTTCCAACAATTTATCCACTATTAATGTCAGACTCTCCAGACTGTTTTCTGCTCATGACCATGTTGTTATTTTTGGGACCTTCTTTGTGATGGTTAACTGACCCATTCTCTTGGTTACAACTGTGAATTATATTTCAAAAGCTCTTCATAGACTGTGAAGCGGTTTGGGATGCATGAAGTTCATGAAAGGTGTTAATGAGATTTTGCTTACCTTCATTCTCCATCAAGTTCTGATCTTTTTATCCTTCAGTATCCCCTGCATTCTTTGCATAAGTCCATCTCATTTCATCAGTTTTGAGTTTGGTTAAAGAAAACTATTAGCCCCTGAGTAACTGCAGACAGATTTTTTTTGCATGAAAATGAAAACAAAGCAGCTAGACCATGAGGAAATGAGCTGTGCCCCTACACATTTCACTAATGACACTTGAAGTATAAAGCATTCTATCTTCACATAAAGTCCGTCTTGAAATGCTGTGTAATGGAAAGCACTTGCCTACTTCGACAAGTGCAAGCTAAACTCAATACTTTATTACCAGATTAATTTAAATCACTCCGGTGCACATAAATGTGATTCCATTGATTACAAATGTATTTTTCCATCATTTTTTTGCAGTTGAAGCTGTTTTATCTTTTAATTTGATGCATAATTAATCTTTTGAGATCTCTTAAACTTTGCATTAATTTTCAAATTTTTCCAATATTTTATCATTAGTTTTAAATGATTTTCATTTCAAACCAACACTTGTTAAGATTACCAAAATCAAATTGCCTCCTCATTCTAATGAAGGAAATAACACCGATAAAATAATGACATATTAAAATTCTATCACGCAAGTTGGAAAAGAGAGGGTTTTTCCTTCTCCTAAATAGGTGAGCAGGAGATTAATTAACTCCAGGGTGACTTTGATTCTGAGATTTTCTGTCAATGGTAGATATATAATTGGGTGCAAAGGGATGTGTATTTTCAAGCAGAGAGTTTGACCCAATCTGCCAGGAGTAGGACCACTCAGGCAAGGGCAATTTGGGGAATAAATTATTTCTTGCAGCTAAATATTTACGTGTCAGGTCAAAGTCTTGATGCTAAGTACATGAATTAAAAGCTTCTTCTTAAAAATTGATGTGTTTCACTGTTCATATCTGTTGGATATTTGATTTGCCTCAAAGCATTGTAGAAGGTGACATCAGGTTTCTCGGTCTGTAGAAGCTTTATTTTCAGAATTGTATCCAATGCCAACACTGTGCTTCAGTTTTTCACATCCCTCTGTCTGTTTACTTATCTCAGACTCAACACCCTGGCTTAAGCAGTCAACCACAATGAGCATAGGCTCTAAGACACACTGCAGTTCAATGTGACAATCATAACTTGGTGGGAAATTGCATCCATTCATGAGCTCTCCAGGCTCAATAATGAGCAAGAAAGAATTCCTGACATAACTTGTCTGAACATTTGTTCCTGGTGAGCCTTCAGTGACTGCTGCTGGAGGTATGTAAATGTAGACTAAATGAAGGCAAATGTGATTTTAACTTCAGTGATCTGACAGAGAAATGGGTTTGAAACATGGTTCACTGGGCAGCAGCCTGTCCTCCAAATTAGAAGGCGATGGGTTTGAGTTACAATCCAGAGATCTGACTCCAACTATCAAGGTTCTTACGACAAGAGTGCTACCAAAGGAGAGGCAAACTACCAGAGAGGCCACCTTTGAGGGGAAGTTTTAAATTGAGACCCTATCTTCCTTCTGAAGTGGATGGAAAAGATTTAGCAGCATCACTTTGTGTAAGAGCGGGGGCCAAGAGCTGATATGTAAGATGATGTTTGTCCCCAGTCAACTCAAACAGATGATCTGCCCATTATCACATTGCTGTCTGGGGAGCTCACTGTGCAAACATAGGCTGCAGCATGCCCTCCATTCCAGAAGGGGAGGAGCTGGTGTTGCACTGGGGTGAACAAAGGCACCAGATTATAGTCCAACAGTTCAATTGAAATCACAACCTTTCAGAGCATTGCTCCTTCATCAGGTGAAGTGAAGACAACAGACACAGAATTTATCAGCAGAGACATCAAACCATCATACGAATGGTGTGAGCAGAGTGCCAGCAGGATGAAAAATAAGTCTCTGCAGGTCATCAACAGCGCAGACGGTGTGAGTAAAGTGTCAACTGCTGATGAGCAAGTGAAGGGATGACCTTTCATTCGATTAATTGAGGCAGATAGGCAGTGACAAAAAATTAAAGACAGGATGGTGATGCAGACAAACCAAATGGATGGAATAACATAGCAGGTTTAAAAGTCACTTGCTGAGGATTGAACCAAAGTAACAAATAATTGTCCAAACTATCCAACATAGAGAAATCGGAACAACTTATCAAGTTGATAGTGTCAAAACAAGACTTTTGACAGATTTTACAGATACAGAACAGTGTGGTGGGGTTATATGTAGCACAGCACAAACCCAAGATCATGGTCGAGGCCAACTTTATGGGTATGGAACTTGGCTATCAGTGTGTGCTCGGAGATTCTGCACTGTTGTGTACCTTGAAGGCTGCCTTAGAGGATGCTGACCTGAAGATCAGAGGTTGAGTGCCCCTTGACTGCTGAAGTGTTCTCCGACTGGGAGGGAACATTCCTGTCTGGTGATTGTTGCACAGTGTCCATGCTTCCATTGACGTAACGTTTGCATGGTCTTGCCAATATACCATGCCTCAGGACATCCTTGCCTGCAGCACTGGCATGGTGGCTCACTGGTTAGCACTGCTGTCTCACAGTGCCAGGGTACTGGGTTCAATTCCAGCCTCGGGTGACTGTGTGGAGTTTGCACATTCTCCCCGTGTCCACGTGGGATTCCTCTGGGTGTTCCAGTTTCCCACAGTCCAACGATGTGCAGGGTAAGTGAATTGGCAATGTTAAATTGCTTATAGTGTTCAGAGGATGCATAAGTTAGATGTCTTGGTCAGGGGCACCTTGTCTGCGTGGCTTTCCTCCGGGTGCTCCGGTTTCTTCCCACAGTCCAAAAATGTGCAGGTCAGGTGAATTGGCCATGCTAAATTGCCTGTAGTGTTAGGTGAAGGGGGGAATGGGTCTGAGTGAGTTGCTCTTTAGAGGGTCGGTGTAGACTTGTCAGGCCAAAGCTCCTGTTTCCACACTGTAAGTAATCTAATCTAATCTCAAGAAACTTTGATGGATTTCTGCAGTGTGTCTTGTAGATGAGACACATTATTGTTGCTGCGTGTAAGTGATGGAATGACTGAATATTTGTGTGTGTAGTGCCAATCAAATGGGCTATTTTTCCCTGGATGGTGTCAAGTTTCTTGAGTGTTGGTGGAACTGTATCCACCTCGGCAAGTGGGGTATCCCAACATACTCCTGACTTGTGCCTTAGAGACAGTGGACAAACTTTGGTGAGTCAGGAGGTGAGTTACTCATTACGGTATTCCTTGCCTCCAACCATCTCTTGTTGCTACAATATGTTCATGGTGGGTCCAGTTCAATGTCTGGTCAATGGTACCCCGAGACTTGGAGAGTGAGGATTCGGTGATTGTAACACCGTTGAATGTCAAGGATGATGGCTAGATTCTCTCTTATTAGAGATAGTCATGACCTGGCATTTGTAAAGTGCAGATATTACTTGCTGCTTTTCAGTCCAGTTTATTCAGTTTTGGTGATGAGGTGAGATTGAAACATCGAAGCACGAGTTGCTCATTCGGCCCTTTCACTCTTCTCTGTCATTCAACATGATTATGGCCGATCATCCAGGTCAGTACACTGTTCCTGCTTTGTCCCAATATTCTTTGATCCCTTTAACATGAAGAACTGTATCTCGCTCCCTCTTGAAAACATTCAATGTTTTGGCCTTATGGCAGAAATCAATTGCAATTTAGTTATGAAATTACTTAGGTGGATTTTAAGTCTGAATGTTGCAAATCAGATAATAAGATTTCAGGAAAGAAACTCATTTGTTTGAATATTTTCAACTTGTAGCTCAACTGTGCAACAATTCTCTCAGATTTGAGGGAGTAGTTGAAATATTCATGCCTTTCTCTCGTCCACCCTTTTACTGACCTCTTTTCTCTGCTTGGGCATTTTGTGATATTACTTTCAGACAACTTGCAATTAGCAACATTACATTACAACTTAACTCACTCTTTAAGCTACACCTCACAAAAATTTATTTCACATCATTACAGACAAATATTTGCAGGTTTATTAATTGCTAAGAATTATTTTGAAAACATATTAACCACACAATTAGTTAATCACCCTTCAGCAAATCCCGGCAAGGCGCTTCAGTTTACATAAACACTGAAATGTTTGAGTTGATTATTGAATTCTGAGCTCTCAACCTTAATATATCCCAAAGTGCTTGAGGTGATTTTGAAATTGTTTTCACTGTCATACTAGAGGAAGCACAGCATTCAATCTGCAGGCAGCGAGATCCCACACACAGCCCTGGAAAAATGACGAGATACTCTGAATGAGATGCTGATGTCAGAATAAATATTGGACACGACACCAAGGCAATGTCCTTGTTCTCCGATAGTGGCTTGGTAATTTCTTTAATACCTACCTGCAGATGGAGGGCTCCTTTAATGTTTCATCAAGAAGAAAACACCTCTGTCAGCGTCATGCTCCCTCAGAACTCATTGTCCAGAATGAGTACAGGAACCAACAGGCTTCTGTCTCAGAGGCAGGAATGCCAGCTTTTGTGATGGGGGAGTCATTTTGAAGGGGTTAATGTTCATGTTCCATTGGCTCCATCAATTCTACTGATATCAGACACAGTCTGTGTGTGGAAATATGGCATTTTACCCCAGCTTTCAAAGGGAATTCTGATAAAGAGTCACCAGACTCAAAACTTTCTCCCCACAGATGCTGACAGACCTGCTGAATTTCACTGGCAATTTCTGTTTTTGTTTCAGAAGGAAGAGATGTATCAGGTTTAATTCCCAAAGGTCTTCATAATTCTGCATGATAAGATGTAACTGCATTGACTGCCAGTCTTGTTATCTCTGAAAAGGGTCTGTTCTGTAGATACTTAACAGTGGTGTATCATCTTCCACTGATGGTTAAATAGATCCAAGACAAAGCAGAAATAAAGGAGGATAAAGCCTCACACCGTAGCACATAGTGCCAGAGGCTGGTTATCTGGGAAAATGCCACATTGTCACCGAGCCATGAGTATTAAAAACAATTATCCTCTAATGGCAGTTAATGGCAAGAATTCAGAAAACAAAAAAAACCTGGCATCGAGAAAATGGTGATAACTGCAGTTTGGACAGTACATGAAACAAACTCAAATTGCCCACCCTCTTCTTGCACCTTCTGTTTTAAGAAATACATCTTTGGCCTCATCAAGGTCAGGAATCATTGTTTTGAGGAATGGATTCTCCGTCAGCACTAAGAATTTCCATGACAAGTGAAAGTAAGAGCAGGTCCTTCAGCACAAGAACATACAATGATAGAGATTAGACTTTTTTCTTATCTTGCACTCCTTTCGTTCTCATCACTTGAGGATTACAGAGCTTTAGTATGTGTGATTGCTGAGCACAACAAGATGATTCCCAACCAGCTGAAAGCACTGTTTCCAAGCAAGAGAAGCTAGACAGAATGTTGGAGCTTTGAAGTGTTGATCGATAGTTTTGTTTGATTTGGGAAGGGGAACCTTGTCTATGTGTTTCCTCAGGAGATCAAGCAGCTTTGGAAAGCAGTAAAAGAATCGGTTCTCGTCAACATGGACTCACTAAAGAGATATCACGCTTGACAAATCGTCTGGAATTTTTGGAGGATGTGACCAATGCAATGGTGAAACTTGTGTATCTAGACTACCAAAAGCCTTTTGATAAAGTTTCACACAACAGATTAGTAAGGAAAATTAAAGCTCATGGTATCAGAGATAAAGTATTGTCATGGATGCAGAACTCATTGGCAGACAGGAAGCAGAGCATTGGAATAAATGGGTTTTCTTCAGAGTGGTAGGCAGTGACGAATGGGATGCCACAGGGTTCAATGCTGGGACCTCAGCTGTTCACAATATACATGAGTGATTCCAACAAAGGAATTGAGTGCATTATCTCCAAATTTGCAAATGACAGTAAACTGGGTGGCAGTGTATGCTGTGAGGAGGATGCTAAGAGTCTGCAGTGATTTGGACAGACCGGATGAGTGGGGCAGGTTGTTGCTAAATGTGAGGTTATCCACTTTGGTGGCGAAAACAGGAAGGCAGATCATTATCTGAATGATGCAGTTTCGGACAAGGTGAGGTGCAACAAGACCATGGTGGAATAGTCACTGAAGGTTGGCATGCAGGTACAGCAGGCAGTGAGGAAAGCTAATGTGATGGTCTCTTTCACAGCAAGAGGATTTGAGTATCAGAGTAAGGATGTCTTGCTACAGCTGTACATGGTCTTGGTGAGGCCACATGTTGAGTATTGTGTGAAGTTTTGGCCTCCTAATCTGAGGAAGGATGTTCTTGCTAATGAGAGAGTCCAGCAAAGGTTCACCATACTGATTCCTGGGATGGCAGGACTGACATATGAAGAAAGACTGGATTGACTGGGCTTTGTACTTCAAGCGGATCTCATAGAAACATATAAAATCCTGATGGGACTGGACAGGTTTGATGTGGGTAGAATATTCCTGATGTTAGGAAAGTCCAAAACTCGGGGTCACAGTCTAAGAATATGGGGTAAGTCATTCAGGACTGGATGAAGAAGAACTTCTTCACTCAGGGAGTTGTGAACCTGTAGAATTCTCTCCCACAGAAAGCAGTTGGGGCTGGTTCATTGGATATATCCAATAGGGAGTTGGATGTGGTCCATGCAGCTAAAGGAATCAAGGGGTATGAGGAGAAAGCAGGGGTGGGATACTCAGATTGCATGATCAGCCATGCAATCAAATTCAATGGTGGTGCAGGTTGGAAGGGCCAAATGGCCTACTCCTAACACTGTCAGAAGAAGGTCAACATTCCACTCCACCAGCGTAAGTGCCACCATTTTGTCTCCAATACCTCACACTTACTATTTCTGCTAGAATAACCACATTCCACTGAGACACATGCACTACCACTCTCATTGTTGCATGCAATATCTTCCCTCACTCACTGCCACTTATCACAACCTGAAATACTGTTATGAAGTTGAACATGTGTACTGAACCTTGAAGAGAGAGAGAGAATGCTGTTCTGAACTGAGAGCTTGCAAGTATCTGTGTATATGACGAGATGGCAGTCCCAGAGTATCCTGAAAAATTGAAAATATGTAACATTTGGTTGTAAAATGGATACCTAAGTTTTGATTGCTGTTTTGGCACCAATTCAAATTTAACCAATCAGTTTAAATTATGCTCCAGGATACTAAAACCCAATCAAGTTTGAATTTAATGTTTTACCAACATTGAACCAACGAGATGATCTGCTGTTAGGGGTATAAAAATGCAGACATTTTGAAAATTGGTCACAGAGAAACTGCCATAGAGAGAAACTCCCAGAGAGCTATTTGCCCATCCAACATTTTGCTCTCACAGAAATTAGAATCATGGAATCCCTACAGTGAGGAAGAAGGCCATTTGTCCCAATATGTCCACATGAACCATCCAAAGAGTAACCCACCCAGACCCATTCCCTATTGCTTTACATTTCCCGTGACTAATGCACCCAACCTACATATCCCTGAATGCTGAGGGCGGCTCAGTGGTTAGCACGGCAGCCTCACAGCACCTGGGTCCCAGGATCAACCCCAGCCTTGGGTGACTGTCTGTGTAGAGTTGGCACATTCTCCCCATGTCTGTGCAGGTTTGCTCTGGTTTCCTCCCACAGTCCAAAGATATGCAGGTCAGGTGAATTAGCCATGCTAAATTGCCCATAGTGTTAGGTGCAATTGTCATAGGGAAATGGGTCTGGGTGTGTTACTCTTCGGAGGGTAGGTGTGGACCAGTTGGGCTGAAGGGCCTGTTTCCATGCTGCCGGGAATCTAATCTAATCTAAATTCGCTTGGCCAATTCACCTAACCTGCACAGCTTTGGATTGTGGGAGGAAACCGGAGCAAACCCGCATAGACATAGGGAGAATGTGCCAACTCTACAAAGACAGTCACCCAAGGCTGGAATCAAACCCAGGTCTCTGGCACTACGAGGCAGTAGTGCTAGCCACTGAGCCAAGTTAGAAAACATTCACCATCGATGGTACCTTTTCATGTGAAACACACTCACAGTAAAAAGAAAGAAGACGACCCAGGGAGATCCGTAGCTGGAAGAGTGAAGACACAGAAGAAGACAGAGACTATGTGCTTTTGAAATTAAGTTGATATAATTTTAAGAAGTATTGAATTGGAACAGCATATTGTTACAGAGTTGGAGGCAGATAGTAAGCAGTGAAGAGAAAGGGAGGCTTAGAGTTGTGAATAATTTTTCTTTAATGTTTGCTTTTAGAATCAAAAAATAAATTGATGTTGTTTTCTTTAAATGATGGAATTTGGGAGTTCTGTCATTCATATTTTAACAGATTATGAGACGAGGCAAGATTTTCTCGGTGTTTGGTTTAATTAACAGAAGGGTTCACCTCAGTGTCAATACGAATAATCCTTAATGCTCTCTGCACTGCCTACTGATTCTGCCAGGAGACCTCCCCACCTGCACTAACAGTAGTAACTTTGCCGCCCACTTTCAGCTCCCATAATACCTGCCTCTCTTTCTCATTTATGAGGTAAGCAGATCCCAACAGTGCAAAAATCATCAGGATAGGTGGTGGGCTTTCCCATATTCGATTCGTCAAACCTTATGTGGAGAGCATCTGATTGACTGATGACTGTTTCACAAGTCCCAGACCAGGTATCAGAGACTGACCTTGGCTCACTGTGAAGGGACCCTGAAGGGATGACTGTCCTGGTTAACTGAGGCCTGCTGACAACTGAGACAAGCTTCTTGCCTTTGTGTCTGGACTAAGTGAAGTATCGAGAGAGAAGTAATGTGAGCCTGGTATCACTGGCTGAGGGAATCAAAGCCGCCAAAGGCAAGGCAAAGGGTTACTAAATGAAGATAAAAAAGATGTGGAGAGGCTTTGGGAGGGAATTTAGGCAGATGAAGCCAAGACAACCAAGAGATGGGAGTGTGGAATTTGAAAACAAGCTCATCAACCGTGATGTTTTTGGATGGTGGGACAGGCTTAAAGGGCTGAATAGCCTATTTCTACTCCTAATTTCTTTACTGAGAGCAATCGCAGAGCAAAGTAAGTGTCATCTCATTTCAAGTATGATTCATAGAAGAAAGACTGACTAGGGAAATTATGCAAGGTGCAAAGTTATGGAAAAGGAGCTGGATAAGAAAGGATGGCGAATCAAGGCTCAATGAATTGAACATCGGGTGGCAAATTAGCAGACCAGACCCCCAAGGCCAATGGCCAAGCTCGACTTCTCCATTCCAACATCACTGTACTGTGATGGAGAAAAAAAGGATTGAGTGTTCTCAGTTCAGTCTGAGGAACCTAGAGAGGGGGTTGAAATTACTATAGAGTTCCCATGCCATTTAACATACACAGGTAGCTAGGGGAGAAGGTTGGTGCAGGGCAGTAACTTCATTGTACTGATTCTTGACAGATCATTGAATCCCTACAGTGTGGAATCAGGTCATTTGTCCCATTAAGTCCACACTGACCTTCTGTACAACTTCCCACCCAGATGTCCACCCCACCCCCAACCCCTCGCCTATCCCTGTAACCCTACAATTCCATGGCTAATCAACTTTGTCTGTAGGTCCCTGGACACTATTAGCAATTTAGCATGGCCAATCCACCCTAACCTGTGGGAGGAAACTGGAGCACCCAAAGGAAGAAGGTGCAGACTCCACACAGATAGTTACCCGAGGCTGGAAATGAGCCTGGGGCCCTGACACTGACAGGCAGCAGTGCTAATCATTGAACCACCGTGCAATCCCTAAGACAGTAGTGTCTCTGAAAGATTCTGCAGCAATTTCCAAAGAATACCAAAGAACAGAGGCTAGATTCCCAATTCCTTCACAATGGGTTTGATATGAAATTTCCAACGAATAATAGAACTGGAACAACACAAACAGACTTGAACCTCACGACTCAGCTTGATTAGAGGTCTAGAGTGGCAACAGGAGTGAATATCTGAAGGGTTTGATTGTGTTGCTTTTTGCATAAACAACATATATTAAAAGAAACCTTTGCTTTCGCGCAGACTCCTGCAGTGCAGTGTGAAGGAAATGGAAATTTCAAACTTTGGAATTCTTTTAAATGTAGTGACCCACATAGGGGAGTTTGAGAAGAACAATGACATGTTGCGTTTGCACTTCACACACTGCAGTACCCACTCAACTTTCAAAATCTCTCTGTTCCCATTAATAATTATTATAATGCTCATACAACAAATTGCATTCATGTAGCCTTGAATGCAGTAAATCCTTTGAAGAAACCTAAATGAGAGGGATGTTGTCAATCAAAACTTGGAATTGAGCCACAGAAGAAATATTAGGACAAGTGGCCAATGGCAAAGTGGAAAACAATGTTAGTTCTTCTGGAAGAGGAGAAAGATTTCTTGAGGTTTAAGGAATGATTTGGAAATGTTCATGCTCACCCAAGTTAATGATGATATGCTGCAAACAGCGAGTCCACTGCCTAAACTGTGATCTCCCATTTCATTCAAAACATATTAGACCGGCCTCTTCTGACACCTGACTTGTCTAAGTCCAAGTCAGAACTGAATGTTGCCTTCACACAGAGCCAGAGTCAGAGGCATTGTGGACAGTGAGGGGGCCAGTTCAATGAGAAGCCTGAACAGGGATTGTGGATTCTGCCAAAGGTTAGTTGCAGGCTAAATGTCATGGTGTTACACAGGTAGAATGTGTAGACATTAAGCTGACAATTGCACACAGAATTCAGTGAATCTTAACCATTAGTTATGAGGCAAATTTCAGTGTTCTCTATTTTTTTCCTAAATAACATGACAATTTCAGTGAGTTTCATTAGTGGTGGAAGAAAAGTTCATCTCCATCCTGGTTTCCACCCCTGCAAATCCTCCTCACCTTCAGGCTTTCTGTGAATCATTGTCCCATGCTTAATATTCCCCCACCTTTCATGTGAAAAATTTCCCTGTTTGGGTTTCTCCTCTTCCCTTCTCTCTACATCCAACCCTCTCTTTCTCTCGTCCTCTCTGGACCCCTCCTGGGTTTTGAAGCTTCTCACATAGCAGTTGAATTTGAGAAATTGCAACCAAATGCTTGACTTCAAAGGGCTTGACCTGGCAATAACATTCACGAACATAAATAGTGAAGTTCCAGGAGTACATTCAACCGCATTTAGCAATATAAATATTAGGATCCATTTCACCAGTTCAGTTGTTCCCACATCAAATATGTAATTCTAATCACTGATGTAGGCTCACTGCACTTAATTGGTTAAGCCGAGGTATAAACTCAGAGCAAAATAAACAACGCAAGAAGTAAGGGTGGCACGGTGGCTCACTGCAGCCTCACAGTGCCAGGGACCCGGGTTTCATTCCCTCCTCGGGTGACTGTCTGTGTGGAGTTTGCATGTTCTCCCCGTGTCTGCGTGGGTTTCCTCCGGATGCTCCAGTTTCCTCGCACAATCCAAATGATGTGCAGGTCAGGTGAATTGGCCATGCTAAAATTACACATAGTGTTAGGTGCATTAGTCGGGGTAAATATACAGTAGGGGTGTGGGTCTGGGTCGGTTACTCTGTGGAGGGTTGGTGTGGACTTGTTGGGCTGAAGGGCCTGTTTCCATACTGTAGGGAATCTAATCTAATCAAACCTAGTGGGAAAATAAGTATTGGAGCAGATATCTTATATTTTGATTTACTGTCATGTGTACCTCAGTACAGTGAAAAGCTTTGTTTGCAAGAAATATAGGCAGATCATAGCAAATATAGACATACAGTTAATAGGGTGCTCAGACAGAGTGAGGCATATAGGTTACACTGCACAGGACATACACAAAGTCAGATCAACATCAGCAAGATCAATATTATTTGAAATTGGAGAGTCTAATAACAGAAGGGAAGAAGCAGTTCTTATAGTTGTTGGTGCATGTATTCAAGCTTATGTATTTTCTTCCTAACAGAAGAGGCTGTGGGAGAGCGTTACCGGGATGGGAAAGATCTTTGATGATGTTGGGACCCTTTCCGTCGCAGCAAAAAGTGTAAATGGAGACTATGGATGGAAGGTTGGCTTCCGTGCTGGTCTGGGTTCCCCTGTCCTTACCCCTACCCCCACACATCAAGCTTTGTTATCTCATTGTCTGTTATTATACACAACCCATTGTTAGTGTGTAACAATCCCCACCAACAGCTATTCACCCTCCTCGAATAATTGTGATCCACTCTTTTGCCAATCCAACTGCTCTCCTCTCTCTTGGGGCTCTATCCCCACCTATTGTTACTCAGTACCCCCTACACCCCCACCCTATGCTCTGCATGAAAACCAACATTTTCCTCACCACCGTCATTTTTGAGGACGGGTCACTCGAAACATTAACTTTAATTTCTCTCCACAGATAATGCCTAACCTGCAGAGCTTTTCCAGCAATTTCTGTTTTTTTTTATTGTCATCACGATATTGCTTTGAGGTAAATCAAATCTCAAAAAATAGACAAATGTAACAAAAAATATATGACAAAAGTCAGCAGGGAGAGGGGCCTGTCCAAAACAATGCAACTCTCCCTCACTGAAATATCAGCATTGATTACATTCTTACATTCTGGAGTCGGACACAAATTGACAACTTTCTGCCTTAGAGCTAAGGGCACTGCTGGATGATTGAAGCTGATTTCAATGATTCATTGGTTTGAGCATTAAAATTTGGAGACAGTCACTTACCATGAGGAAGTGCAGCATCCCATTCTCAATTACATAACTAACTGGAGACAGAGTGCGGTCTTTGAGGAAGTCTGCAAGAGGAACTTTGTATGTTTGTGATGAGACATTGATGCCTGCCTTGTGTGACGTTGGATCTTAAGCAGAATAAATCCATTTCCTCTCTCATTTCATTGTTTGTCAGTTCCATGACAATGGACAATCAGTTAAAGAATGGAAATGCAAAGATGATGTCCCCAAACTGTCCAACAGTCCCAAGTTTCAGCGTGGAGTCTCTAATCCAGTATACCACATGCATTCTCTCAGGTGCAGTGTAGCATTGTTGTCCTGTAAATTGCAATGTGGAAGACAAAAACATAAAAGCTAACACATTCTCTGAAGGTCGGTTACCAAAGAACATCTAGGTTAGGATAAGGATTCAAATTTCATGGAAAACCGATTTGACAATTGAGTTTGGAAACATTTTTAAGGTTGGATATTCACTGGCATAGTTCATTCACCCATCGATTGGGAATAAATTCAAACCTCTCTCTTGCTCCCTCAAGGTGGCCTTGGAGCTGAGTACAATCGACTACCGCATGATCCAGGACATTCCTACCTCCATTTTGACTGAATGCTTGCCTCTGACTTCATATCAGGTCCAACATCCTCAGAAAACCTTTGATTTGAACTGGTGTTTGCGTTTTGTTCTTGTGGAGCACACATGCCAAGTGTTCACTGACAAAGCTGAATGTTGGACCTCAGCGTTTTTGAAATGTTTCCATTAGTCAGCCTGAATGATAATGCCATAAACTTGATTGCTTCGAGAGAATCGCTTTCATGTTTGCCAGTTAATTAGTTGTACATGGTTTAAGCTCATGCATAATAGAACACATGATAGGCACATATGATACTTCTGTGATACACTGGAGAGATAAGTGCAAGATGAAGTGTTTTCAATGACTGAAGGATCAGTAAACATAGATTAAGCTTCTTGGCACAAGCCAGGGACTGAGCTGAGGTAGATTTGTTTTTATTAAAGCAGAGAGTTTGTGTGCTTTAGTTTGCCAATTTACAAAAAGAGAGTTGGTTCTTTTCTTCAAAAGGAACAATTTGTAGGGAATTGATGAAAAGGAGTGAGCAGGACTGTGCGATTGCTGTTTCATGTTCCGTCCAGGCATGATGAACTGAATGGCCTCCTTCTGTGCTGTGTGATTCTGGATTCACATTGCAGGCTTCAGTTTACAGAGCTGAAAATGTGTTGCTGGAAAAGCGCAGCAGGTCAGGCAGCATCCAAGGAGCAGGAGAATCGACGTTTCAGGCATAAGCCCTTGTTCAGGAATGATTCCTGAAGAAGGGCTTATGCCCGAAACGTCGATTCTCCTGCTCCTTGGATGCTGCCTGACCTGCTGCGCTTTTCCAGCAACACATTTTTCAGCTCTGATCTCCAGCATCTGCCGTCCTCACTTTCTCCTCTTCAGTTTACATACCCAAGCGTTGTTTTATTCACCTCTTATTGATATTTGCCAGCTTTCATGTGAAAGATTTCATGTCTGCATTCTTTGTAATTGCTGCACAGCTTCTTTTTAACACAGGTTACAATGAAAGTCACTGTCCTGGAGTTTCACTTCACTCATTTGCATATGTTATTTGGGCACAAGCCAATCATGTGACATGAAAGATTTTAAACCAGAAAGCATCAAATGCAACTTTGAATTCCACAATCTATCACAGAAAGAGTTGCTCTGGTAGTGATGAATGACTTTTCTGATTCAATACATGGACTGGAAACAGAACAGAAGCATAATGTAACAATTCTAAGCATATATAAAGATATTTGTCTGTCATCGAAGAAGTGGACACCTTTTAAAGTGTTTCCAGTCTGGAGTATGACTGACCAATACGGGTCGTGATGTTACAGCCTACACCCCTTGGATTGAGGAAATTCACACCAAGTCCCATGTTGATGCTTCTCAACCTTGATGAAGTTTTTAAAGCCAAATGGAATTCAGAAGAAATCACAAGCACACAACATGTCAAAGATCTGACACAGCTTCCGTTATTCTTCAAAGCTCATAGGAACAGCATGGTGGCTCAATGGTTAGCTCTGCTGCCTCACAATACCTGGGTCCCGGGATGGATTTCAGTCTTGGGTGACCATCTGTGCGGAGTGTGCACATTCTCCCTATGTCTGGGTGGGTTTTCGCCGGGTGATCTGGTTTCCTCCCACAGTCCAAAGATATGTAGGTTAGGTGGACTGGCCGGGCTAAATTGTCCTGCAGTGTCCAGGCATGTGCAGCTTCAGTAGACTTAGCCCTGGTAAATGTGGGGCTACAGGGATATGGTGGTGGGGGTGGGGTGGGTCTGAGTGGGATGCTGTTTGGGCAGTCGGTCCAGATTCGATGGGTCAAATGGCGTCTATCCACACTGTAGCGATTCTATGATTTTCTTCTATGATAAGCAACCTTGAATCTCATCTGCACAAGCCTGGCTGATGACAGGAAATGGCAACCTCTAAATACTTGAATGTAAAATTATAATTGGTGACGATAGTAAACTATAATTGAAAAGTGTCTCCTGAAAGAAAGAGGAACCACACCTCTGCTCATATCGCTGATGCCATCAATCAACACACACTGTGTGAAAAGGAAGCGAGCTGATTGAACAAGGTTTCACACTGAGGTTCGATTACATAGCAAATGAAAGGCAGGTAAGGACAGAAAGGTTTGTTCATCTCTCCCGATTCTGCTTCTTCTTTCATCCCAGTTCCCTGACTTCTTACTGAACTGGTTGATATTGTCGCTTTTCAAAGTACTGCCTGGCTTCAAACTTAATTAGACTTGGCCAATTGATGATGCTCTGGAATACCATTCCAATCTGCCTTTCAGCCTGATTTTTCACACTGAAGACACTTCTTAAAAGTTCACCTCTCTCTCCAATTTTCTGGCCATTTAATCTGGTAGTTCCTGATGTGCCTCAATGTCATACTTGGTTTTATAATGTCCCTGTGAAGTGTTTTGGGATTTCCTGACACTGAAATCCCGACATAAATGTAAGCATTGTGTCAAGTAAGGTAAAAACAATAACTGCAGATGCTGGATTAGTGGTGCTGGAAGAGCACAGCAGTTCAGGCAGCATCTGAGGAGCAGGAAAATCGACGTTTCGGGCAAAAGCCCTTCATCAGGAATAAAGGCAGTGAGCCTGAAGCGTGGAGAGATAAGCTAGAGGAGGGTGGGGGTGGGGAGAAAGTAGCATAGAGTACAATGGGTGAGTGGGGGAGGGGATGAAGGTGATAGGTCAAGGAGGAGAGGGTGGAGTGGATAGGTGGAAAAGGGGATAGGCAGGTAGGACAAGTCATGGGGATAGTGCTGAGCTGGAAGTTTGGAACTAGGATGAGGTGGGGGAAGGGGAAATGAGGAAACTGTTGAAGTCCACATTGATGCCCTGGGGTTGAAGTGTTCCGAGGCGGAAGATGAGGCGTTCTTCCTCCAGGCGTCTGGTGGTGAGGGAGCGGCGGTGAAGGAGGCCCAGGACCTCCATGTCCTCGGCAGAGTGGGAGGGGGAGTTGAAATGTTGGGGCACGGGGCGGTGTGGTTGATTGGTGCGGGTGTCCCGGAGATGTTCCCTAAAGCGCTCTGCTAGGAGGCGCCCAGTCTCCCCAATGTAGAGGAGACTGCATCGGGAGCAAAGGATACAACAAATAATATTAGTGGATGTGCAAGTAAAACTTTAATGGATGTGGAAGGCTCCTTTAGGGCCTTGGATAGAGGTGAGGGAGGAGGTGTGGGCACAGGTTCTACAGTTCCTGCGGTGGCAGGGGAAAGTGCCAGGATGGGAGGGTGGGTCGTAGGGGGGTGTGGACCCGTAGGGGGGTAGTCACGGAGGGAACGGTCTTTGCAGAAGGCGGAAAGGGGTGGGGAGGGAAATATATCCCTGGTGGTGGGGTCTTTTTGGAGGTGGAGGTGGAGGAAATGTCGGCGGATGATTTGATTTATGCGAAGGTTGGTAGGGTGGAAGGTGAGCACCAGGGGCGTTCTGTCCTTGTTACGGTTGGAGGGGAGGGGTCTGAGGGCGGAGGTGTGGGATGTAGACGAGATGCGTTGGAGGGCATCTTTAACCACGTGGGAAGGGAAATTGCGGTCTCTAAAGAAGGAGGCCATCTGGTGTGTTCTAAGGTGGAACTGGTCCTCCTGGGAGCAGATCCGGCGGAGGCGGAGGAATTGGGAATACGGGATGGCATTTTTGCAAGAGGTAGGGTGGGAAGAGGTGTAATCCAGGTAGCTGTGGGAGTCGGTGGGTTTGTAAAAAATGTGTGTCAAGTCGGTCGTCATTAATGGAGATGGAGAGGTCCAGGAAGGGGAGGGAGGTGTCAGAGATAGTCCAGGTAAATTTAAGGTCAGGGTGGAATGTGTTGGTGAAGTTGATGAATTGCTCAACCTCCTCACAGGAGCACAAGGTGGCGCCAATACAGTCATCAATGTAGTGGAGGAAGAGGTGGGGAGTGGTGCCAGTGTAATTACGGAAGATCAACTGCTCTACGTAGCCAACAAAGAGACAGGCATAGCTGGGGCCCATACGTGTGCCCATGGCTACCCCTTTGGTTTGGAGGAATTGGGAGGATTCAAAGGAGAAATTGTTAAGGGTGAGGACCAGTTCGGCGAAACGAATGAGATTGTCGGTGGAGAGTGTTGGGGACGTCTGGAGAGGAAAAAACGAAGGACTTGGAGGCCCTGTTCATGGTGGATGGAGGTGTAGAGGGATTGGATATCCATGGTGAAGATGAGGCGTTGGGGGCCGGGGAAACGGAAGTCTTGGAGGAGGTGGAGGGCGTGAGTGGTGTCTCGAACGTATGTGGGGAGTTCCTGGACTTGGGGGGGAATAGGACAGTGTCGAGGTAGGTAGAGATGAGTTCAGTGGGGCAGGAGCATGCTGAGACAATGGGTCGGCCAGGGTGGTCAGGCTTGTGGATCTTGGGAAGGAGGTAGAACCGGGCAGTGCGGGGTTCCCGGACTATGAGGTTGGAAGCTGTGGGTGGGAGATCTCCTGAGGTGATGAGGTTCTATATGGTCTGGGAGATGATGGTTTGGTGATGGGGGTGGGGTCATGGTCGAGGGGGCAGTAGGAAGAGGTGTCTTCGAGTTGACGTTTGGCTTCAGCGGTGTAGAGGTCAGTGCGCCAGACTACCACTGTGCCCCCTTTATCTGCTGGCTTGATGGTGAGGTTGGGATTGGAGCAGAGGGATTGGAGGGCTGCGCGTTGTGAGGGTGAGAGGTTGGAGTGGGGGAGGGAGGTCGACAGGTTGAGGCGGTTAATGTCCCGGTGGCAGTTGGAAATGAAGAGGTCGAGGGCAGGTAATAGGCCAGCGCGAGGTGTCCAGGTGTGTTGGAGGTGAGCGAAGGGGTCCTTGGAAGGTGTCAAGTAACATTTAGTCCAAAAGCTGCTGTGTTCCAACATCCTTTTTTAACAACGCTAAAAAGAGAGAGAAGGTCGGCAATTTCTGTCTTGAACTCATCAGGACTGCATTCATCACCTGGAAGATACAAAGTTTTCACTTTGTGGTCTATCTTCAGCAGTGTTAAAAAAACACACGACACAGAAATTATGCTTTTGTTATTCAGGGACTCGAAGGAGTAGGTCGGCAGAGAATTGACAGAAGGAGGGATCATCTTAAATAGAACTGGTTGTAGTTGATGACAAAAATGATCATTTACTTTCAGGAAAGATTGGCAATGCTGATGAAAACCAGTTGGACTATCACCTGATCTTGTGTGATTTTTGACTTTGTCCATCCCAGTCCAACATCAGTCCCTCCACATTCAGCAGTATTGAAATACCGTGGTGACAAGCAATTATTTGTCAAACCCTTCTCCAGAAAAAAATCTTCTCGTCTTCTTCTTTAGATGCTTCTTGCACCAGCCCCAAAATAAAAGTGGAAAGCATTAGAAATATTCAGCAGATCTGGCAGTATCTGTGGCATGATAAACAGAGTGAACATTTCAGATCTGTGACTTCCCATTAAACGTGCAACGGTCTTGAGAAAGTGAAACGGGGAATGGAGGGTGAGAGGAAAGATCAGAAAGCTCTTAGCTGATGCCTGCTGGGCATTTTCTTGCTGGGGCCACTGCCATGCCCCAAGCATACAACTCATGGATTGTATCAGTAACTGGAAGGTGGGAACCATTCCTAGCAATGATGGAGCTCTAGAAGAACCCACAGCCAGTAGTGATCCAGGAATTAACTAATTGTTATTGCTTAAAGTCTTTTGCCATCAGCATTGACAACTTTTCCTGAAAGTAAATGATCATTCTTGTCATCAACTGCAGCCAACTTTATTTAAGATGGTCTGTCCTTCTGTCAATTCTCTGCCTACCCACTCCTTCGAGGCTCCCCAAGACCTTTGAACCTGACATTTTGAGGCTTCTAAGTGTTGTAGTTTTATTGTGTTTACCAGTCAACATTTCCCAAGGCAATTTTGATATCATCCTTTGCTTGAAAATCAGAGATTTTAACACATAATGCTCAATATTATTCTGTTCAAAGTTTGTGAGGCTGTGTTCCTTGGAACACGGAATGTCTAATTGCTGTTAAGTAAGCACAAATTCAAGTCACTTGCTGTTTCCAAAGCGCTGGCTAAATTACTGCTCAATCCTGACTTCAGGTCAGAAACATTAAGGAACTGTCTTTTCTCTCAATTGCAGGAATGTGGCATGGTGGCTCAGTGGTTAGCACTGCTGCCTCAGCTGGGGTCCCAGGTTCAAATCCAGCCTCTATTACTGTCTGTGTGGAGTTTGCACATTCTCCCTGTATCTGTGCGGGTTTCCTCCTCCACTCCAAAACGATGTGTGAGTCAGGTGAATTGGCCATGTGAAGTTGCCCAGAGTGTTAGGTCAATTAGTCAGAGGGAAATGGGTCTTGGTGGGTTACTCTTCGGAGGGTCAGTGTGGATTGGTTGGGCCTGTTTCCACACTGTAGGGAATCTAATCTAAAGTGTTAATCAAGAAGTTACATGGGACGCATAATAGTGTTGAATAGCATTGCTCAGATGGAGAATCTTATTCTTCTTGCAGCAGTGCTTGTGGTGTGCAGCTAAATATTAATATCTCAATATTATTACTACCTGAATAAATCAGAAGACAAGTTATACTTGAGCTCCCATAGCATCATATGCAGAGATTCAACACCAAATTCTGACTTACAGTTGAATTGGAATTAATTATACATGTTTGCTAATACTAATAATCCAATGAGGATCACTGACTGTGCATATACACATGCATGAACAATGTTGATACAAATTTTAAAAATTAAAATTAAAATTTTATTTTGTTTCGCAATTTTTCTCTCCTTCCCAATATTCTCTTTCATTAAAATAGTCTTCTGCTGAGCTATTTTTTAAGTATTTGTCACTATTTGTTTAAATATACTTCGGAGATGTTGCTGCTGTAGCACATGCTCCTGGGTGTCAGCAAGAGTGGCCTTAATTATAATTACATCGTCTGATCTGTCCATTCAGCTACTCTGTCATGTGAGAGACAGAGAGATGACTGGTGGCAGTTTAACCTGAGGGTCACCACACCTCAGATGAGAGGAGAGATTGGGAAGGAGAATCTTTCATGGTAACTTCAGCTAATGCAGGAATTGAGATCACACTATTGGCATCATTCTGCATTGCAAAGCAGCCACCCAGCCAAATGATTTACCAACCTTTTATAAGAAGGTATGCAGAGTTAATTTTAGATTTTGAAGGCATCAAGGAGGGTGGGGAGAAAGGGCGAATATGGCACTGAGGTAAAGAATCAGCTGTGATTATATTGCAAGATGAAGCAGGCTTGAATGGCCAAATGTCTTCCATCTTCTATTTTATATGTTTCAAATTCACATTCATCAAACAAATGCTGCCTTTGAGGAATTTATATATACATTTATGATGCAAATTGTCAATGTTGACTTGCAATGTAATAATTAAATGGACAGAAAAATCCACAATGGACGTGTGCACCAGCTAAGACATATGCACCATTAAGAACCTGATCACTGAGCCAAGACCAGGAGATCCCCTGGCTTTGACCTCCCTTGAGGACAAGTCACCTATTGTTTTCATCTTTAAAGGGATGTGGGCCTTGTAAGTTGGCCAAAATTGGTTGCCCATTCCAAAATGAAATGAATGACTTGCTACACTGTTTCAGTGGGCAGTGAGAAGCCCAGGACATTACTGTAGGTCTGGAGTCACAGGTAGGCATGACCAGTTAACAACGACAGATTGCTTTTCTTCAAGGACATAAATAAAGTCGATGGGTTTTTAATGACAATTGATGATAGTGTCATAATCAGCATCCCTGAGATTAGCTTTCAATTCCAGAATTTATTGATTGAATTTAAACTCTCAACAGCTGCTGTGGTGTAATTTGAACCTAGGTCCTCACATCATTAGCCTGGCCCTCGAGATTCATTGTCCATTACAATGACCACAATACCACCATCAGTCGACTCCATAGTTCTACCCTCTAGAAGGACAGGGACAGCTGATACATGGGAATACCTCTCCCTGCAAGTTCCCCTCCAAGCCACTCTCCATCCTGACTTGGAAATACATCACCGTTCCTTCACTGTCGCCGGATCATAATCATGGAACTCCCTCCCATATGACATTATAGATCCATCTACAGTACGTGGAGTGCAGCAGTTCAAGAAGGCAGCTCAACACCACTTCCTCAAGGGCAACTGGAGATGGGCAGTAAGCACAAGCACTGCCAGTGATGCCCAAAGTCTGTGAACGATTTTGTAAAAAGTGGAAAATTGGGCAACTCCAACAATGGCCATGAATCTCAAACCAGCAAATGCATTACATGAACCTTCCCACTATGGTCTGTTGTGAGAGACACGTCGTTTCTCAACGCAGGAAGCTATCAAACCAAACAAGATGTCCTATAATATGCATTTCTCCATCTGAGAAAAAGAACAGTCATACGCAACTTTGACATGTGTGGTGCTTTTCGCAAGCAAATTTGACCTTTAAAGTGATCCCTTTTTGATCTGACTCCCTCTCTCAAAATTGAAAACAGAGAATACAGTTATTGAAACAAAAACAGAAAGGTCTGGCGGCATCTGTGGACAGAGCAGCAGAGTGGATATTTCGAGTCCAGTGAGCCTTTATTGGAGTTCATTAAACACTGCCAATCAAATAGCTAGGCTGAGACCTGCACAGAATCCCAGAAATGTTCACAGTACAGGACAGCACAGTACTGTTTCAAGATAGAGTAACAGGGCTGAGCCTGAGGCTCACTTGCGTCCGTCTGCTTTCTTTCTCTTTTCTCTTCCTTTCTTTTACATTTGCTCCTTTTCTTTTTTTAAAATTTATTTTAGTTTCTTTAAAGCCTGGAGAGTTGCCGGGTGAAGGTGGTGGCAAGGGCAGGATGAGCCAGATGCGCCTCCACCCCGGCCCAGGGTCTCCCAGTGAGTGAGAAGCAGTTCCCAAGCTGATTCCCCTCAGCCCGGACTCGTAGGCTGAGCCAAGGCTGTAGGTCAGCGGCCAGGCCTGAGCGCCTGAGGGAGTGAAGGTGTCAGCGAAAGTGATGGATGACGAACCAGCGGTAGCGCCTGGAGGAGCGTCAGATGGAAGAGAGGAGAATCCACATATCCCCAGCCCCATTGCTTCAGCTTGGACATGGTAGTCATGGGAATGGTGGGGGTGGTGATAGCTGAGGCCCGTATCCGAGATCCCAGAGCCCATTATTGAGATGCAAGAGCTCGTTTTACAGACTCCGGCTGACAACACACAGTGGCCGGAGGAGGAACAAGAAGAGAGAAAGATCATATCCTTAACGATAAATTCTTGCATTATTTTGTGTCTCAAGATGGCACTGGAGCACAGCAACACCACGTAAAACACGCCAATAACTCTTTTCAGTATATTTTGACATACATGTGTCAATAAATATAAATCAAAGGTGAGGCATACATTTGAAAACTGAAAGAAATGTTATTAAAAAGACACAAAAGGTAATGCATAATATTAAAAATCCTTGATTTAGCACATGAAGACTTTTATTTCTCATGAAAAATGGTGACTTTAGAACTTTCAGAAACTTTTTGAGAGTTAATGAGGTTTCAGAAGAGATTTACCAGGATGTTGCCGGATGTGGAAGGTTTGAGTTTGAAGAAAGACAGGACAGCCTGGGACTTTATCCATTGGAGCATTGGTGGTTGAGAGATGAATTTGTAGATGTTTATAACATAATGAAAGGTATAGATCAAGTTAATGGTAGTTGTCTTTTCCCTGGGATGGGGGATCTCAAAAACTAGGGGGTACATTTTTAAGGTGAGAGGAGAGAGATTTTAAAAAGACATCAGGGGCAACTTTTTTACACAGAGTCTGGTTCACATGTGCAGTACACTTCCTGAGGGAGTGGTGGATGTGGGTACAATTACAATGTTTCAAAGACATTTGGTTAAGTGCATGAATGGGAAAGGTTTGGAGGGATATGGGCCTGGAGTAGGCAGGTGGGACGAGTTTAGGTTGGGATTATGTTGAGCATGGACTGCTTGGACCGAAGGGTCTTTTTCTATGCTGTGACATGCAGTGACTCTCTGTCAAGTCTAGAATAAAGGTTGACATTGGAAATTATCATGGAGACATGCAACAGAAAGATGACAACAGTGAGTGCTGTAGTTACAGCCAGGAATTGTTTACTAATATCAGATTCTGGATTAGTGGTGCTGGAAGAGCACAACAGTTCAGGCAGCATCTGAGCTACTGCTCCTTGGATGCTGCCTGAACTGCTGTGCTCTTCCAGCACCACTAATCCAGAATCTGGTTTCCAGCATCTGCAGTCATTGTTTTTACCTACTAATGTCAGATATTTAATCAGTTATTGTTTCAACTCAAAGACTAAATTAGGAATACAAAAATACAGAGACCAAATTTTGAAACTTTTCAAGCAAATGACATGGAGATAAGCAAAACAAAGATCAAAATGGAGCTGTACAATTTCTCATCAATTATCCAGATTTTGAATTAAAGTTGAGTACACTTCAGGAAGTATAAATTGATGCTTCAGAGAAGATTCTGACCAATTAGGAATGAGGGTTTCCAATCAGTTTTTTGGATCGTAGGATCATTCTCCTTCAGGCTGGAATAATCGGGTGATTCAACATGGCTTTGCTGATTAACAAAGGCTTAGACAGAAGTGATAGATAGTAAGTGTTCCATTCACAGGAGGGATGCAAAGAAAATGTTTAAAATGATTGGCAAATGAACAAAAAGGCGAGATGAGCATTGTCTTACTATTGCAATTTGGCATGACGTGGAATGCAGTGCATTAAAGTGCAGTGGAAACATTGAAGAGTGATTTTCAAGGGAGGATTGGATAAACACTTGAAAAGTTAGATTTGCAATGCTCTGGTTAGGAACCAGAGAGTGGGAGTAATTGAAAGAATCTTAGAAAGAATCGCCAGTGGCATAATGGACTGAATGGCTTCCTTGTGTGCTGTGCAATTCAATGACTGCAGGGACTTTGCAAGGTCAGGTTAAGCCTTGCCTCGCAGTATGCAAAAGAACCAAAACATTATGACATTTCAGACTGACAAAGTGATTCATCTGTGATGGTTTCATTCTGATGAAACAGGAATAACTGATGGAGTACAGTCAGATTAACATCATAGGTAAACCATCATCTGTGCAGTTTGCAGGAGTTCAGTGCTTAAAAGCTCACATTTGTATTACCCCTAGAATTTAATTAATATGCTCATAAACATTTTTATAAACATTTTTGGTCATGCTTTGAAGCCAAAAGTGCAAAGCAAAGGTTTGCTCAATAATAGCTGTGTTTTGTGTGTGACCTTTAGTCTCCAGTGTGATTGAAATTGTAAATCTGTTGCCAACTGAGTGAAAGGTAATCTTTCCAACAGCAGGAACATAAAACTTCCTTTGGGAATGGAATTCCAGGGAACTATTAACAGTTCTCATTGATCTGCTTCCTTCTGAGCCACCGTCATGGCAACATTGGATGCCTCAAAAGTGATCTTCAAAGAACACTTCACAGACCTTAGAAAATCTCGAAGGGGGATGATCTGTGTTTTTCAGAGATTAAGTATGATTGATGGTCCTGTAATCATTTTATTTCATGCCTGGCAATGTCACCTGAGGCAGGAATCATTTTTTTGGCCAGCAAGGACAAAGTTCTCTTCATGACAAGCTTTTCTCTCTGGCTGGCCCTGACATTCCAACCATGAGTTCTCTTGGAGCATCAACAAGGAATAGTTTTGACACCAACATTGCAAGAATTGTTGACATAACTCCTCAAAATTACATTCATCAGGCAGAATTCAAGAGATGACAACTAAATGCAATAAAACATTCTGATGGTATGAAAAGATGAAGTCCAGAAAGCTGTGAACTCTGAATTGATTTGAAATATCAGTGATGCCTCATGGGTTGAGACAGAAATTCTTCAAGAGTTTGTTGCTGAATATTTGAGCCTCTATTTGAGCTGACTGGCTTGTGATCATTTTCAGCTGTCATTATTCTGGACTAATATTCCCAGGTATCTTTATGTTCCTGTTTACAGATCCCTTTGCTCCTGATCTGAAACCAACCTTCTCAATAAATTGCATGTGTTTTATTTGCTTTGTGGAGAACGTGTGGACTGGGTGTGGGTTCCTTGTCTCAGATTTGAACGTCAGAGTTCCAAGGCACCCTTGAGCACACAATGCATGTGCCTCTGAAGCATCCATCAGCACTGCATGATCCCTCAAGTGGGATATGGTCCCTCAAGTGGGACTCAGCAATGACGGAACTGCCCAGTGAGTCACAGAGAGACCTGCACTGTCAGAGGTACCACCTTTCAGATGAGATGATAAACCCTGGTGTGGCCTCAATTGCGGTTTGTGCCAAGTGTCCTGTGTCCAGTATATTCAATCAATCAACCATCACTTTAAAACTGATGCCATAGACATAGAGGAGATAGGAGCATGATTGGCTATTTGAGCCTTCAAGCGTGTGCTGCCATTCATTACGATCATGGCTAATTATCGAGCTGAATACCCAAATCCCACATCCCACATACCGTTGATCCCTTTAGCCACAACTTAGAATCCCTATCGTGTGGAAGCAGGCCATTCGGTCAATCAAGTATGCACCAACCATCCAAAGAGCAACGCATCCAGACACCCTTTCCATCCCATTTCTGCATCATCCATATGGCTCATCCCTGGACACTACAGGCAATTTAGCAAAGCCAATCCACCAAACTTGCACATCTTTGGACAGTGGGAGGAAACTAGAGCACCCAGTGGAAATCTACACAGACACAGGGAGAATGTGCAAAACTCCACACAAACAGTCGCCTGAGGCTGGAATTCAAAGCAGGGTCCCCTGTACTGTGAGACAGCAATGCTAACCACTGAGTCATCATGGCAGAAGAGCTACAGGTACCTGTGTCTTGACAGCACACATGTTTTGGCCTCAACCTCTTGTGAGAGAAAGTTCGAAATCTCTGGGTCAAGAGATTTCTCCTAATCTCAGTCCTAAAAGGTTTGTTCCTATTCTTAAACTATGACCCCTGTTTCTGGAATCCCTACCATTAGGAACATCCTTTCTGCATCAAACCTGTCTCATTATGTTAGTATATTATCGGTTTCTATGAGATCCTCCCCCATTCTTCTGAACTCCAGTGGATACAATCTGCATTACTCATTCTCTCTTCCTACATGAGTCCTGCCATCCCAGGAATCCATTTAGTAAACCTTTGTTGCGCTCCCTCTATAGCAAGAACATCCATGTTCAGATCGGAAGACCAAAATTGCACACATTACTCCAGGTGTGACCTCACGAAGACCTTGTATGTTATTTGTCTCCTCGTTTATGAAGACAGAAGAGGTTTGATTGTAGTTTGTCGGCCATTTTTTTGTTCCCCAATCTACATTTCCCCATTTCTGACTGGAGGAGATCGACATTAATTTTCAACAAACTTTCTCGCTTTACATAACAATAGGAACTCTTCTAGTAAGTTCTTACGTTCTTTCGAACTTATTCTCATACTCTGTTTTCCCTTTCTTGATCAACCCCTTGGCCCTTCTTTTCTGAATTCAAAACTGTTTCCCCCCCCTCAGGTATGTTACTTTTCTCTTGCCAATTTCTTGCCTTGTTTTTGTATCTAATACTATCTCTAACTTTTCTCATTAGCGATGGCTTTGCAGATCCCCTGCCAACGTTTCTGTCCAAGGGCTGTTGCAGTGCTCTCACAAAGATCAACGCAAGCTGGAGGAACATCTCAGCTTCCACTTGGGTACCTGACAGCCTTCAGGTCTCAATATCGAGTTTAACAATTTCAGAGCATGAGCCCACACTCCTTTTCCTTGGATGTTAATTACCCAACCGCCCCGTGGCTGAACACTTTAACTCCCCCTCCCACTCCACCAAGGACATGCAGGTCCTTGGCCTCCTCCATCGCCAGACCATGGCAACACGATGCCTGGAGGAAGAGCGCCTCATCTTGCGCCTAGGAACCCTCCAACCACAAGGGATGAACTCAAATTTCTCCAGCTTCCTCATTTCCCCTCCCCCCAGTTATCTCAGTCCCAACCCTTGGACTCAGCACCGCCTTCTTGACCTGCAATCTTCTTCCCGACCTCTCCGCCCCCACCCCCACTCCCTCTCGAGCCTATCACCCTCACCTTAACTTCCTTCCACCTATCGCATTCCCAACGCCCCTCCCCCAAGTCCCTCCTCCCTACCTTTTATCTTAGCCTGCTTGGCACACCCTCCTCATTCCTGAAGAAGGGCTTCTGCCAGAAACATTGATTCTCCTGTTCCTTTGATGCTGCATGACCTGCTGCGCTTTTCCAGCAACACATTTTTCAGCTCTGATCTTCAGCGTCTGCAGTCCTCACTTTCTCCCTGTTAATTACCCTCACAATCCCAGGTCCTGACACAAAATGACAGTCAACCATTTTTCAGCAACTCATAACCCCTACTATTCGGCAAAAGTAAGGACAGCAGATGCTGGAGATTAGAGTCAAGATGCCCAAAACGTCAATTTTCCTGCTCCTCGGATGCTGCCTGACCTGTTGTGCATTTCCAGCACCACTCTAATCTAAGCACCACCTACTCTTACCTATTAAGCTTCTCTTCTTCCCTGACTAACTGCCAACAATCCCTTTGTCTAACTACATTTCTCTCTCTCTCTCTGCAGTCCCTTTCAAATATCCATGCTCTCCTTTCTCCCCCACACCCACCATCATCAGCACAAATGCCACTTCTTCCAAGCTGTCTTTAGTTCTGAAGAAGAATCACCAGACTTGAAATGTTCTCCCTCCTTAGATGTGACCAGAACTTCTGAGTTTTGTCCAATCAATTCTGTTTTTTTTCAGATCTGCAGTCTCTGCAGATTTTTGTTTTATTTTACTTAACATTACAACACAGAGGCAGTTAGCTAAATCAGCCTTTCAACCTCTAGATATTCAACACAATAAAATTAACACCTTCGAAGACCCTCAAAATTGACCCAAATGGTTCCAAACCAAACTTTTTTTGAATAACCAATCCCAGACTCTGTGAATAATCAATTCCAGTCACTGGTTTGTACCTAAACAAAATATTCAGCAATTTATTTACAGGAATTTTAGCAGAGCAAAATTAAGTAACAAATTAATCTAACGTATTCATGCAAAAGTCAGAGAGACAAACAAACACAGTTAAGGGATGAATTAGGGAAGATAGCAAAACTGGCCAGATTACTGAAGTGGCTTTCATGATCTCTTGTTTCACAGGCAAATACGATTATTTCTCGGTTGCTTGTCTGAAGATATTGATCAAGACCTGTTCAGTAATAGTGAACAGGGAAAGTCAGTGATACTGTTCACTAAGTATCTATTCTCTGAACTTCCAATAGCTGATACTGAGAGGTTGGGCAATGAGAGATTTTGAATCTTTCTGCTGTAGCCAACACAACCCAAAACTCAGTTCAAACTCTTGCCTCTGCCATCTCTCTTTGAAGCCTCTACTACAATTCAACATCCACAATCTGCTTCAACATAAAGCCTCTCCCCAGACTTGCTGAGTGTCATTCACCTATCACCCACTGTGCTTGCTGATCTACATTTGCTCCCTTGTCCCTCCATTGTCTTGCATCAGTGCTTTCCATGCCCTCATTACATGACGAGTTCCAAACTCTTTCAAGATCTCTGCACTGCTCAAATTCTGGTCTCCTGTTCCAAGATGGTGCCGGAGTAGGGCTTCTGTGCTGGAGCTCATCTCCTCCACAGCTTTTCTTCCACTTTTTCTTTCTTCCCCCAACTCTCTATTTTTTACTGATTTACCTTGTCCTGAACTTAGGTGGCATAAGCAGTGCTGAGAGTGGACCCAGGGCACAGACTTTGAGTGGTCTCGAGCCAGGCCCAGGACACAGACCTTGGGTAGGCCCAGCACAGAGGAGAGCGAGTGACTACTACTTTTCCAGAACAAGCTCAGAACCTGGAATCGGCAGCTACTTTATCAGCAGAGGAGACGTTGGCAAGATGGGCCCAATAGCCAAAAGTGGCCCCTGAGGATCAGCAACTTCATGGTTCGCAGGGTTTGGCTCCGACTGTGGTGAAGTGGAGGTGGGTGGGTGTCACCACAACACCACTGAGGTGGGCCCAGTGGTGAGAGACATGGCTCTGACTGGGTCTGCTGCAGGAATATCAGCCAAGCAGCAAAGATGGCTCCTGATGATCGATGACCTCAATGATTGTTTGGTCTGGCATACACAGCATGATGTGGTGGCAGAGGGATGACATTATGGGCATCATTGACAGTGATGAGCTGGCTCGGGTTGATGGACTCTCTTTAAGGTATGTCTTTCCTTTCTTCCCCTTATTCTTAAATTAATCAAAATGGTGCCGTTACGCAGCAGCAAATGAAAGCTCTTCACTGTATTTTATTGTATTCTTAACATAAAATGCACATGACAACAAAATCAAATCAAAATCAAATTTGCTGATATTCATTGCTTCACCATTTGAGACTCTGCCTTCCGTTGACTTGTTGTTCAGCTCCACTTTCCCCATTGACCTGCTGTGGAACAGCATTATCATTGATAGAACTTTAGTTTTGTCAATGCAGGAGATTAATTCGCATGCCTACTTCATGCCCTGTCTACTTTTAAAAACAAATAGTGTTGGGGGAAGCAATTTACATTTCAGTAGCAATGGTGCACAACAGCAAATTGAGATCTGCACGGTCAGTGACATTTAATTATTGAAATAAGTTTCCAGATCAATGATATATCAGCTCCTGTTGGTAATCCCTCTATCAGTCAGTCATGTGTGATGCTGAATCATGTGAGTGTTTGAAGAACAAGATAGTGCTTGCAACATTTCCTCATTCAGTTGAAGCTGAATCTTCAAAAAACAAAGTCTGTCGCTCGAACTGATTGTGGAGAAATCATGCTGCCTTATCAGAACAGCTTTATGAAGCTTCTGGCTTCCAAATAAATTGCAGGCAGCTTATAAAACATTTTTGGTATAATTTCTCATTGTGGAGCTTCATTCACTGGGAGCACACATTCAGCGTTCATGCATGATTTTCTTTACATGACAATTAGCATTTCCTCTGTCCCCAAATATCTGTCCATTCTGAGCAGACACAAAAGTGAGACTTCCCTTTCAATAAAGCTGCGTTATTCACCACAACCACTCTCTATATTACTGAATTCCTTATTTTCTGTATTAAGAAATTTGTTTTGAGGTTTGGAAGACTTTTGAGCAAATTTCTGAGGAGGGTGCAAGTCTTCAGAATACTTACACTTTGCTTTTTGTGCTTGGCTAAACCATTTGAGCCCAGTCTCAGGGTCTTGAGTTTGTAACTCATGGCTTTGCAAAGAACAGCCGTATTCAGAGTCCTGACATGCTTCACAGTCTTGTCATTGTTGCCATGTGAGGAATTGGCTGACACCAAATTCACATGACCAATGAATTGGCTGAGGCACTGAATAGGTGTTTTCTATTGGTCTTCACAGTGGAGGGCACCAGTAACATGCCAGTAATTGACAAAGAGACAAAGGGCGGTGAGGACCTGGAAACAATCATCATTGTGGAAGAGTTAGTGTTGGGCCAGCTAATGGAGCTAAGGATAGACAAGTCTCCTAGCCCTGATGGAATGCATCCCAAGGTATTAAAAGAGATGGTGGGAGAATTAACAAATGCACATGTGGCAATCTTTCAAACTTCGCTGGACTCTGGGGCAGTTCCAGCAGATTGGAAAACAGCAAATGTGACACCACGGTTTAAAAAGGGCGGTAGACAAAAGATGGGAAATTATAGTCCAGTTAGCTTAACTTGTGTAGCTTGAGTCTATTATCAAGGAAGAAACAGAAAGGCACGTTAATAGAAATTGTCCCCTCTAATAGATGCAGCATGGGTTCATGATGGGCATGCCATGCTGAACTGGAATTCTATAAAGACACTACAAACACAGGGGACAACAGAGATGCAGTAGATGTGGTGTCTCTAGATTTCCAAAAGGCATTTGATAAGGTGCCAGACAGAAGGCTGCTGCAAGGAGTTATGGGAAATGTATCAGCATGGATAGAGGATTGATTAACCAACAGGACGCAAAGAGTGGGAATAAATCAGTGCTATTCTGGTTGGCAATCAATGACTAGTGGTGTACTTCAGGGATCAGTGATGGGACCACAATTAACCTTGATGATCTGGAGTTGGGGACCATGTATAATGTGTCAAATTTTGCAGATGACACGAAGATGAGTGGTACTGCAAAGTGTGCAGAGGACTGTGAAACTTTACAAAGAGACATAGATAGTTTAAGTGAGTGGGCAAAGGCTTGTTAGATGGAGTACAATGTGAATAAATATGAAGCCATTCATTTCAGTCGGAATATCAGTAAAAAGGACAATGACTTGAATGGAAAGAAATTGCAGCATGTTGCTGTGCAGAGGGACCTGGGTGTCCTTGTGTATGAATCACAGAAGGTTGGTTTGCAGGTGCAATAGGTTATTCAGAATGCAAATGGAATTTTGTTCTTCATTGCTAAAGGGATTGAGTTTAAAAGCAGGGAGGTTAAGTTGCAGCTGGTGAGGCCACACCTGGAGTACTGTGCGCAGTTTTGGACTCCTTACTTGAGAAAGAATGTACTGGCACTGGAGGTGATGCAGAGGAGGTTCACCAGGTTGATTCCAGAGTTGACAGGTTGGCTTATGAGGAGAGACTGAGGAGACTGGGATTATATTCACTGGAATTTAGAAGATTGATGGAGGATCTTATAGAAACATGTGAAACAACGAAGGGAATAGATAAGATAGAAGTAGAGAGGGTATTTCCACTGACGAGTGAAACTAGGACAAGAGGGCATAGCCTCAAAATTAGGGGGAGCAGACTTAGGACTGAATTGGGAAGGGACTCCTTCACCCAGAGGGTTGTGAATCTGTGGAATTCCCTGCACAGTGAAGTAGTTGAAACTTCCTCAGTAAATGTTGTTGAAGCTAAGATAGATAATCAAAGTTTGGGAGAAGATTTGTAGTGCGGGTGCTCGTTGTTGTGGTTCTGTTCGTCGAGCTGGGAATTTGTGTTGCAAACGTTTCGTCCCCGATCTAGGTGACATCCTCAGTGCTTGGGAGCCTCCTGTGAAGCGCTTCTGTGATCTTTCCTCCGGCATTTATAGTGGTTTGCACCTGCCGCTTCCAGTTGTCGGTTCCAGCTGTCCGCTGCAGTGGCCAGTATATTGGGTCCAGGTCAATGTGCTTATTGATTGAATCTGTGGATGAGTGCCATGCCTCTAGGAATTCCCTGGCTGCTTTCTGTTTGGCTTGTCCTATAATAGTAGTGTTGTCCCAGTCGAATTCATGTTGCTTGTAATTTGAGTGTGTGGCTACTCAGGATAGCACACACAAAAGAAGTTGCATCAAGACACTGTTCAAAAGGGCCACAACACACTGCAGTCCACCAGAACTGCAAAAAGAGGAAGAAGAACACCTCTACAATATATTCGCCAAAAACGGATGCCCCCGCAATTTCATCAACAGATGCCTAAGGGAAAGACAACGGAATGTGGACATGCCGCAACCCAAAGGACTAGCCACACTACCATACATCAAAAACATTTCTGAACTGACAGCCAGACTACTGCGACCACAAGGACTCATAACAGCACACAAACCAACAGCCACTCTCAGACAACAACTCACCAGGACGAAGGACCCGATACCCAGCATGAGCAAAACCAATGTAGTGTACAAAATCCCATGCAAGGACTGCACAAAACACTACATAGGACAAACAGGAAGACAGCTAACGATCCGCATCCATGAACACCAACTAGCCACGAAACGACACGACCAGCTATCCTTAGTAGCCACACACGCAGATGACAAGCAACGTGAATTCGACTGGGACAACACTACTATTATAGGACAAGCCAAACAGAGAACAGCCAGGGAATTCCTAGAGACATGGCACTCATCCACAGATTCAATCAATAAGCACATCGACCTGGACCCCATATACCGACCACTGCAGCGGACAGCTGGAACTGACTACCGGAAGCGGCAGATACAAACCACTATAAATGCCGGAGGAAAGATCACAGAAGCGCTTCACAGGAGGCTCCCAAGCACTGAGGATGTCACCTAGACAGGGGACGAAACGTCTGCAACACAAATTCCCAGCTCGGCGAACAGAACCTCAACAAGATAGATAATTTTTTGAACAGGAAAGGAATGAAGGGTTATGATGAGAAGGTGGGTAAGTGGAGCTGAAGCCACTAAAAGATCAGCCATGATCTGTTTGAATGGCGGAGCAGGCTCAAAGGGCTGGAAGGCCGACTCTTGCTCCAAGTTCTGATGTTCAAAACTACAGATCTCAATGCAGAGAAGTCAGAAATGCCCCACAGTAAGCTACTCGTGCAACAGTGAAAACATCCAGACCTCCCTTTTCGTTCTCCCTGCCACCTTCACTTAACTTAAAATCTTTTCCCTTTCTGTCTTTCTTCCGTTCTGATGCAAGGTCGTTGACCTCAGATGATAGCTCTTGCTCTCTGCACAGTTGCTTCTGAATATTTCCAACATTTTTTGTTTTTAATGCTGAATGAACTCCATTGAGTATTTGAGCTTTCAAAACTCCAGAAGGGGGGGTGGGGGTGGGTGGAGTGGGGGCCTTTAAAAGCTGAATGCACATTGTTAAAATGCAACAGGTTCCATTGCTCACAGTTGGAGATACAAATTCAACTTTGAGGCCAAAGTCTCTGCTTCACAATCCATGGACTAAAGATCAAACTTACCACACAAGAGCTGCATGGTAGAAGTGTACAGGGAGCAAAAATCCTCTCTGACTTTCAACTCCCACTGGTACTTCGGAGTTGAAGAAATTCTGAGGGGAAAGATGAACTTGTGTCAAACAAGTCAAAACTCAGAAGTTTGGCAAATCGCAACCAAAACATGGAAATGACAGTGTACATTACTGCAGTTATGATTTGTCGTGACCAATAGGTTAAATTGTTCTCAAGTGCAATACAAACGTGCTGTTGATTAATTCAAGAAAACGATGTGTAATGTTAAATTGAATATACAACATAGAAACAGGCCATTTGGCCCATTCTATCAATGCCAGCGTTTGTGGGTCTCCTGTAATCCTTTTTTGTTCACTTTATCTGTTTAATTTCTGTCTTGTGTTACTCCCTCATGTGTTTGTTCAGCTGCCCGTTAAATCCATCTATAGTATTCACCTCAATCACACCGTGTGCTAGTGAGTTTAATATTCTAAGCATTGTCTTGATTAAAGAATTTCCTACTGGATTTATTATTAGCACTCATTTAGTTCCAGTCACCTAAAAGAGGAGAATTCTATTAAACCCTTCCATAGTCTGCCTCTGCCTATTCTTCAAGAGAACAGAACCCCAACCTGTTCAATCTTCCCTGGTTGGTATAATCCCTCAGTTATAATTATTGAGATGTACAGCATGGAAACAGACCCTTCTGTCCAACTCGTCCATGCCAATCACATATCGCAACCCCATCTAGTCCCATTCGCCAGCACTTGGTCCATATGCCTTTAAAGGCGGCACAGTGGGGGCGGCACGGTGGCACAGTGGTTAGCACTGCTCCCTTACAGCGCCAGAGACCTGGGTTCAATTCCTGCCTCAGGCGACTGACTGTGTGGAGTTTGCACATTCTCCCCGTGTCTGCGTGGGTTTCCTCCGGGTGCTCCGGTTTCCTCCCACAGTCCAAAGATGTGCAGGTCAGGTGAATTGGCTATGCTAAATTGCCCATAGTGTTAGGTAAGGGGTAGATGTAGGGGTATGGGTGGGTTGCGCTTCGGCGGGGCGGTGTGGACTTGTTGGGCCGAAGGGCCTGTTTCCACACTGTAAGTAATCTAATCTAATCTAATCTAAACCCTTCCTATTCATACACTCATCCAGGTGCCTTATAAATGTTGAAATTGTACCAGCCTCCACCACTTCCTCTGGCACACATTCCATACACACACCACCCTCTGCAAGAAAAGCTTACCCCTTAGGTCCCTTTTATATCTTTCCCCTCTCACCCTAAACCTCTGCCCTCCAGTTCTGGACCCCCTGACCCCAGGGAAAAGACCTTGTCCATTTACTCTATCCATGCCCCTCATGCTTTTATAAACCTTTATAAGGTCACCTCTCAGCCTCTGTTGCTCTGGGGAAAACAGCCCCAGCCTGTTCAGTCTCTCCCTATACCTCAAATCCTCCAACCCTGGCAATATCCTTGTAAATCTTTTCTGAACCCTTTCAAGTTTCACAACATCCTTCCAATAGGAGGGAGACCAGAACTGCATGCAATATTCCAACAGTGGCCTAACCAATGTCCTGTACAGCTGCAACATGACCTCCCAACTCCTGTACTCAATACTCTGACCAATAAAGGAAAGCATTCTCAGCTCCTTTTTCACTATCCTATCTACCTGTGACTCCACTTTCAAGCAACTTTGAACCTGTACTCCAAGGTCTCTTGTTCAGCAACACTCCCCAGGACCTTACCACTAAGTGTATAAGTCCTGTTCTGATTTGCCTTTCCAAAATGCAGCACCTCACATTGATCTAAATCAAACTCCTGCCACTCCTCAGCCCATTGGCCCATCTGATCAAGATCCCGTTGTACTCTGAGGTAACCTTCTTTGCTGTCCACCTCCAAATCTGGTGTTATCTGCAAATTTACTAACAGCACCTCAAATGTTCACATCCAAATCATTTGTATAAATGATGAAAAGTGGTGGACCCAGCAGATGTAGTATTACACTGATCAATCATTCTTCGACCTTGTACCTGGCTCCATTTTTTTACATGAAGACCAAAACTGAACACTGTCCAGCAAGTGTCGTCTGATCAAACCTTTCCGTCAGCATTCTCTGCTTCTCAATTCTACCTTGCAAAAACGAGTTCTGATGTTTGGTTTACTCGATACCACAGCTTGTCATTGCAGATCAACCCGGGGTTAACAGACAGTGCAGGAGGACTTGTCAGAAGCAGCACTGGGCATGCCTAAAAATGAGGTGTCAACCTGGTGAAGTGACCACGCAGGGCTACTTGAGTGCCAAATGACGGACATAACTAATGGATCAGATGGAAGCTCTGCAGTGCTCCTCCTCCAGTCGTAAACAGTAGTGGGTAATGAAACAACTGTTTGGAGGAGGGTCCACAAATATCCCCATTCACGATGATGGGAGAGCCCAACACATCCGTGTAAAAGATAAGGCTAAAGAATTTGCAGCAATCTTCAGGCAGAAATGCTGAGTGGATGATTCATCTGAGGCTCCTCCAGTGGTCCTCATATTCATAAATGCCAGTCTTCAGCCAATTCACTCCACATACCAAGAGTGGTTAGAAGCAGAGGTTTCTACAAAGGCTACAGGCCCTGATATTATTGTGACTGTCAAACCTATGACTTGTAGCACCACAACTTGAAACTCCCTGAGCCAAGCTACTCAAATTCAGTGACAACATTGGCATCTTCCTCCAACAATGTGCAAAATTACCCAAGTATGTCCCATACACAAAACGAAGGACAAATCCAACCTTGCCAATTACCATCTCATCTGTCCATTCTCAATCATCAATCAAGTGATAGAAGGTATCATCAATTGTGCTATCAAGCCGCACTTGCTTTACAATAACCTGAATGCTCAGTCTGGGATCTGCCAGGGCCATTCAGTTCCTGACCTCATCATAGCCTTGATACGAACACAGTCAAAGGTCTGAATTGAAGTGGTGAGATGAGAGTGACAGTCCGTGACACCAAGGCTGCATTTGACTGAATGTGTTATCAAGGACCTGGAGCAAAACTGGAAAGAGTGGGAGTTGGGTGCAAACTCTCTGCTGATTAACATCATACCACATGGCACATAGGAAGATGGTTGTGAGCTTTGGAGGTTAGTCATCTCAGCTTCTGGAGATCCTTGCAGGAGTTCCTCAGGATAGTCCCTGAGGCCCAAGCATCTTTAGCTGCTTCATCAATGACCTTCCCTTCATCATAAGGTCAGAGGTGATGATCGCGCAATGTTTAATGCTATTTATGGCTCGTCAGATATTGAAACAGTCCACATTCAAATGCAGCAAGATCTAGACAACATCCAGACTTGGCGGTGACAACTGGCGAGTAATATTTATGCCACACAAATGCCAGATGAAGACCACCAACAATAAGAGAAAGTCTAACCACCTCCCCATGACATTCAATGGTTTTGCCATCACTGAACCCCCCACTGTCAACATCCCAAGGGTTGTCATTGACCAGAACTTCACCTGGACTCACTATATAAATACAGTACATACAAGAGGCTAAGAATACTGCAGCAAGTAACTCACCTCCTGACTCCCGAAAATCTCCAAGCTGCAAGTCAAGAGTGTGATGGAATATTTACCGCTTGACTGGATGGGTACAGCTCCAACAAGTTGTCACCATCCAGGACAAAGCAGCCTGCTTGATTGACACCACATCCACAAGTATCCACTCCCTCCACCACTAAAGCTCAGTAGCAACAATATGTACCATCTGTAAGGTGCAGTGCAAAGATTCACCAAAGATCCTTCAAGACCATCTTCCAAATCCATGATCACTTCTGTTGAGAACAAAAAGGGCAGCAGATACATGGGAACACCACCACTTTCATGTTTCTTTCCAAGCCACTCGTCATCCTGACTTAGAAATGTATCACCATTCATTCACTGTCACTGGATCAAAATCTGAGAACTCCCTCCCTAACGGCACTGTGGGTCAACCTCCAGCAGCTGGACTACAGCTGTTTAAGAAGGCAGGTCACCACCACCTTCTCTCAGGGCAACAAGGGACAGTCAGCCATTCCCACATCCCACAGATACATTTTAAAAAGATGGTGAATCTCACAAAAAGAAGGAATAAACAAGCAAGATGCTCCGGTTACAAGTGTGAGAGGATTGATTTAGCATCAGCTTGAATAAATGGAAGGAGTTTGATAAGTATCGAGGAGCTGGAGAAGCTTGGAGTGGATGCCAATAGATTCCCTGAAGGTGGCTGGCAGTTTGAAAGAATTGTCAAGAAGGCATATGTGATACTTACCTTAACTGCAGTATGGAATACAACAGTAAGGGGCTATGCTAGATCTCTATGAAACATAATTTGATTGGATTTATTATTGTCACATGTACAGAGATACAGTATTGTTTTGCATGGTAACTATCCAAATCATACCTTGCATAAGTACATCAGGGTAATTGAACAGAATGTAGAATATATTGTTACAACTGCAGATAAGGGGCAGAGAAAGATCAACACTAATATCTGAGCGGTCCGTTCATAAGTCTGGTAACAGCAGGGAAGAAGCTGTTCTTTAATCTGTTGGTTCGTGTTTCCAGGTTTTGTACCTTCTGCCTGATGGAAGAGGGTGGAATGGGTCTTTGGTTTTGTGGCTGTTTTCTCAAGGCAGCAGGAAGTGGAAGTGGAGTCGCTGGATGGAAGGGTGGTATTTGTGATGGATTGAGCTGCATTCATAACTCTCTGTAATTTCTTGTGGTCTTGGGCAGACCAGTTGCCTGTCCAAGCTGTGATGCATCTCCAATGGTACATCAGGAAAAATTGGTAAAGGTCATTGTGGACATGTTGAATTTCCTTAACCTTCTGAGGAAATAGAGGTGTTGCTGTGCTTTCTTGACTGTCGTGTTGATATGGACGGTCCAGGATAGATTATTGGTGTTATTTACTCCGAGGAACTTGAAGCTCTCGACCTCCTCCACTCAGCATCATTGACACAGACAGGGACATGTTCTTCATTCCTCTTCCTGAAGTTAATAATCAGCTCCTTCATTTTGCTGACCTTGAGGGACAAATTTTATACCATGCCAGTAAGCTTCTTCCTGTACTCTATCTCGTCATTGTCTGAGATCTGACCCATTGCGGTGCTATCATCAGCAAATTTGTAAATCGAACTAGAACTGAATCTGGCCACACAGTTGTGAATCTGTAAGGTGGACAGTCAGGGGCTGAATATGCAGTCACGGTGGAGGAAGTGTTTCACCTATCCTTCCCTGTTAATACTTGGATATGTCATTGAAGAGCTGCCATTTCAAAGATTATGGACCAAGAGTTGGAAACTGGATTGGCGACTTGTCAGCCCAGTGTGGATATGATAGACTGAATGGCTTTCTTTAATGTTGACAATCTCAATGGTTTTACAATTGTATCAGAAACAGTTTGCAGATTCTTGCATGTGGTTTGGAGAACAAACTCAGCCAGTATAGATACTGTGAGGGCTGCAGTGTGAGACCCATTTACGATGAAAAAAACAAACTGTATCATGGCGAGTATTTGGAAGAATATAGAGTCCTGTAAGAAGTGTTCATGCACGCTCGCTACCTATTGGTGAAGGATTAACAGAATGATCTTTTTTATCCTGTGAAACTGGACGGAGATGAATTTTACTGTATACACGCCATTGAAATGGTCACAGAGACACAAAACTAATCAGCAAATATATCTGAATATAATTCTCTGTAAATTCCTGAACCTCAACATTCAAATAGGGATTCCTATCATCTTAAGTGATGCAGAAACAAAATCTAATCTCTGAGAAGAATGTGGGAAATTTTGATTGCAACACTGTTATTATCAGACAGATGACTCCTCCTCCTCTTATTAGCTCTCATTTCTTTTTCACATTACGCTGCCCATGCAATCTGGGAATCACTGGCAAGGCCCATCCCTACCTTACCTTGATATGGTGGTGTGAAGCAGTTTTTTTGGAACCACTGTAATCCATCTCGCACAGGTATAACCATGGTGCAAGATGAGAAATGGAAACAGAAGTTTCTGGAAAAGCTCAGCAGGTCTGGCAGCATCTGTGAAGAGAAATCAGAGTTAACGTTTTGGGTCCTCAGAACGAACGAAGTGTCACCGGCCCTGAAACGTTAACTCTGATTCCTCTTCACAGATGCTGCCAGACCTGCTGAGCTTTTCCAGAAACTTCTGTTTTTCTTTCCAATTTACAGCATCTGCAGTTCTTTTGGTTTTCATGCAAGATGAGACATGTAGTTTCGCAGGAAACTTGCAGGTTGTGATGTTCTCTTGTCTTTCTCAATAGCCAACATCACGTGTTTGGAAAATGCACTGGAAGAGGCTTGGTGAGTTGCAGTAGTGCAATTTGTGGCTGATACTCACTACTACTTTGATGCACTGTCGGTGGAGGGTTTGAACCTTAAAGGTGGTGATGAATCCCAGGGGCATATCAATCTGCCATTTACCCAGCCCTTTACAGTACACCTATCTCCAAAGAATGGTTTGGTCACCATAGTCAAACAAAGCTGTAATGACAGCTCCACAGCAGCCATGGAATGAGCATTTAGCAGTCTCTACTGGTATTGAGTGAATGGTGAATATTGGCCAGGACCAGTGGAGAATTTATTGTTTTGGACTCAGATGAGCAGAAAATTCTTCACTCAAAGAGTTGCGTATTTTTGAAATTCTGTGTGAATGCTCCATCATTGAATGATGTTTAGGTTTGCAGGAATGATTCCAGAGATAAGGATGACAGCTATGCGATTAATTGGACAAATTCAAATTTTTTTTGCTCAGAGAAGCGAAGGCTGAGGGGAGATTTGATCGAAGCATTCAAAATCATGAGAAGTCTGGACCAAAGAGATAGGGAGGAACTGTTCCAATTCATTTCAAGATCAAGAATAGGGAGGGCATAACTTTCAAGTAATTTCAAGTAATGTGATAAACGTTTTCACATTGCGAGTAGTTAAGGCCTGGAATGAGCTGCCTGAAAGTATCAAGAGTGTGCTGCTGGAAAAGCACAGCAGGTCAGGCAGCACCCAAGTAGCAGAAGAATTGACGTTTCGGGCATAAACCTTTCACCAGGAAGGGCTTATGCCTGAAACATCAATTCTCCTGCTCCTCGGATGCTGCCTGACCTGCTGTGTTTTTCCAGCAATACACTCTGGACTCTGATTTCCAGTATCTGCAGTCCTCACTCTCTCTTCCCTGCCTGAAAGTGTGTTGGAGGCAGGTTCAATTGAAGCGTTCAGAAGGGATGAGATGGTTATTTGAGAAGGAACCATGTGCAGGATTATGGGAAAAGGCAAGGGAATAGGTGAAAAATTCTGCAATCCTTTGATGTTATTTGAAGGTAAGGAAGCAGATCCGGTGTTATATATTCACACTGCAGCTGAGGCTGAAGGAATGCTATTGTGTCAAAAACCAGAGTTGTGATGATGAAGTAGAAATATCCCAAGACCTGCAGCCAAAAAAATGGACGGCTGTTCCACCCACACACACACACACACACAACAAAAACAAAGAACAAAGTTCCACAAGATCAAATGTCCAGACCACAAGGTGGCAAGTCCTTTTTTTCTTCACAGTCCTTATGATTTATGAAATGATGAGATTCTGTAGTCTGTACAATACCTTTCAGCTTGATGATTTGGAGGAGCTGGTGTTGGACTGGGGTGGACAAGGTTAAAAATCACACACCAGGTGAGAGTCCAACAGATTTATTTGGAAGCACCAGCTTTCAAAGTGCTGCTTCTTCATCAGGTGGTTGTGAAGCAGAACCATAAGACACTGAATTTATATCAAAAGATTACAGTGTCATGCAGCTGCAATGATATATTGAACAAACTAGATTATTATGTCTTTCATCTTTGAGAATGGGTTTGCTGGTTTCGATTCTTAAGTCACATTCTCAAGATCACTTTAGGTTTTATAAGAAAAGGTGACATCTCAGCTCAGACAATGCAATGGGATGCAGACAGATTCTAACCTCACACCTTTAATGCTCATTCAAAGCTGTGGGGATTTTTTTTCTCCTTATAGAATTAGAGGTCACAGTTTAAAATGTATGGATCTCCCATTTCAGATGAAGATGATTTTTTTTCTCTCAGAGCGTTGCGAATCTTTCAAGTTATCTTCTACAGAGAGCAGTGGAAGGTTAGTTACTGAATATATGTTTACAGCTGAACCAGATAGACTTTTGACTGACAATGGAGTCAAGGGTCCTGGAGGCAAAACAGAAGTGGAGTTGAAGTGAAGATCAGCTGTGACCTTGAATGATGGAGCATGCTCAAGGGGCAGTATGGCCTACCCCTACTCCTTTTGCTAAGGTTTCCTCAATTATTAATTGCATTTATTGAACAAGAGATGAACAAGTAAATAAATAGCAGTGGCATTCTTTATGAAAGAAATGTTTCAATCAACTATTTCCAAAGGTAACAGTTGTCACGAATCATTCCTTTCAGATAACTTTATGCTACTGATGTATTCTGTGGAAAAGGGAGCACACAAAGATGGCCAAATGAGGTTTTCATAGAATCCCTACAGAGTGGAAGCAGGTCATTCGGCCCATCAGGTCCACACTGACCCTTTGAAAAACACCAACTCTCTCCCTGTAACCTTGCATTTCCCATGCCTAATTCACCTGCCTATACATTCTTGGACACTAATGGCAATTTAGCATGGCCAATCCACCTCACCCACACATCTTTGGGTTGTGGGAGGAAACCAGAGCACCTGGAGGAAGCCCACACAGACACGGGGAGAATGTGCAAACTCCACACAGACAGTCACCCAAGGGTGGAATCGAACCCAGGTCCCTGGCGCTCTGAGGCAGCAGTGCTAACCACTGAGCCACCAGTGTATTTATGGAAAAGGTTTGCTAGGGTAGGTAGACAAAAAATATTTCTACTTGTGGGAAACAGAAAATCGGGACCAGAAATATAAGGCAGCCACAAATAAACCTTCCAAGAAGGTAATGGAGTAAGACTCTTCAACTGGAACTTATCCACTTAGTCCATTTCTTGATTTTACCTTTTTTTTATCTTTTGTGTTTCTTTCTTCCTTCCTTCTTCTCCATGATGTCCTGAACTCCCAACCTCAGTGCAGACTTGGATGCTCACCTTCAGCATGGACCTCACTGACAATCTCTTGGCCTGACACAGAGATCTCCCAGCTTGGCATGGCAGTCTCTCGGCAGCCCAATATGGAGGTCTCTCGGTGGCCTGGCGTGGCGTCAGCATCGACTTCCAGTCCCAAAGTGATTCCTGTGCATTCTCCCAGCCTTGAGAGTGAAGCCTGACACAGTCTGGAGTCAAGGCCGAACACGGACTAGAGGCTTGTTGCCAGTGCGGACTGGGTTGGAAGGACTGTTATTTTTATTTCTTTATTTCTCTAATTTATTCCGAAGATCTGCAATGCTGCTCTTTTTGTTTATTTATTTTTCTCACTTTTCCCCCAAAGCATGTGTACTTCAGAACCTGTACCTTGGGACCTTTGGACCTAAGGTAGAAGTAGAGACTCGTAAACTTTTCACGATACTCATTTGAGTGCATGTGACAATAGAGCTCATTGTAATTGTAATTCCAATTCTAAATCCAGTTGGGGAAATCAGGAGAACTTTTTTCCCCAGAGAATCATGAGAATGAGAAATGCACTTCCACAGGGCGCAATTGAAGTGAAATATATTGATTCATGTCCTTTTCCTGTGCTGTAATTTATCTGTAAAGTGCTTGCATTTATCTAGTGTTTTTCACCACCTCAGCATGCACCAAAACACTTTGCAGACAATGGTATTCTTTCAAAGTGTACTGACTGTGTTATAAGTGTGTGAAATACAGCAGTCAATTTGCACGCAGCAGGCTCCAACACACAGCAATGTGATAACGAGCAGAAAATCTGCTCTCTACTGCTGATGTTCGAAAGATAAACATTGGCCACAGGACATGCAATTCTGTGTAAAAATAAATCTTCCAGGGCAGAGAGTGACCTTGGCTGCCTCTTCAAATAAGCGAGAACATCTGCTGTCAGCCTGGAGTTGACGGTGGTGCTTTGTTTCTTACACTGGATGAGTGTGAAGTGGGCAAAGGCTGTTTATTTCTGCCAGTGAGTACATTACTGACGGACAAGTATGTTTATTCTGAATAGCAGATTGGGCAAGGAGTTGTCCCTGTACAGCATACTTCAAAACACAGGAGTAATTGCCAGCAAAGATGCAAAGTTGCAGCGAACAGTTGTTTTCTTTGTGCTTCAATGAATTCAAACTGTTCTGGAATTAATTCTTGCAGCTGCATGGATTCAATTCAATCTGTCCTCAGGTTTCTGTAACCCACAGAAAGCACACAACACTCTTCTCAAGTCGGATCTAGTCATGCTTTTTGTCAATCCTTGTGTATGAGTGAGGGTGGAGATTACAGGGATTTTCTGCCTTTCGTTTTCATGTGTTTTCTGTTTTGTGGATGATTCATTTGGTCTATGACGCAGAGAAAGCTCTGCACAGTGCCTGCATCACTGTTCTCGATGAAGTGCAGGAAAAAATTTTTTTTGTTGCTGATTGAGATATGGGCCGGAATTTATTGTCCACCCTGAATCGCCCTTATGGACTGTGCTGTTGAACTGGTTTTCCAAACCACTGGAGTGCACAGTATCTCTTCAGCACAATGTGGAGGTGCTGGTGTTGGACAAGGTCAAAGATCACATGACATGAGGTTATAGTCCACTTGTAGACACGAGTTGATTTGGAAACCTGGTCTCTCGTGATTTTTGACCCTCTTCAGCACATTTTAGGGAGTTTGAATATTTTGATCCAGTGACACTGAAGAAAAGACAATCTTGGCTGAGTCCAGCATGGTGTGTGTGATATTCCTGATCATCTGAACATTCCCATCCAGTTAGCCAGAAACTCGACAGCTGCCAGCCAATTCTTTTCCAGCTGTTCAAACTCGAGTACTGAGCAGGACAAGAGGAGAAACATCATGGAAACTTCAAATCACTCCCCATCTTGAGGTGGATATCAATTGGTATTGCTTCACCACCGTTGGCCTGAAGACCAGGAATTCTCAAATGACCATCACATGAAGAAAACAGCATTATTGCAGCACTGGACAATATCAGCATTGCCTAGATTCCTGAGAACAAGTCACAAAAACACAAAGGAACATTGTACTTTCTGTGCTCCATACATATTCTGTCCTGTCATGGTCTCTGCTCCATTTTTCTAATTCCTGAAGGTATATTTTCAACAAAACTCAACATACAGAACTAGAGAATGTCCTTGCACTTGCTCAGCCTCTGCTGATTCTGTATTTCACTATAAAAGCACCCTTATTCTCCCATTACCTCTTGCCTTACACTTCTCTCTAATCCTGAACTGCAGTGGTAATCGTGCATTTCAAGAGTTTTCTATTTAAATTAGTTAATTTCACACTGCATTAAACTCTATCACATAGAATGACAGAGATGATCTTTTCCCCTTTATATTTGTCCTGAGATAGAGGTGTGGTTGGCAGAGGCCAGCAGTTCTTATCTACCAGAGTTAAATCACATTGCTGTGGGTCAGGAGTCCCACTGAGGCCAGACCTGTTGAGGATGGCAGATTTCCTCCCTAAAAGCATCTGATTGAATCATATGGATTTTTATGACAAATGCTGATTATTTTATTGCCACTATTACTGAAATTAGTTTTCAATTCCAGAATTATGAATTGGATTTGAAGTCTGTGCACTGTTGTTTGAACCCACTGTTTGAACCCCCAGAGCTGAGTCCTCTGAAGTGCGAGATCAGTGATCTGGCCATTGTACCACCATCTCCTCTGGCAGCACACAAGCAGAAACGATTCTCCTCAGTCTGGGCCAGTATTTATGCTCCATACAAGCCTCCTCCCACACTGTTTTGTCTCACTCTATTAGCATATGCTTCTCTTCCTTTCTGTTAGGGAAGTTTCTCCTTCCATTACATATATTTGGTATGTCTCAACCACTTTCCTGTGCTGGTGAATTACACATTCTCACCACTTTTTGGGGGGGGCAGAAGTTTCTCCTGAATTCCTGCTTGTGTTTACCTGTGACTGCGTACACAGAAAGCAGAGAGTGGGGATACAAGGGTCTTTCTCAGGATGGGAGCCAGTGACAAGTGGTGTTCCGCAAAGCTCAGTGTTGGGACCACTACTTTTCACTTCATACATTAACAATCTAGATGAAGGAACTGAGGGCATTCTGGTGAGGTTTGAAGACAATGCAAAGATAGGGAGAGGGACAGATAGCATTGAGGAAGCAAGAGGCTGCAGAAGGATTTGGACGGGTTAGGAGAGCAGGCAAAGAAGAGGCAGATGGGATACAACATAGGTAAGTGTGAGGTCATGCACTTTGGTCGGAAGGATAGAGGCATGCTCTATTTTCTGAATGGGGAGAAAATCCTGGAGCGTGTTCAGAGGAGGTTCAAAGGAATGGTCCTAGATTACTGATTAAGTTACAGAATCCAATCATGAACAGTCTGATTGTTTCCAAAAGATTAGATTACTTACAGTGTGGAAACAGCCCCTTCGCCCCAACAAGTCCACACCGACCCTCCGAAGAGCAACCCAGCCAGACCCATTCCCCTCCACCTAACACTATGGGCAATTTAGCATGGCCAATTCACCTACCCTGCACATTTTTGGACTGTGGGAGGAAACCAGAGCACCCGGAGGAAACCCACGCAGACACAGGGAGAATGTGCAAACTCCACACAGACATTTGCCTGAAGCGGGAATTGAATCCAGGTCCCTGGTGCTGTGAGGCAGCAGTGCTAACCACTGAGCCACCATGTCACCCACGGTGTGTTCCCACTTGGGTGTTCTAATCCAGGATTCCCTCAAGGGAAACTTGCAGATTGAGTCAATAGTTAGGAAGGCAAATGCAACAATGGCATTTAGTTTGAGAGGACTTGAATATAAAAGCAGGGATGTACTTCTGAGGCTCTACATGGCTCTGGTCAGACCACATGTGCAGTATTGTGCGTAGGTTTAGGCCGCATATCTCAGGAAGGATGTACTGGCCCTGGAGCGTGTACAGAGGAGGTTCAAGGGGATGGTCCTAAGAATGTGCAGCTTCACATATGAGGAACGTTTGAGGACTGTGAATCGATACTGGATAGAGTTCAGAAGGATGAGGGGGGATCTGATTGAAACACATTGAATACTGAATGGCCTGGACAGAGTGGATATTGGGAAGATGTTTCTATTGGGAGGAGAGACTAGGACCCCAGGGCACAGCCTCAGAATAAAGGGAAAAGTTTTAGAACAGAAATAAGGAGAAATGTCTTCAGCCAGAGAGTGAGGAATCTATGGAATTCACTGCCTCAGAAGACTGTGGAAGCCAGGTCATTGAGTGCATTTAAGATGGAGATAAGTGGGTTCTTGAGTATCAAGGTATAAAGGGGATCAAGGGTTACAGGGAGAAATCGGGAGAATGGGGTTGAGAAACTTATCAGCCATGGTTGAATGGTGGATTAGATTGATGGGTTGAATGGCCTAATTTCAGCTTCTATCTCTTATGGTCTTGTAGCTCTGAGTTTCAGTTTCACCCAGAAATCAAAACATCTTGATATTTACTCCCAAGAAACACTCCCACAATCTTGAAGATTTCACTAAATAATGTTTAAGAATGATCAATAATAATACTGGGTCAATGCTGGGTGTTCAACCTGAATAACCGAAAAAGGGAAAAAAGGAAACTCAATCAAGAAATTGCAGATTAGCCCCTCGCTAATTAATTTGGCATTGTGCAGATAGCTCATTGAGATTGGCAAATATCTGTCACAAAAGTAACGATGACAACAAGGTGTCACATTTGTAGCATTTAAATAGGAAAAGGTGAGTGCAGTTATATAAATCAAAGAACTGTGAATGCTGGCAATTTAAAAGTAAAACAGAAATCATTCTGTCAAAGCACCCTATGGCCTGTATGTCCTTGCTTACTGTGGTCTGCCTGTGCTGCTTGAAAACAAAGCTTTTCACTGTACTTAGGGAAACGTGACGACAATCAATCACATCAAACCAGTGAATCAAATCAATTCAAATTGGTGAGGAAACTCAGCAGGTGAGAAGTATCTGTGGACTCAGAAACAGAGTTCATGTCTCGGGTTCGGTGACCCTTCTTCAGAACTGATGGCCTTGTGGAAAAGGTAGGATTTACCTTGATGACAGGAGGTAGGGGTTTGAGGGGAGAATAGCAGGAAAAGGGGTGAGCGGATAGTTGGAGACAGAATGGAATAACCAGTTACAACATGGCTACTGTTTGAAAAAGGTGTTTATGACCAAGCTGGAGAAAGTTTAAAAAGTCATATGAGCAAGCCATTTCATGTTTGAGAATTTATGGTTCAAAATATATTATTGTTTGCCCAATTGTAATGAAATGAACTCTGCGCATGTCAGAATATCTAGTAACATATACATCCTTGACGTGAGGTTATCAGTCCCAAAAGACATTTATCTGACTGAAATCTTGTGCTGAAGCACTCTGCACAGTTTTGTTAATTCTCACATTTTTGCTACTTTTCTTCAACAAGTGTTGCTTTACATGGCAGATTCATGAGGCAGTGAAAACTTGTGTCTCTCAAATGCCTTAAGATTTTTGCCAGAAATGGAATACCTTTTAGTGGCTGGTATTAAATGACAGTGTGAACACTACCAGAGGCCACTTGAGAGCTGACAGGCCATTGTTAATTAACCCTTGGAATTGTAAAGCAGCGTGCTGCTTACTTATGGCTTTGCTGAAAGCTTTGTGCTGTTCTCATAGTTTCCTTAGAGACCTGTTCTCAGTTTCAGTCTTGGCAAAGAATTAATGCGCATGTCCCTTAAGGGGCAGACGATAAGACAGCTGAACGAACATGGATAAACCAGTAAACAAAGGAGCTTTGCAAACCTGCATGTTCAACATCAACTCCACTGTTGTCCCTCAGGACATTCAAATTGACCCTGTCAGTCCTCATTCCCCCATCAGAAGCACAGGGCACTGAATTTGCTGTTAGATTTCTGATACCACCCCAAGTTGAAATGCCATTCCAGTGCTTTATTCTGGTGCCACGTTTCTGGATCTCGTGCTGTGGGTCATCCAGTAAGGAGCAGAAAACAGGCCTGGTTGCAATCTCCAATTTAAGGATGTGAATTATCCAGGGAAGAGGAGCATTGACACATGGGAGAAGGTGTGCGCAGCTTGGCTCATTCCATCTTTGCAACCAAGGAAGACACTATTAATGTGGGAAATGGAGGAAGAGAAAGCGAAGTTAGGTAAAGTTGTTTCCATGCCCCTCACATCTCAATCATAAGTTGGTTGTCAATGCATTGGATATTGGGTTTTTTCCCTGCAGTACAAATTACCTAAAGCCTGAAGGTATCCAGTTTACTTTACCTCAGCAGTTGCTGTTAGCTGTTGTTTTTGACTGTTAAGGCAGAGACTTTGTGAATTATGAACCAGTTGCTCTGTGCCTCATCTAAGCAAGTGAATGTACCTGGAAAAGCAAGATCAATGACCAGGAAGGCCTGGCACACCAAAAGGATCATAATAGCTAACCCTATGGAGGGTACCACTGAACCTTGCCTCTACTCAGAACACCCTTTTCTTTTCTCTCTGTGTAATCTGAATGTTTGTTTGGGGGGTATTTTACAACAGAGTGAGTTGTTTTGACCAGTAGAGTTACATATCAACAGTTAATAGTTGTGCACCTATTGCTTGAATCTATTTATTTGTAATCAATAGACCTTCTTGTTAAGTACAGAAATCTGGAACATGCTCCTGTTAACTTGGGTCTAAAAAGGCTGGCCAATAAGGGCATTTTGCAGACTTTGATGAAATCTTGAATTTTTCTGATACTCCAGAAATAGTGGAGCTTGATTTCCAGTGCACTACCCCACTGAGATATGTCATGATTGTCTGCGGTGTTGTGCTGAGATTTAATCCTAATGTAAAATATAGTAACTTAACCTACACACCCCTCAACTCACTGCTATCCATGTACATGTCCAGCAGTCACTTAAATGTCCCCAATGACTCTGCTTCCACCACCACAGCTGGCAACACATTCCATGCATTCACAACTCTCTGTGTAAAGAACCTTAGCCAGCTATTCTTCCAAAAAGAAGGAAATTTGATGCATTATGGTTTACACCATGAGTTATCCAATTTACCTATGATTGCAAACAATTGTTCTCATGTATTGGCAAAACTGTTTGCAATTCCAGGTTATTGGAGTCAGTCCCTCTTTTGTGAGACTCTTTCCATGCAGAGCAGGCATGTGGTATAACAGCTTTTCTATTACCGTCGCTGGTCGGAAGGATGTTCTTTTCTGATATATTCTTAGCTAAATGCTAAGTTACACAGTTTGTTTGCTAGTTCATCATCCAGTATTGCCTCCAAAACAATGTAAGTCTCCAATGAAATGTTTACGGTTGTTAGTCTGAGTTTCCAACTTGTTTCTGTTGAGATCAGGGTGCATCTAATATCTGGAATTCAAGATCTTAAGTCTTGCCATTGCTTCGGTTTCTCAGATGACTTGGCATTTTTTAAAAATTCTCTTGTGGGACAGAAGTGTGAGCATCTTGGGGTGAACATCATTCCATCTCGACTTTACCTTCATGGGTTTCATTTGAAATATCCCCTGGTGTCACTTTACATGGGTCTGTAAAGCTCATCATGTTGCAGGGAGTGCCAGGCATTGATCTAGCACTTCATTTTTGTTTGATATTCTTGACTTGGTCAGAAATCAGCTCTCGCTTTCAAGCTTGATGCAACCAAACTGCTCCAAGTTGCCGATAGAATCATCCAAATCTTGTCTGATGTGTCTCCAGTAACAACACTTGATTTGTCAGAATTGATGTCTGACATCCATGTACAGTAACCTCTATTTTATTAGTAAACCTGTGTGTCCTCTTCCTAACTCAACACAATGTGATTGCAATTAAAACATCTTTTCAGATGGGCTTTCTTTTGTTACATGTGATGACTTCCACAATATTTGCAACTTGGCCTTCATCTCTCAGCCATTGCAGTTGAAGTGCCTTCACTCTTACAACCTTGGAACCATCTTAACCCCAAAATGCAGCATACTCTCAGTGCACAGTGTCAGAGTCAATACTGAGTTGACAGCTGAGAAATTTTACTTTTCATTTTGGCTCTAAAGTCAAGCAAACAGCAGATGCCCACCAGATGTGTATCTGATAGCACCGCTACTGACTGGTGTTTGCCAGCTAATGAATGGCTGTATTTCAGCAAGGTAGCCAATGGGTGGGTCAAGTCTGGAAGCTTTGGAGGAGGGAAGTGATGGTACAGGGAGGGAGAGTGATGGGGACCTTTGAATGAGCTAGCGCACAACCAAGAGGTGTCACTGTACTGCTCTTGAACCCTCAGAATAAAATCCCTATATCTCCTGTGCCTTTCTGTTCAACAGCTTCCATTGGACCCTTCAAAGAGTCTCTGGTAAAACCACTCAATATCTAATATAAACTTCACCCAATCGACGACCACAATCACTGAGGAAAGTACTTACTCATGTGGCCCATCCGACCTGCTTGTTTTGAATGTATTCATGGGACCTGGGTGTTGCTGGCTGCCCATCCCTAACGCCATTGAGAAAGTCGAGAAAAACTGCCTTCTTGATCCACTGCAGTATTTGGGGTGTCAGGACAGCCAGAACTTTGACCGAGTGACACTGAAGGAACATCAATATAATTCCAAGTCAGGATGGAGTGTGGCTTGGAGGGGAACTAGGGGAACTTGATGATGGGGCTTGAAGGCTGTGCATCCACTGCCCTTGACCTTCTATGTTTCACCCCCCCCACCACCCCCCGGCCCCCACCTCTCCGGCCCCCAGACCCTTGGTGGGTTGCTGCAGGGAAGTGGTGCCACTTTGAGTCATGCTGGAGGGAGTGAATGTTGAACATGGTAGACTAGGTGCCAGTCCACCAGATTACTTTAACCAGAATGGTATCAAACCTCTTGCATGTTGATTGAGATGCACTCATCCAAGGCAATGGAGAATATTCTATCACATTCACGACATGAACACTTGAACCTGGATAGGTTTTGGGAAGACAGGAGGGGAACTACGTGCTGCACAATTGCTAGTCTCTGACCTGGGGTTGTAGCCACACTATATATATTGGCATGCCAAAAGGTGACCCCTCAGGATATTGATCATGGGGATTCAGCAATGGTTATGCCATTGACCATCCAGAGGTGATAGTTTGAATCTCTCATGTCTGGCGGTTGTGGCACCCAGAGGAGGTTTACCAGGATGCTGCCTGGACTGGAGGGCTTATCTTATGAAGAGAGGTTGACTGAGCTCGGACTTTTTCCATTGGAGAAAAGGAGGAGGAGAGGGGACCTAATCGAGGTATACAAGATAATGAGAGGCATAGATAGAGTCGATAGCCAGAGACAATTTCCCAGGGCAGAAATGGCTAACATGAGGGGTCAGAGATTTAAGCTGGTTGGAGGAAAGTATAGAGGCAATGTCAGAGGTGGGGTCTTTACACAGAGAGTTGTGAGAGCATGGAATGCTTTGCCAGCAGCAGTTGTGGAAGCAAGGTCATTGGGGACATTTAAGAGACTACTGGACATGCAAATTTGAGGGTGCATACATGAGGGTCAGTGGTCGGCACAACATTGTGGGCTGAAGGGCCTGTTCTGTTCTGTACTGTTCTATGTTCTATGTTCTATCTCCACACTGCAGGCATCCTGTGGCCTCTGAAACCCATCTATATCTTTCACGATTTTATAAACTTCCATCAAGTAACCTGTCAACCTCATTTGTTCCAGTAAAAAAGATTCCACTCTCCTCAATGCTGCCTACCATTGAACATGTAATTCCCTGCCTTGGTCACTCTGCAGTGGCAAATTAGGGTGCACAGACTTAATCATAGTTTTGCCATCAGTCCATCAACCATTACAAATGCTTGACTTTTCCAGTTGAGTGCCTTTATCTGTTCTGGTTTTATTTTTATGATCTTGTGCAGGCAGAATTTTGAGTTTGTACACTTTGTCCCTTCCTGCCACCGTTTCCCTGACTGTGACCTTGCCTTATCCTCTTTCATTCATTTTTCACTCTCTCTAACGCCCCATTAATGCAACATGCTAGAATATTGAAAAGCGTCCCAATGGTACAGCATCCGTTTTCCCCAGTATTGATATCAGTGCCCCAGGAATCAAAACCATTTCTCCCATTGTAATATTTGGACCATATATTGAACTCTCTGATCTCATTTCCCCTACAGATATTGCTCATGATGAAACCAGTAATCCACAACGTATTGAGGTTCTGCTTTTCAGTGAGCACCACGGTCCTCATGTTCACTCTGCAGAACCTCTTTCCGAGACCAGTCTGTGTTGTTAACGCCTTCAACTATCACAATGATTGGACCCTCCCAGTTTCAATGCAAGTTTCTCTTGAACTCAGAGCAGACTTTCCAAATTCAGGCAGGCAATATTGCTTGGTGTTGGCTGCAGAGAACTGCATCTCTACTCCTGACTTCAATTTCCCCACCATCATTCCATTCCTGTTGACTCCCCTGCTTGAATGGCTTCCTCAACCACAGCACAATGGTCAATCCCCTCAAACACACTGCAGTCCCCTACTTTCTTGTGTACAAAGTTAGAATGGGATTGCAAGTTTCAATTGAATAATATGAAAATCCCAGAACACAGTCCTGAGACAATTTAAGGTTTATCAGTACACAAAAAAGTGACATCTCAGCTCAGACAATATATTAAAGATGTTAGGCTAGAGCCTGCCTGTATCCCGACTTTGTGTCAGATTGGTTCTATTTGCAAAATAGGAATTTACAAAATGTCACATGGACTGACTGCCGACAGATTGTGTGCCTTTTGAAGAAAATAGAATGTATCTGCAAATACAAACCTGCAAACGCAAATTCACCACATTGACTTATATGTGTGTGCGTGTGTGTGTGTGTGCTTGATAGAGTATGTGTGTTATGAAGCTGAAGGTATGTACTGTACCTTGAAGAGAGAGAGACAATGCTGTTCTGAACTGAGAGCTTACAAGCCCCTGTGTCTGTGACAAGATGGCAGTCCCAGAGTGTTCTGAAAAATTGAAAAGATGTAACATTTGGCTATAAAATGGATACCTAAGTTTTGGTTCCTGTTTTGACAATGATTTGAAGAAAGCCAATCAGTTTAAATTATGCCACAGGATACTAAAAACCAATCAAGTTGGAATTTATTATTTTGCCAATATTCAATCAATGAGATGATCTGATATGGAGTATTAGAATACGGGCATTTTGAAAATTGGTCAGAGCTGGAGAGTTAAATGTCCATCTAACATTGTGCTCTGAAAGAATTCAGAAAAAAGGTACCTTTTCATGTCAAACCCATTCGCAGTGAAAAGAAAGAAGACGATCCAGGGAGATCATCAGACAAACTGATGACAGGAGGGAAGACAAGATTGGTGTAGTTCTGAGATTACATTAATGTAATTTTAACAAGTGTCTTAGTGGAACAGCATATTTTTAATAGAATTGGGGAAGATAGTAAGTAGTTAAGAGAAAGGGCCAGCTTGGAGTTGTGGATAGTTTTTTTGTCGAATGTTTACTTTGCGAGTTGGAAAAATAAATTGATATGTTTTCTTTAAATAGTGGAATTTGGGAGCTCTCTGTCACTCACGTTTTAACAGATTACGAGGTGAGGCCAGCTTTTCTGGGTGTTTGGTTTAATTTAACAACTGCTTCATAACAATGTGTGTGAATTGACGAAATACATGCCTCTGATAGGGTGTGCGCATGAGTGTATGTGTTTTTGTGAGAGAGTGTGTGTCCATGTGTATGAGTATGTGGGTGAGAGTGCATTTTGTAGTGGGGTCATCTGTAGTGTGACATGAATTCAAGATCCCAGTTGAGACTGTCCTTGGAGAACGGTCACCCATAGATCCAAAGCTGAATGTCCTTGACCTATTAAGTGTTCCCAACTGGGAGGGAACATCCCTGTCTGGCAATTGTTGCGCAGTGTCTATTCATTCGTTGTCATTGCATATGCTTGGTCTCGCCAATGTACCATGCCTTGTCTGCAATATTTGAGATAGAATCATTGATAGAAATATAGAATGTACAGCATGGAAACAGACCCTTCAGTCCAACCCGTCCATGCCGATCTGATATCCCAACCCAATCTAGTCCCACCTGCCAGCACCCGGCCCATATCCCTCCAAACCCTTCCTATTCATCTCCCCATCAGGATGCCTTTTAAATCTTGTCATTGTACCAGCCTCCACCACTTCCTCTGGCAGCTCATTCCATAATAGACAACGTTGGCTGAGTCACATGAGTATCTTCTGCGTACATGGTGCGTGGTGTCCTCATTTGTAATAGTAATATCTTTGTCGACACTCTGATACGTCTTGCAGTGGTTGCCATGCCATGTGTAGTGTTGTTGCCGATGTTGTCCTGAAGGCTGGGCAGTTTGCTGCGAACAATTGTCTGTTTAAGGTTTGGTGGTTATTTAAAAGTGAGAAGTGGAGGTGTAGGGAAGATTTTGATGAGGTGCTCATCCTCATCGATAATGCCTCACTTTTCCAACTGATCTTAGAGGAACAGTTGGGCGAAGTTCACAGCACAGAATGAAATAAGTTACTCGTTGTTTTAAGTGTGGCCTACAGAGAATCTGCAGTAGTGAGTAGAGTGGGTTCTTTCTTGATTATATGTTTTTTGAGATATGTCTCTTGATTAAAGTTTAACTATAAGCCATAGCTCTTAATTTAACCTGGGGCAGTGTTTGTTGAGGAATAAGATGGTGTTAATTTCTGGGTCTGTAGATTGTGAAGGAGCAAAAATGGTCTTTAATAGAGTGATATGTACTTCTTGTCAGATGTGGGAGTTTAAAGAGAGTTTAAGGGTTACTGCGGATTATATCTGTCATAAATGCTGTCGGTTACAAATCTTATCAGATCGAATGGATCAGTTGGAGAGACTGTTGGAAGCAATGAGGAATTTGCAACAGCAACAGTATGTGATGGATAGCAGTTACAGGAAGGGGGGAATGTCTCAGATACAGTCACATGGATGGGTTAACTCCAGGAAGGATAAGAGAGGTAGGCAGCTAGTGCAGGAGTCTTTTGTGGATACACCCATTTCAAATAGGTATGCTGTTTTGGAAAATGTAGGGGGTGATGGAATATCAGGGGAACGTAGCACGACCAGGAGAAAGTGAGGACTGCAGATGCTGGAGATCAGAGCTTAAAAATGTGTTGCTGGCTTATGCCCGAAACGTCGATTCTCCTGTTCCTTTGATGCTGCATGACTTGCTGCGCTTTTCCAGCAACACATTTTTAAGCAACATAGCACGAACAGCCAAGTTTCTGGTAGTGAGACTGGCTCTAATGTAACAAGGGGTACATCAGGTTCCAAGAGATCAAATTTGTTCGGGGATTCTGCAGTCCGAGGTACAGACAGACGTTTCTGTGACCAGCAGAGAAAAAGCAGAATGGTGTGTTGTTTCCCTGGTGCCAGGATCAAGGATGTCTCAGAGAGGGTGCAGAATGTTCTCACGGAGGTGAGGGGCCAGCAGGAGGTTATTGTCCACATTGGGACCAATGACATAGGAAGGGAAAATGTTAACATTCTGAAGGGAGATTACAGGGAGTTAGGCAGAAATTTAAAAAGGAGGTCCTCAAGAGTAGTAATATCTGTAATACTCCCGGTGCTATGAGCTAGTGAGGGCAGGAATAGGAGGGTAGAGCAGATGAATGCGTGGCTGAGGAGCTGGTGTATGGGAGAAGGATTCACATTTTTGGATCATTGGAATCTGTTTTGGGGTACAGGTGATCTGTACAAGAAGGACGGATTGCACCTGAATTGGAAGGGGACTAACAGACTGGCAGGGAGATTTGCGAGAGCTGCTCGGGAGGATTGAAACTAGTAAGGTGGGGGGGATGGGACCCAGGGAGATAGTGAGGAAAGGGATCGATCTGAGACTGGTACAGTTGTGAACAGACGTGAGTCAAACAGTCAGGGCAAGCAGGGATTGGGGATTAGTTGGTGCTGGAAGAGCACAGCAATTCAGGCAGCATCCAAATAGCTTCGAAATCGACGTTTCGGGCAAAAGCCCTTCATCAGGAATAAAGGCAGGCACAGGGACAAGGTAGGACTAATAAATTAAACTGCATTTATTTCAATGCAAGGGGCCTAACAGGGAAGGCAGATGAACTCAGGGCATGGTTAGGAACATGGGACTGGGATATCATAGCAATTACAGAAACATGGCTCAGGGATGGGCAGGACTGGCAGCTGAATGTTCCAGGATACAAATGCTACAGGATGGATAGAAAGGGAGGCAAGAGAGGAGGGGGAGTGGTGTCTTTGATAAGGGATAGCATTACAGCTGTGCTGAGGGAGGATATTCCCAGAAATACATCTAGAGAAGTTATTTGAGTGGAACTGAAAGATAAGGGAGAATCACTTATTGGGATTGTATTACAGAACCCCTCATGGTCAGTGGGAAATTGAGAAACAGTTCTGCAAGGAGATTTCAGTTATCTATGAGAATAATAGGGTCGTTATTGTAGGGGTTTTAACTTTCCAAACATCAACTGGGACTGCCATAGTGTTAAAGGTTTAGATGGAGAGGAATTTCTTTAGTGTGTACAAGACAATTTTCTGATTCAGTATGTGGATGTATCTACTAGAGAAAGTGCAAAATTTGACCTACTCTTGGGAAATAAGGCAGGGCAGGTGACTGAGGTGTCAGTGGGGGAGCACTTTGGGGCCAGCAACCATAATTCTACTCGTTTTAAAATAGTGATGGAAAAGGATAGACCAGATCTAAAAGTTGAAGTTCTAAATTGGAGAAAGGCCAATTTGATAGTGTTAGGCAAGAACTTTCGAAAGCTGATTAGAGGCAGATATTGGCAGGTAAAGGAACGGCTAGAAAATGGGAAGCCTTCAGAAATGAGATAATGAGAATCCAGAGAAAGTATGTTCCTGTCAGGGTGAAAGGGAAGGGTGGTAGGTATAGGGAATGTTGGATGACTAAAGAAATTGAGGTATTAGTTAAGAAAAAGAAGGAAACATATGTCAGGTACAGACAGGATAGATCAAGTGAATCCTGAGAAGAGTATAAAGAAAGTAGAAGTATACTTAAGAGGGAAATCAGGAGGGCAAAACGGGGACATGAGATAGGTTTCGCAAATGGAATTAAGGAAAATCCAAAGAGTTTTTACAAATATATTAAGGACAAAAGAGTAACTAGCGAGAAAGAGGGCCCCTCAAAGATCAGCAAGACGGCCTTTGTATGGAGCTGCAGAAAATGGGGGAGATACTGAATGAGTATTTTGCATCAGTATTTACTGTGGAAAAGGATATGGAAGATGTAGACTGTAGGGAAATAGATGGTGACATCTTACAAAATGTCCAGATTACAGAGGAGGAAGTGCTGGATGTCTTGAAATAGGTAAAGGTGGATAAATCCCCAGAACCTGATCAGGTGTACCCAAGAACTCTGTGGGAAGCTAGAGAAGTGATTGCTGGGCCTCTTGCTGAGATATTTGTATCATTGATAGTCACAGGTGAGGTGCAGGAAGACTGGAGGTTGCCTAATGTAATGCCACTATTTACAAAGGGTAGTAAGGACAAACCAGGGAACTATAGACCAGTGAGCCTGATGTCGGTGGTGGGCAAGTTGTTGGAGGGAATCCTGAGGGGCAAGATGTACATGTATTTGGAAAGGCAAGGACTGATTAGGGATAGTCAACGTGGCTTTGTGCGTGGGAGATCATGTCTCACAAACTTGATTGAGTTTTTTGAGGAAGTAACAAAGAGGATTGATGAGGGCAGAGTGGTAGATGTGATCTATATGGACTTCAGTAAGGCGTTCGACAAGGTTCCCCATGGGAGACTGATTAGCAAGGTTGGATCTCATGGAATACGGGGAGAACTAACCATTTGGATACAGAACTGGCTCAAAGGTAGAAGACAGAGGGTGGTGGATGTTGCCAGGGTTGGAGGATTTCAGCTATAGGGAGAGGCTGAACAGGCTGGGGCTATTTTCCCTGGAGGGTCGGACGCTGAGGGGTGACCTTATAGAGGTTTACAAAATTATGAGGGGCATGGATAGGGTAAATAGGCAAAGTCTTTTCCCTGGGGTCGGGAAGTCCAGAACTAGAGGGCATAGGTTTAGGATGAGAGGGGGAAGATATAAAAAAGACTTAAGGGGCAACTTTTTCACACAGAGGGTGGTATGTGTATGGAACGAGCTGCCAGAGGAAGTGGTGGAAGCTGGTACAATTGCAACATTTAAGAGGCATTTGGATGGGTATATGAATAGGAAGGGTTTGGAGGGATATGGGCTGGGTGCTGGCAACTGAGACTAGATTGGATTGGGATATCTGGTCAGCATGGACAGGTTGGACAGAAGGGTCTGTTTCCATGCTGTACATCTCTATGACTCTATGACTCAATTTGCAGTTATGCCTCCTTGTACAAGCCGATGTCATCATCCTCGGAAAAAGACTCTTCCTGTCCACCCTATCTAACCGTCTGATTATCTTGTCTCTCTTAAATCCTCTCTTAGCCTTTTTCTCTCCAATGAGAACAGACCCAAGTCTCTCAGCCTTTCCTCATCAGACCTTCCCTCCAGACCAGGCAGCATCCTGATAAATCTCCTCTGCACCTTTTCCAATGCTTCCACATCCTTCCTGTAATGGGGCGACCAGAAATGTATACAATATTCCAAGTGTGGTCACACCAGCGTTTTGGACAATTGCAACATGACATCATTCCCTCTACCAATAAAACCTAACACACCGAATGCCTTCTTAACAGCACGAAAAACTTGAGTGGCAACTTTCAGGGATCTATGTACATGGACTCCAAGATCCCTCTGCACATCCACACTACCAAGAATCTTTCCATTGACCCAGTGCTCTGCCTTCCTGTTATTCTTCCCAAAGTGCATCACCTCACATTTAGCTGCATTGAACTCCATTTGCCACCTCTCAGCCCAGTTCTGCAAATTATCCAAGTGGCACTGCAACCTGTAACATTCTTCCAAACTGTCCACTACTCCACCGACTTTAGTGTCATCAGCAAACTTACTAACCTATCCACCTATGCCTGCGTCTAAGTCATTTATAAAAATGACAAACAGCAGTGGTCCTAAAACAGATCCTTGTGGCAAGCCACTAGTTACTGGACTCCAGGCTGAATACTGGGGTATGACCACTCGCTGCATTCTTACAGAAAGCCATCTTTTAATCCAACCTGCTAAATCACCCTCAATCCCATGCCTCTACATTTTCTCCAACAGCCTACCATGTGGAACCTTATCAAAGGCTTTACTGAAGTCCACATACAGCACGTCAACTCTCCACCCTCATCTACATGCTTGGTCACCTTCTCAAAAAACTCAGTGAGGTTTGTGAGACACGACCTGCCCTTGATGAAACCATGTTGACTGTCTCCAATCAAGTTATTGCTTGCAAGATGATTATAAATCCTATCTCTTATAATCCTTTCCAAAACTTGTCCTACAATAGATGTCAGGCTCACTGGTCAATAATTACCTGGATCATCCCTACTGCCCTTCTTGAACAAGGGCATAACATTTGCAATCCTCCAGTCCTCTGGTACTAAACCTAGAGACAATGACGACTCAAAGATCAAGGCCAAAGGCTCCGCCATCTCCTCCCTAGCTTCCCAGAGAATCCTTGGATAAATCCCATCTGGCCCAGGGGACTTATCTACTTTCACATCTTCTAGAACTGATAACACCACCTCCTTACTCCCCTTAGTCTTTTCTGGTCTAAAAGCCCGTACCTCAGTCTTCTCCTGTACAATATTCTCCTTTTCCTGAGTGAAAACAGGAAAAGGTAATATCATTATCATCAGGACCTTGAATAATTTGTTCATTTTGCCTCCAATTTCCACCCCTCTGGAACTTTCATATCGTCTATTTCCAACAGTTCTCTTTCTTCCCTTGACCTCTCTGTCTCCATTTTGGGGATTAAACTGTCCACTACAAGGCCACTTACACCCATAGCTACCATCACTACAGCTGTTCACATCCCACGTGCTGCAAGGATTCCATCCCATTCTTCGAGTTCCTTTGCCTGAATCGTATCTGTTTGAATGATGCCGCCTTCCAAAACAACGCTGCTGACATGGCTTGCATCTTTCATAACCGTGGTTTCCTGCCCACAGTGGTTGACAGGGCCCTCAACTGCATCCAACCTATCACCCACGCTTCCATCCTTGCCCCTTCCCATCACTCACAACAGCATGATCACGTTCCCCTTGTCCTCACTTCTCATCCCATCTGCCTTCACGTTCAATGGATCATTCTCCACCATTTCAGAGAACTCCAGCAGAACAGCACCACTAACCACAGCTTTCCCTCACTCCCCCAGTCTGCATTTCGCAGGACTCATTCCCTCTGGGACACCCTAGTCTATTCATTGACCACTGACACCAGTCCCCCTTCCCCCAGCACCTTCCAATATAACCACAGAAGGTGCAACAACACCTGCCTCTTCACCACCTGCCTCTTCACCTCCTGCACACTCACCATCCAAGGGCCGAAACAGTCTTTCCAGGTGAAGCAGCATTTCACCTGCACCTCCTCCAATCTTGTGTCTTGTATTCACTGCTGCACCCAATGTGGCTTACTCTATATTGGAGAAACCAAACACAGTCTGGGTGACCACCTCCATGCACAAGCATGACCCCAACCTTCTCGTAGCCTGTCATTTTAACACAGTATCCTGCTCACATGCCCCACATGTCTGTCCTCAGCATGCTGCAGTGTTCTCGTGAATGACAGCACAAACTGGAGGAACATCATCTCATATTCAGACTTTACAGCTTTCTGGACTTAATATCGAGTGCAAAACCTTCAAGTTGTGAACCAACTCCTATTCCTTCCCTTTCTTTTAGCTTTATTTTTCACATTCTCTGTCACCCTCTCTCCCCTCCCCCCACCCCAGTGGGACTATCTATTCTTCCCAGTCTGGTAGTTTGAAACACCTCACATTCTGATCACCTAATCTGAACTATCAACATCTTTTCTCCCCCAAGCACTCTACAACCAATGCCACCCCCCCTTGCATAAATACTGTCCCCTGCACAGTTCATTTCATCTCTGATGAGCTCAAAACATGAGCTTGCTCTCTGTTCATGGATGCTGTCTGACCCACTGTGATCTCCAGCATTTGTGGTTTTCAGCACAGATTCCAGCATCTGCACAAATTTGCTCTGAGGTGAGATCATCACATAAGGTCTTCAAGAGAAAAAGCACAGTTCAGAAGATGTTGGGGATGCCAAGTAAGAGAGTGACTGGATATATTCTGCAGGTCAGCCGCAGCTGTGGTGAAAGGAAATGTCGTGTGAGCTTTGGATTGGTGCTCCTGAGTCACAGTTCTTATCGAAATTTACCAACCTAATACAAGAATCGGCTTTCGTGGAATGAAACATCCCATGACACTTCACCACAGCAATTATTAGAAACAATTTGGTGCCAAGTCACACAAAGAGCTTTTCAGGCAAAGGTCTTGTATGAATATTGTGTCGTTAACAACCTCATGATGCCTCATAGTGCTTCAGGGAAATGGAAATAATTGTTCCCGTGCAGAGAAGAAATATCCAGTAATTAGGACACAGCGAATGCCCACAAACAGCAGTGTAACAAATGGCCAAATAATAAAAAGGTTGAGCCAAGTTTCCAATGACCAATCCCTGAGTGGTGTAACGAAAAAGCAAGAGTAATTTTTCAAAGACTTTGTCCCGGCTTGAAACTTTGCCTGCTGTCATGAAATAATGGATAATTCAGAATCCACTCTGTGTTCATATACCACAATTGAAATCTTGTAAACAATTCACCCAAATTGGACACAGAATAGCTGAAAATTTACCTCCAAATGTTTTTCATCACGTCAAAACTCCTTGCTGAAAAACGGAACTCAGGAGAAATGCCTTCAGATAATAAGGCCCGAAGCCCGAAGCGCATTCTCCCCGTGGCTGCGTGGGTTTTCTCTGGGTACTCCGGTTTCCTCCCACAGTGCAGGATAGGTAAGTTGGCCATGTTAAATTGCCCATAGTGTCAGGTGAAGGTGTAAATGTAGGGGAATGGGTCTGGGTGGGTTGCTCTTCGGAGGGGTCGGTGTGGACTTGTTGGGCCGAAGGGCCTGTTTCCACACTGTAAGTAATCTAATCTAAAGATATAGAAACAGAATTCAGCCATTTAGCCAACCAAGTCTGCTCTACCATTTGGTCATGACTGATATATTTCTCAATCCCATTCTCTTGGTTCTTCCTGTACCCCTTAATCCATCTATTAATCAAGAATGCATCTATGTCTGTCTTAAATTACTTGGCCTCCAAACCTTCTGCAGTAGCAAGATTCTCAGATTCACCAACTTCTGACTCAAGAAATTCTTCCTCATCACAGTTATAAAATGTTGTCCATTCTCTCTGAGGTTATGGGCACTACTCTCTCCTGCCAGTGGAAACATCTTCTCCATGTCTGGTCCATCCAGGCCTCTCAGTATTCTGTAAGTTTCAATCAAACCCCCCCATCATCCTTCTAAACTCCATTGATTACTGACTCAGAGACCTCAACTCCTCATCACATGACAAGCCCTTGATCTCCAGGATGACTCTTGTGAGCCTTCTCTGGATCCCTCCGAGGCCAACACATCCTTCCTTAGATACGGGCCCACAATTGTTCAGAATGTGCCAAATCGCTCGAGACCGATTAGATTGAGGGCAACAGGGATTAGTTTAGATACATTGCATTGTCCGAAAGAATAGTTAGTGATCTTGAAATGTGATAAAGATTCATAACAGCTTGGGAGAAATTTTAGGGCAATAGGCAACCACAGTCAATTCAAATGAAATGAAGTAAAAAAACAGACTGGTATTCATGTAACATCCTCCTCGACCTCAAGGCCGACCAAAGTAACAATGAGCACTTCTTACGTTGAGTCATTGCTGCAGTGTTTAAGTGGGATTGCTATTTCGAGCAGCTGCCACATACAATAGGCATAATAGCCTGCTTCATCAGGAATACTGATGAAGGGCTCCAGTCCAAAATGTCAATTTTCCTGCTCCTCGGTTGCTGCCTGACCTGCTGTGCTTTTCCAGCACCACACTCTCGACTCCAATCTCCAGCATCTGCAGATCTCACTGTCTCCCTGCTGAATTTTTATGCTTCTGGCGCACCACTGTGACATCTGTGCATCCTTCTCACAGCTCACCCCTCCAGGCTGAATGAGTGGGCAAATACATGGCAGGTGCTGTATCATGTTGATAAGTGTAAAGCTGTTCACTTTTTTTGCAAAAATGGGATGGCAGATTTCATAGTTGAATGGCTGTAAATTGAGGGAGGGAACTGTGCAACAAAAGCTGGGTGTCCTTGTGCGCCAGTCACTGAAGGTAAACATGTGGGTGCAAGAGGTTATCGAGAAGGTAAATGGTGTACGCTGGTCTGGATAGTGAGAGCATTCTCACTATGAAGCACCCAAGGCAGAGCACAGATTCCAGAGCTTGTTCACAAACCCAATTTGTGCTCCTATTAGATGGGTGAAATGAGTATTGATCCATCTGCTTCTTCAGTACTTTATCCGTAATGCTGCTTCATGGAATGTGTTCAACTGATTATCTTGTAAAGTAGCATCTGGACCAATTCCTTTGTCTGGTACCTGCTAAGTTGCAGATCACATTAGATTGATCTCCTTGACAATTACTGCTGAATGGACACAGGACATTAGCTTCAAATTACTTCCCTGATTATGTGCCAAGCTGATTACGATATCTTCTGGAAACATTGGCCCTTGGAAGAGAGTTTTTGTGGTGCAGTGATCGTGACCTTCTGAGCCAGGGACCTGGGTTCAAATCCTATTGACTCGGGTAGTGTGTCATAACATTCCCGAACATGGTGATCAGAAAATATCAACCCACCCAAAGGATAAACTGCAAAGACCATTTAAATAAAAGACCATTATCTCTCCCATTTCTTGTTTAACAGAGGATTATGTAGAACTACTGCACAGAAACAGGCCATTCCATCCATTTGGTCCATGCAGGTGTTTAATATGAGCCTCTGCTCGTTCCTCTTTATCTGACCTGATGAATATATTCTTCTATTTCCTTCTCGCTCATGCATTTACATAGAAATATAGAAAATAGAAGCAGAAGTCGACCATTACAGCCCTCAAGCCTGATCTGCCATCCAATATGATCATGGCTGATCACTGAGCTCAATACCTTAATCCCACCCTCCCCATTATCCCTTGATCCCTTTAGCCACAAGAACTACATCTACATCCTTCCTGAAAACATATAGATTAGATTACTTACAGTGTGGAAACAGGCCCTTTGGCCCAACAAGTCCACACCGATCCACCACCCACCCAGACCCATTCCCTTGCATTTACCCCTTCACCTAACACTATGGGCAATTTAGCATGGCCAATTCACCTAACCTGCACATTTTTGGATTGTGGGAGGAAACCGGAGCAAACCCACACAGACACGGGGAGAATGTGCAAACTCCACACAGACAGTTGCCCGAGGTGGGAAGTGAATCTTGGGACCCTGGTGCTGTGAGGCAGCAGTGCTAACCACTGTGCCACCGTGCTGCCCATAGTGTTTTGATCATGGTCACTTTCTGTGACAGTGAACTCCACAGCTCACCACTCTCTGGGTAAAGAAATTTCTTCTTATTTCAAGCCTAAAGATTTAACCCTGATCCTCAGACTATGACCGTTGGTTCTGGAACCCCACCATCGGGGCCATCCTTCCTATATTTATCCGGTCTAGAATTTTCGAAAGAATGTTTCTGAAGAGGTGCACTGGACCCAAAATGTTAACTCTGACTTCTCTTCACACACAGTGCCAGACCTGTTGAGTTTCTCCAACAATATCTGTTTTTGTAGAATTCTATCGGTACATCTTTCTTTGAGATCACCACCCACCCAACCCCCGAACATTATTCTAAATTCCAATAAATATAATCCTAACCAACTCAATCTCTCCTATGTCAGTCTTGTGTTATGACACAGAGGTGAACCCTCTGCTAATTGAATCAAACACCCAGAAAAGCTCACCTCATCTCGTAATCTGTTAAATTATAAGTGACAGAGAAGTCCCAAATTCCACTATTTAAAAAAACAATGTATTCTTTAACTCTAAAAGTGAACATTAAACAACTATTGACAAATCTAACCCCCCTTTCTCTTAACTGCTTATTACCTGCCTCCAACTCTTTACCATATAATGTTCCAATAAAATTACATCAACTTAATTTCAAAACCATACAGCCTTTCTTTTTCCAGCTGAAGGTCTCCCTGGATCATCTTCTTGCTTTTTATATTTTTTTCATATGTTTTCAGGTGTTTCACATGAAAAGGTGCCTTTGATAGAAAATGTTTCCTAATTTATTGGACCTGTGTTGATGGCAGTTGCTCTGTCGGATTTTCAAAATATCTGCCTTTTTTAGACCCCAACACCAGGTTGTGTCACTCGTTCGATGTTGGCAAAATAATAAATTCAAACTTTAGGTTTTAGTATCCTGGGGCATAATTTAAACTGGTTAAATTTGAATTGTTGTCAAAATAGCAAGTAACTCAGGTATCCATTTCACAGCCAAATATTCCATTTTTTCAATTTTTAGGCTACTTTGAGACTGCTTTTGTAACCTCTCAGTTCCGAACAGCATTAACTCCCTCTTAAAGGCATAGTACACACCTTCAACTTCATAACACATAAAGAAAGGTAAGGTGGATTATGAGAGTTAACTCGCTCAGAATATAAAACCAGATGGTAAAAGTTTCTACAGATACATAAAATGCAAAAGAGTGGCTCAGGTAAACATTTGTCCTTTCGAGAATGAAAAGGGAGATTTAATCATGGGAAATGAGAAATAACTGAGGTGTTGAACAAGTATACTGTGTTGGTCTTCACAGTGGAAGTTGCAAGTAACAAGTCACTAATTGATGACAAGGAGGCTCTGGTAAGTGAGGACCTAGAAAGAGTCATTTTCACTGAAGAGGTAATTTTGGGCAAGCTGATGAGGCTAAAGGTAGACAAGTCTCCTGGCCCTGAGGGAATGCATCCCAGGGTACTGAAAGACATGGCAGAGGAAATAATAAATGTGCTAATGGTAATTCACTAAAATTTGCTGGGCTCTGCGCTGGTTCTGGCAGATTGGAAACTGCAAATGTGACACCATGGTTTAAAGAAGAAGGTAGACTAAAGGCAGGTAACTATAGGCCCATTAACTTGATTTCAGTGGGAAAGATGCTTGAATCTATCACTTAGTAAGAAATAGCAAAACATCTGGATAGAAATTAATCCATTGGGCAGACACAACATGTGTTCACGAAAGGCAGGTCATGTTTAACTCAATTACTGGAATTCTTTAAGGACATTGTGGCTGTGGTGGACGATGGGGGAACTGTATCTGGGTGTAGTGTATTTGGATTTCCAGAAAGTTGTATTTGACAAAAGTTGTATTTGACTGTTCACAGAGTTACAGGAAATGTATTAGCACGGAGAGAGGATTCATTAACTAACAGAAGCAAAGCATGTGAATAACAGAAGCAAAGCATGGGGATAAATGGGTGTTTTTCCAGTTCAAAAGCAGTGGCTCGTGATGTGCTTCAGGAATCAGTGTTGGGACTGCAGTTGTTGACAATTTACATTTGATGATTTGGAGTTGGGGCCCATGTGTAGTGTATCAGAATTGACAGGTGAGTGGCAGAGCAACGTGTGCAGACGACTCTGAAAGTCTGCAGAGGCATATTGAGAGGTGAAGTGAGTGGGAATGGGTCTGCCAGGTGGAGTACAATGTTAGTATATGTGAGGTCATCCATTTTAGGAGGAATAACAGCAAAATGGACTGTTGTTTAAATGGTGAAAAATTGCATCATGCTGCTGTGCAGAGAGACCTTGATGTCCTTGTGCATGAATCACAAAACGTTGGTTTGCAGGTAATTAAGAAGGCAAATGGGATATTGTCCTTCATTGCTAGGGTGGATGGAATTGAAAAACATGGAGGTTATGCTGCAACTGATGAGGCCACATCTGGAGTACTGGGTACAGTTTTGGTCTCCTTACTTGAGAAAGGATGTACTGGCTTTGGAAAGGATACAGAGGAGGTTCATTATATTGATTCCAGGGTTGAGAGGATTGGCTTCTGAGCAGAGATCAATCAGACTGGGAATATACTGATTGGATTTTAGAAGAATGAGGGGGGATCTGAAAGAAAAATGCGAAATTATGAAGGGAATAGATGCAATAGAAGCAGGGAGGCTGTTTTCACCAGAGGGTGAAACTAGAGCTGGGGGGAGGAGCCTCAAAATAAGCGGGAGCAGATTTAAGGTTGAGTTGAGGATGAACCTCTCCCAAATGTTTGTCTATCTGGAATTCCCTGCCCAGTGAAGCAATTGAAATGACCTCATTGAATGTTTTTAAGGTAAAGATAGATTTTTGAACAGTTAAGGAATTAAGGGTCATGGTGAACAGGTGGGTTCGTGGAGCTGAGTCCATGAAAAGATCAGCCGTGATCTTATGGAACGGTGGGGCAGGTTCGAGGGGACAGATGGCTTCCTCCTGCACCGATTTCTTATGTTGTTACATTCAAACAGTTGAAATTTGGGGGGAAAGCCCAAGGACAATTCTCACAGTGGAAAATTGTTTTGAGAATGGAAAATAACAGAAGTTAACTTTAGGAAGCTACAAAACACTATGATTAGTTTCAAGAGTTTAATACAGACTAAAGAGACCAATTAATGTAACAGAGTGAGGGTTTTCACTTCTTGATAAAAGCAGTAATATGGGCATATTCTATTTCAGCATTTAAGCCTTAAACATCTGTGAAGTGAAAATATTTTTAACTTTATAATCTTTCATCATTGATATCATAAACACTCTTTTAAAACATGGAATTTTGATGTGTCAGTCTTTCAACTGATAACTGGAAGTTAGAATTTCTCATGTGCTGTTATCAGTCTGCATGGCGATTCACACAGTCCTTTGATGCTGTCTGCTCTCTCAGTCTCTACATTTCTCCTTCTTGATGTCTCAGAAATCAATCTTTTCCCAAACCCCTTTCCCTGACAGAGAGGCAATCTGAGGTAGAAATAATTGGGTCTGGACAAATTGTCAAAAATTTAACTTTGAAACACATACAAAGAACAGAATTGCTCATAAAATGTGTGATGAGATGGTGATTAAATATAAGCAATTCTCGAGTATTTTCTACTGCCATCTCTCTGCATATCACAGTCATTAGAAAGGGCACCTTTGTATTGAATAAATAGTTTGTCCAATCTCTGAAGTACTTTTATTTTGAATAATAGAACCCAGCAAAATTATCAGAGCACTTCAATATCAGAATATTGTTGTTGACGCTCAAGCACATTTGTTAATGTAACAGCCAGCTGTCACACAGTAAGATTGCAGAAACAGCAAAAGGGAAGATTAACAAGTTAATCCATTTTTCCTGGCTGATGTTTGGCCAGGGCATCAGGAGTGCTCCCTGCTTTTACAAATGGAATCTTGGTTGTTGGACAACTGGATGAAAGGTTGCAATAAATTGATGGCGTCTTAATCTAATATCGGCTTTTGAAGGAGTTAGACTGCTTTCCAAATCAGAGGATTGTGTTATGGAGTAGACCAGACCACTCAAAACATTCTTAAGCAGGCAATCCCAGGCCAGAACTTTGTTTTGGTCAGTGTACAGTGAAAATTACCCAGAGTGAGGTAGCTAGGTTGACTACTAGATTTTAAAACAGACAGAAATGTACTCACAAAATTACACAATGACACACATAGAACAGAATAAAGAGCCCCAACAGAACCCAGTGTATCCAAACTAGATTTAAGTATGCTGCTCAGAATATACACAACAGTCCCAATAAACAAACCCCCTGGAAGACCAGGAAAAAAAATGGCACAGATGCTTACTGGTTGAAGTTCGAAGGCCAGAAGGAGAGAGAGAGTTTCCACATAGCTCACTGTTGAACTCCCAACTAGTTCTGGACTGAACTGCTGAGCTAGAGAACTGACCACTCTCCTTCCATAATACAGGTCACTTCCAAAACATGACCACTCTGAAAAAATATCAAGGACACAGTCTCCATGAGAAAAGGAACAGCTTTTAGAAAAAAAGCTTTGTGACAATTGATATACAAGGACTGTTGACTAAGCAGGTTGAGTGCTCCCTGGGACTTAGGAGAATGAATGATAATCTTACGAACAAAAATTTGTTTTGGGGGCAGATGGGATGGATGCTGGGAGAATGTTTTCCTTGGCTGGGGTATTCTGAACGTGGATCATAGTTTGTGGACAAAGAAATTGGCAATTTATGACCAAGTAGAGGAAGAATTTCATCTCTGAGAGTGGAACAAGGCTGTCAAAGCTGGGTCATTAAGTATATTCAAATCTGATATTTTTATTCAGGAAGAGAATCGAGGCTTCTGGGGTAAATGCGAGAAGGTAATCTTGAGGGTTATCAAATCAACCATGACCTAATTTCACAGCAAAGCAGACTTGATGGGCTGAACGGCCAACTTCTGTTCCTGTGCCTCATGGTCTTTTGATCTGATTGCAGTCTGAGAGAACATAAGGTCTTTTATCCTTTTGATATTGTCATTTTCAAATGACAATGTCATTTTCTCTTGAAATTCCAATCAGATTTATTAGGTATTCTCCTTTATTTAAAATCTCTTGCCTAGAAATGTACATATCTTCTTTGCACTTCATCTATTGACGCCTTTCATAATTTTCAAAGTCAACCACAGTCTGTTCATCTCCAGAAACAAGAATTCCAACTTATTCAAATTTTCCTGATGAGAAAAGTCTCTCAGTTTCAGTCTGATATGGATAAATCTCTGAAATGACTCCATTTTCTGCATATTACTTTATCAACATGAAGATCAGATATGTTCACAACAGCTCTGGGTGTTTCTGAAGGAGTTTCTATACAATATCAACATGATGTGACAGGACAGTGACTCCGTGGTTAGCACGGCTGCCTCACAGTGCCAGGGACTGGGGTTGGAATCCACTCTTGGGGCGACTGTGTGGAGTTTTGTGTGGGTTTCCTCCCACAGTCCAAATGTGTGCAAGTTAGGTGGGTTTGGCTGTGCTAAATCGCCTATAGTGTCCAGGGAAATGCAGGGATAGGGTGGTGGTGGTGGAGTTGGGGGGAGGGGGGGTGCGGATTGGGGTGGGGAGGGGCCTGAGGCTGAGTGGGATGCCCTTTGGAGAGTCAGTATGGACTCGGTGGGCCAAATGGCCTGCTTCCACACTCTAGGGATGCTATGAAACATCTCCAATTTGCAATTCTATCTCTCCAGAGAGAAACTCCACTGCACGGTTTGACCTTAGTAACCAGTGTTGCTGTTTTTGTTAATTTCTGTATCTTCACCAACAGCCCCCCTTTGCTCCCCAAACCGATTTCTAGGAAGTACTCTAGGAAGTATCTAGCCTATCAGTTATTTGCACCAAAAACCATCAGCTTGCATTTATCTCCATTGATCTGAATTTTCAGTGTTGTTCTCTATATTAAGTTGGTTGAATATATTTTTGTTGGGATGGAATCAAATAGGTTTATTTTACAAACTAGGAAAACCAGCATTTATTGTCCATCTCTATTTGTCCTTGAAAATCTGGTGATGATCTATCTACCTTTTTTGACCTCCACAGTCCACATGATACAGGTTGTTGAAGGAACAGCAACTTCCAAGTCAGGATGGTGATTGGAGTGAAGGGGAACATGCAGGCAATTGTCATCCCAAATATCTACTGGCCTTGTCTTTCTAGGTGGAAGTGGTTGTGGATTTTGGAAAGGATTGTTGAATGACTGTAGTGCATCTTGTAGATGGTACACACTGCTGCGACTGAGCGTTGGTGGTGGAGGGAGTGGATTCTTGTGGATGTGGTGCCAATCAAGCAGGCTGCTCTGTTCTGGATGGTGTCAAGCTTCTTGAGTGTTATTGGAGCTGCACCCATCCAGGCAAGTGGGAATATTTCATCACAGTCCTAATGTGTGCCTTGTAGATGGTGGACAGGCTTTGGGGAGTCAGATTGTGAGGTATTCACACCTCTGGCTTGCTCTTGTAGCCAATATGTTGATGTGGTGAGTCCAGTTGCATTTCACATCACTGGTAAACCTCAGAATGTTGACAGTGGGGGATTCAGTGTTGGTTACACTATTGAATGTCAGGGGCAGTGGTTAAATAGTCTCTAATTGGCAATGGTCATTGACAGGTGTTTGTGTGGCATGCACGTTACTTACCACTTGTCAGGGCAAGCCGGGGTATTGTCCAGATCTTGTTGCATTTGAACATGGATTTTTTCAGTCTCTGAGGAACCTCCCCAGTTCTGGGCTTGTGGTAGAGAGAAGGTCATTGATGCAGATGCTGAAGATAGTTGGGCCTAGAACACTACCCTGAAGAACTCCTGCAGAGATGTCCTGCAGAGCTGAGACCAACGACCACAATCATCTTCCTATGTATCAAGTATGACTCCAGCCAGTGTTGGGTTTGCCCCGATATCCATTGGTTCCAATTTTGCTTGGGCTTCTTGATGCCACACTCAAAAGCATCCCTTAATGTCAAGGGTGAACATGCTGACTTCACCTCTTGTACTCAGCGCTTATGTTCATGTTTGATCCAAGTTTGTAATGAGGTCAGGAGCTGAGTGACCCTGGTGGAACCCAATCTGAGCATTAGTGAGCAGGTTACAACTGAGCAAGTGCTGCTGATAGCACCATTATTGATGATTGAGAGTAGACAGATGGGATGATAATTGGCTAGGTTGGATATGTCCTGCCTTTGGTGTACAGGACAGTTGTGTACCTGGACAATTTTCCACATTGTCAGGTAGATGTCAGCATTGCAACTACAGTGGAAAAAGTGAAGACTGCAGATGCTGGAGATCAGAGCTGAAAATGTGTTGCTGGAAAAGCGCAGCAGGTCAGGCAGCATCCAACGAACAGGAGAATCGACGTTTTGGGCATCAGCCCTTCTCCAGTGGAACACCATTCTCTCTGTGACTACCTGGTCAGGTCCGCGCCCGCCAACAACCCACCCCACCATCCTGGCACCTCATCTGCCACCAAGAATTGCAAAACCTGCGCCCACACCTCCTCCTTCACCTCCATCCACGGCCCCAAAGGACTTTCCACATCCATCGAAGTTTCACTTGCACATCCACAAATGTCATTTATTGTATCCATTGCTCCCGATGCGATCTCCTCTACATTGGGGAGACTGGATGCCTTCAAACAGAGCGCTTTAGGGAATATCTCTGAGACACCCGCACTAATCAACCCCACTGCCCGTGGCCCAACATTTCAACTCCCCCTCCCACTCTGCCTTGGACATGCAGGTCCTGGGTCTCCCCCACTGCCACCCCTTCACCACCTGACGCCTGGAGGAAGAATGCCTCATCTTCCACCTCAGAACACTTCAACCCCAGGGCATCAATGTGGACTTGATCAGTTTCCTCATTTCCCCTCCCCCCACCTTACCCTAATTCCAACCTGTCAGCTCAGCACCATCCTCATGACCTGTCCTAACTGCTAATCTTCCTTCCCACCTTTCCACTTCACCCTGCTCTCTGACCTATCACCTTCATCCCTACCTCCATCCTCTTGTCGCACTCTTAGCTCCCTTCTCCCCAGGCTCACCCCCCACCCCACCTCCCATTTATCTCTCCACTCTGGAATCTCCCAGCCTCATTCCTGATGAAGGGCTCCGACCTTTTTCCTGCTCCTCGGATGCTGCCTGACCTGCTGTGCTTTTCCAGCACCACTCTGATCTTGACTCCATTGCAACAGCTTGACTAAGGGTGGGACAAGTTCTGATATCGTACAGACTGAATCAAATTGGCTGAAAACTGGTAACGGTGATGCTGGGACCACTAGAGGAGGCCAAGATGGATCATACACAAGGCACTCCTGGCTGAAGATTACAATAAATGCTTCAGCCTTATCTTTTGTACTGATCTGTTGGGACCCTCCATCATTGTGGATGGGGCTATTTGAGAAACCACCTCCGCCAGTGAGTTGTTTCATTGACCACCAATGTTCATGACTGGATGTGATAGGATTACAGAGCCTAGATCTGATACTTTGGTTGTGGGGTCACTGAGCTCTACCTATCACTTGCTGCTTATGCTGGTTTTATTTATTCATTCTTGGGATGATGGCTTCACTGGCTCAGCCAGTTTGGCAAGCAAGTAGTCCTGTTTGGTAGCTTCACCAAGTTGATACCTCATTGGCTTGATTTAGATGGACCTTTATTCATTCTTTCCTGTTCACGCTGTATGTTCTGTTGTTACAAAGTTGCAAGTGTATATATACACTTTAAAATAGAGAGTGTTTTCTGAATTTTGGAGTGAAATTAAAGTGCCCACTCAGCTGCCCAAACAGAACAGCGAAGAGAAGGGCTGTTCCAAAACAGATACATTTAACAACTGGCTGTTAATGGATACCTGAGTTTTGGTTGCTGTTTTGAAAACAATTCCAATTTAATGAATTAATTTAAATTATGCCCAGGATACTAGAATCCAATGAGTTTGAATTTGTTTTTTGACAACATCAGACCAATGAGAGAATACGATATCAGGGCAGTGTGAGAAAACGCGGACATTTTGAAAATTGGTCAGAGGAACTGCCATTGAACAGCTGTTGAGCTGGAGAGTTAACCGTCCACCGAATATCACGCTGCCAACAAAACAAGAAGACACTCTCTCTATCAGAAGGTACCTTTTCCTGTACAAGCATTAAAAAGAAAGAGACCCAGGGAGATCAACAGATGGAAGATTGAAGACAGCTGAGCAGACAGAGACAGTGTGGACTTGAGATGAAGTTAATGTAATGTTTAATAAGTGTGTTATTGCATGTTCATAGGATTGTGTTCAGTTTGGTTTGTTAATAGGCTTATTTAGTGTTCACTGTTCGAGTTTGGAAAATAAATTGTTATTTTTCTTTAAATGGTGGGAATTAGGAGTTCTCTGTCACTCACTCACATTTTAACAGATTACAAGGCAAGGCAAGTTTTTTCCTGGTTTTTGGTTTTAATTAACAGAAAGTTCAACCTCTGCGTCATAACACTATACTCCCCGAGGCCTACCAACCCTTCTGTATCTCAGACAAAAGTGATTACTTATTCATTTCATGGGCTATACAATACACCACAGCCTCCCTTATCCAGCCTTATAAGACCATAAGACCATAAGACCTAGGAGTGGAAGTAAGGCCATTCGGCCCATCGAGTCCACTCTGCCATTCAATCATAGGCACTTCAACTCCCCGCATTCTCCCCGTAGCCCTTAATTCCCCGAGACAACAAGAATCTATCAATCTCGGCCTTGAAGACATTTAGCGTCCTAGCCTCCACTGCACTCTGCGGCAATGAATTCCACAGGCCCACCACTCTCTGGCTGAAGAAATGTCTCCGCATTTCTGTTCTGAAATGACCCCCTCTAATTCTAAGGCTGTGTCCACGGCTCCTAGTCTCCTTACCTAACGGAAACAATTTCCTAGCGTCCACCTTTTCCAAGCCATGTATTATTTTGTACGTCTCTATTAAGTCTCCCATTAATCTTCTAAACTCCAATGAATACAATCCCAGGATCCTCAGCCGTTCCTCATATGTTAGACCTACCATTCCAGGGATCTCCGCTGGACACGTTCCAGTGCCTGTATGTCCTTCCTAAGGTGTGGGGACCAAAACTGGACACAGTACTCCAAATGGGGCCTAACCAGAGCTTTATAAAGTCTCAGTAGCACAATGGTGCTTTTATATTCCAATCCTCTTGAGATAAGTGACAACATTGTATTCGCTTTCTTAATCACAGACTCAACCTGCATGTTTACCTTTAGAGAATCCTCGACTAGCACTCCCAGATCCCTTTGTACTTTGGCTTTACAAATTTTCTCACCGTTTAGAAAGTAGTCTGTGCTTTTATTCTTTTTGCCAAAGTGCAAGACCTCGCTTATCAAAGTCTGCTGCCCTGTATCCTTTTAAAGTGCAGACAATTGAACGGGATGGTGGAGGGGTGTTGTGTTAGGTCCCTGGACTGATGAACCAGGTCGAATCCTCACGCTGCAAGTAGGTAATATTCCAAATGCTTTCAATCTGAAAGCGGCGAACGGTAGACAAACCAAGGAGCTTCTTGGTCTGTCTGGCTTGAAATACTGTGTTCCTCTCAGCAGTGCAAGATAACCACAGGAAGTAACAAAATCAAAATTTGAGAGAATGGGGTCAGAATGGTAGGTTGAGGAAAGGTGTGTAGAACTCAAGTGCAGGAAAACACTGATGTAGGTTGAACACTGGTTGGACCAAATATCCTGGCCCTGCCATGTAACCTTCTCAGTACTCAAGAAACATGCCCTCCCAATACTACCTCAGATCATACCCCAGACTGACCACTCTGATTCCCTTGATCAGTTGACTGAAAATGTCCCCATATCAGCTCTATCACTGAGCTTGAGGAAACTTGAGGCACTGGTCTTCAGTTCATTCGGAAGTTGGAGAAAAACTAATTCATCTGGTGTAGGAATTCAGAAGAGGGTACAACGTGAAAGTGAAAATGGGAGGCAGAGGGAGATCGTGGGACCGACAGACAGAGGAGTCTCAGAAATGTCAGTATATTCCAAACTGAGGGGATAATGCAAGCATGATCTTCAGCCAGAAATCTCTGGATAAGTTTGTTTAGAAAAAAACACTGGACTGCCTCACTGTAGAAGCATGTTCGAAATGAAGCCCACTATTCCAGGAATGGTCATGCAAGTTAAAGACTTTTAAAAGTCCATAAGATTCACCAATGTACCTGTCTTTTAGGCTTGGGCTAACAGAGGACATGGACCAGGTTCCTGTACTGAACATAAATTGCTATTTATTACAAATAAATAAATTGGAAATAGAGATAATCATTGGCTCCCCCTCTACACACAAGTGTAGACACATACAGACAGAGAGAAATGTGGTTTGTATTGGGTGGAAGGAAAGACTGGAAGATTGTTCCAAGGTCCCTGTTCTCAGGGGTTGACTGACGTGGTACTTTGAGCTTGTCAGCATGTGTTACTTCTGCATGTTCCTTCTCTAGATATTTTTACTTGTTTGTAGAAGGTACAAGGTGGCTGGTTCACATTTAGAAAGTCTCTGGCTGACTGGTCAGGAGCCAAGGCTTACAATAACTGCTGAGGGAGAAATGAATTTGCTTCCTTCAGGCTTAACATAATTTATGCTGCCCTTGTGAAGAACTGATGGCTTCTCCCAAACATTCACAACCCCAAGCTGTTCAGCTGCCGAGAAGCCAATCAGACAGTTGTTTGCGAGCAGAAAGCTGCTGTCAGCAGAACTGGTCACTAAACCAGAGACTAATCAGCCATGAATGTTACTAGGCAAACCTTGCACACAGTCCTCTGGCTTCAGCTCGAACAAGCAACTATCTGTGTCAGCAGGACTTTGTATGGGTGTCAGGTGACTCGTTGGTAAAAACTGCAGCAATCCTTCATCCATCCTGGGTTGTTAAAACTGTTCTTTTCCAATTTCAGCCCGCAATTAAAAACGCAGAAAAATAACCCCCAAGGCAATTGCATGGATTTCTTCCAATGCAAAAGTTTAAGCCGAGATCTAATAAAAGTGTTAAAATATTTAATAACTTTTCATACGGTTGATGGGAGAAATTATTTTACCTCGTGTCTGAGTCCAGACGGAAGCCGAAGTTTGAAATTCCCACGGAGGGGACAGAGAGGTTTGGAAATGGCATGTTTCACAAACTAAAACTAGGTCAGAGATATGGAGCACAAAGGAAAGAGGGGTTGCTGTTGTTTCTTAGCGTTCCACTTCCAGAGCTGGTGAGTGTTCTTTTGTTCTCCAAACTCGGAAATTGTATCTTACAATTCTTTGGGCAAAGGAGTAAAATCATAAATAAGGAAGTCATGGTTGACAGCTGTGGGACCACAGCTGCTGTGCTGTGACTGTGACAGGCAACAGAATGCACTGCAGATCCAGACATCCACTGTGTTTGCAGCAGGAACAACTTCAGCTGAGAGTTGCCTTTCTTCCCAGAAGGGAGAAGAGAGTTACCTGAATAATTTGTTCTGAGAGGCAGTCACATCCCTCAGTGAAGCAGAATTTTCAGATTGATGATTGTTTGTGGAGGTGAGCCTGTCACTGCAAGTCAGGCCAGTGTGAGGATTGAGGAAGCAGTGATGGAGGAGCCTCAGCCTTGACTGTGACCACCGGTAGAAGGACGGCAGGGTGAATGAGTGAACTTAACGTGGCACCATTGTGCAGGTCACCATTCAAGTTCAGAACATGAAATGGAATGTGACAGGGACAGGGGACAGAGAGAAAATGCTCGTTCCTGCAGTCATCACCAACAGTTCTGCTGGTCACATTGTCTTTTGGCTGCCAGGCTTAAGGACATCTGCTTGTAATAACAGATGCGCCATCTCCTGCAACCACCTTGAGCAACAGCAACACGACAGGAAGAGTTCGACTGCCTCATACAACTTCACCCCCAGGGTCCAGCAGTTCTCATCGCACAGTCCCTGAGTTCGGCCGAGTGCAATACCCAACAGACAGGATCGTCGAAAGTTTTCGCGAAGATCTGTAGCTCAGGAGCTGGTTGAATTCGTTGTTGGTCTGTTCTCTGAGCTGGTAGGTTTTGTTGGCAGACATTTTGTCCCCTTTCTCGGTGACATCATCAGTGCTGTGTTGCCTCCTGTCTTGAAGCACTGATGTACTGTTCCACTCACTAGGACAGGCTGAGTAAAGAACAGGGAAGAAATTCCTGGAATCATGGCACTCATCTTCTGACTCTATCAGCAAACACATTGACCTGGAGCCAATATGCAAACCGCTGCACTGGAAAACCAGAACCAGCACCGATCGGAAACAGGTCAAACAGAACCACATCAATTCAGAGCAAATCAGTACATCAGTGCTTCACAGGAGGCAACACAGCACTGATGATGTCACTGAGAAAGGGGACTAAATGTCTGCCAACAAACCTACCAGCTCAGAGAACAGACCAACAACGAATCCAGACAAGACAGTGCCCAAACAGACAATGTCCGTAATTCTGGAAAAGCTGCATACAAAGCTTGAACAGCATTATTTCTGAGTCTGTCTGAGGGACACGTTGCCCATACCTTCCACAGCAGACGATCCAGACCCACTGAATAAGGCAAAAAAATTACAAAAGGAGAGGGGAGACGCAAATGGCATACCTTTATTGCAACATCAGCAGAGGCTGAATAGTTCAGTGTGTCCACTGCTCCTCATATCTTTGGGACAGTCTTTCTAGAAAGCCTTCACCAGTCTATCTCCATCCTCAGTCCCCACACCTGTATTGTGTCTACCTGGAGCTAAGATGGTATTAGCCTGTGGTGACAGAGCATTTTACATTGCTCATTGTTTGCTGGGAGAACATATTTATTTGAAGACCACAAGGAACAAGAATGTGGAACTGTTTTGGATAATCTGGGATTCAAAAAGGCTTCACCACTATTTTGAAGGGAGAGGTGAAACATGTACTGTGAGCTGTGACTCATCTGCTAATGACACAAAGTTGAATAATTTATGGAATGGAGACTAGCAAAGCTTTTTAGAGCGATAAGAGATGACATTTAATGCTTTAGTTGTTGGACGAACGTGATTTTGAACAGATCAGACATATGTGCTGAACACTGCTGAGCAACGTTCTTCTGAAGTTGGTCTGTGTTTTTCTCGGGCACATGGATGGTTCTCCAATGTGTAAAATAAGTTAGTCTCTATCCCTCTCTCTCTCTCTAGTCTCTGTCTCCTTCACTCTCTCCCATAAAAAAAAACAAACCTTCCAACAGGGCAAGCTGGACAGATCTCTCTCTCAATAAAGTATTTTTGGAAGTATTTTATCGATCTCACTAACCCTAAAAGCTGAATCTCTCCTTCTATTCAATGATCAATGTCTTACTGACTTTCCATCTGAACTGAAGGCCGGTCTAAAGATTTTCCACCACACTATAACTGTCAGAATTTGGATCTTGTTGACAAGAAATTTGGAGCCTCTGAGAAGTCATCCTGTTTTGCTCCTTGAATTTGAATCTTTGGCGTACAGAGACATGCTTTTCCCATTTTACCTTTGGAGTGACTGCAACCAGATCAGCTAGTGGGACCTCATAGAATCAAAGTTCCCCAATTGGGGCTGTTAAATTGATCCAATCAGGATCTGGATCTCTAAACCATTGCTTGGTGGTGACTCAGGTTGTGGTATTGCTGTTGTAATCCTCTTTTTCAATCCTGGTTGTGTACCTGCAGTAAATTTCTTTGGGAACAATAAGAAATGCACCGAATTTTGAGTGTTGTATTCTCCCTCGTGTCCTGGCCTTGAAGTTTCTCCCTCAATCAGTGACATCAAAGCAAATTCCCTGCTCATTCACCTGTCGCTTTTTTGGGGGAGTTTGTGAATTGGCTGCCACCCTTTCCACGTGGCATGCTTGGGTCATCACTCAGTGGTGATAGATGCCGTAGAGATACATCTCTTCCATCGTTGTTTCTTTCTGCTGAGCTTTCCCCGAGTTGCTGGCAAATAGCCAGAAGAATGCAGAAAAAGATTCACAGCATACTTTTACAAAAGCAAGTGTACAGAGCTGGCTAATCAATTCAGACAGGGGCTCTGTTTTATGTTTTCTTGACAGAACAATTGTACCAAATGGCAACAGTTTGTGCTGAATCTTTAAGGTGAGAAAGCATCTCAAGGTGGATTCCCATGTACGTTGTCAAAACAAAAGTACAGAGCCACAAAATTGGGACAGGTGCAGTTTTAAAGTGAACCTTAATAAAGGAGCAAGAGAGAGTTGGAGAAGTTCACAGAGGAACTTTAAGAGGCAGCTGAAGGTATGACTGCCAGTGATGAAGTGATTGAAATCTGTGATGCACAAGAGGCCAGAACTGCAGGGAATCAGCCCTGGCAGAGACTTGTGGGGCTGGAGATGTTTAAACGGTAACTGAGTGGCACGGTGGTTAGCACTGCTGCCTCACAGCGCCAGAGACGCAGGTTCAATTCCCGCCTCAGGCAACTGTCTGTGTGGAGTTTGCACATTCTCTCCGTGTCTGTGCGGGTTTCCTCCCACAGTAGGTCAGGTGAATTGACCATGCTAAATTACCCGTAGTGTAAGGTGAAGGGGTAAATATAGGGGAATGGGTCTGGGTGGGTTGCTGTTCGCAGGGTCAGTGTGGATTTGTTGGGCCAAAGGGCCTGTTTTCATGCTGTAAGTAAGCTAATCTAACAAATGCCCTCAATCTTTTGTGGGCCAGCAAGATGAAATCTTAGCTTTGTCCAAGGAAGCACTGCAGACTTTCAGATCATTGTGATCCTACATGTCATGAAAAACCAGGACTGAAACAAAACAAAGATTTAATATTGAGCAACGGCAGGGAAATGACCATCACGTGTAGTATTGACAAGAGCTGTTGGTTGATGCATTGGAGATGGGCTGGAATTGGAGGTTACTTCACTCACACACTACAACAAACCCTCAACTCACCAGTCTCGCAGTCTTTCCGAACATTGAATATCTCATCAACAAAGTGCAGATAGTGATATATTACTCATAATGTGAGTAAAAATCAAATGCAAGTCACTTCCTGAAGAGTATGCTTCAACCAAGATCAACAAGGGAAATGAGCTAATTATCTCCGATTTGTCCAGAACATGAGGTGTTATGGCACACAGCCCGATAAATGTTGAGGGAAGTCTTGGCAGGTGACAGATCTTTGGGAAAACAGGACTGTCGTTACACCTTCAGGTTGAAAGATGCATGATTTTGAGCATATTCGCAGCAATGTGGTTTGTATTGATTGTGCCTTTTGTTTATATGCTCTGTTGATCAAAACAGTGAACTGCAGAGGCCCACATATCAAATTTTGTTAATAATGGAAAGCACAGTCAAGCTTGGAGTGGGTTCAGTAATTCTTCTGGTAAATTATCACAAGGGACAGAATAAAACTGTTATGATTTGGACCTTTGCCTCTGATGTTTCCAACAGAATCTGATGAGCTGCAGTGTAAAATATATGTCAATGAGGTTTAGTTACTCATTCTAGGTCGACTGTACCAAGATGACATTCCGAATGGGGACCTTTGTGTTTTATTCCTTTCTTGAATTTTATATTGATGAATCTGTCAATGATCTCAATGGTTAGGTAGGAAGAATAACATATTTAAACAGTCAATTAATAATATTCAAAGCACATTACTGTTACATATAAATCGCAGCAGAAGTTTGCACACAGCAAGATCCCAGCCGCCCAGCAAAGCAATCATGACCAAGAATGAGTTTAATGATGTTGGTTTAGAAATTATTTATTGTTTCCACAGTACACGAGAGAGACTCCTCCAAGTCCTCGGCTCTTCTTTCAACACAATGTATCCGAGAGGGCAAACAAAATCCTTAAACCACTTCTCTTCTGAAAGAAAACAAAGCAGTTTCAACACTGCTCCCATATTCTGAACTCCCTGATAGTACTCCCTCAATACTGACCCTCCCACAGTGCGGTGTTCCCTCAGTACTGACCCTCCCACAGTGTAGTGTTCCCTCAGTACTGACCCTCCCGCAGTGCGGCGTTCCCTCAGTACTGACCCTCCCACAGTGCGGCGTTCCCTCAGTACTGACCCTCCCACAGTGCGGTGTTCCCTCAGTACTGACCCTCCCACAGTGCGGTGTTCCCTCAGTACTGACCCTCCCACAGTACGGCATTCCCTCAGTACTGACCCTCCCACAGTGCAGCATTCCCTCAGTACTGATCCTCCCACAGTGTGGCGTTCCCTCAGTACTGACCATCCCACAGTGCGGCGTTCCCTCAGTACTGACCCTCCCACAGTGCAGTGTTCCCTCAGTACTGACCCTCCCACAGTACGGCATTCCTTCAGTACTGACCCTCCTACAGTACGGCATTCCCTCAGTACTGACCCTCCCACAGTGTGGCGTTCCCTCAGTACTGACCCTCCCACAATGCGGTGTTCCCTCAGTACTGACCCTCCCACAGTGCGGTGTTCCCTCAGTACTGACCCTCCCACAGTGTGGCACTCCCTCAGTACTGACCCTCCCACAGTATGGCACTCCCTCAGTACTGACCCTCCCACAGTGAGGTGTTCCCTCAATACTGACCCTCCCACAGTGCGGTGTTCCCTCAGTACTGACCCTCCCACAGTGCGGTGTTCCCTCAGTACTGACCCTCCCACAGTATGGCACTCCCTCAGTACTGACCCTCCCACAGTGAGGTGTTCCCTCAATACTGACCCTCCCACAGTGCGGTGTTCCCTCAGTACTGACCCTCCCACAGTGCGGTGTTCCCTCAGTTCTGACCCTCCCACAGTGTGGCACTCCCTCAGTACTGACCCTCCCGCAGTGCGGTGTTCCCTCAGTACTGACCCTCCCACAGTGTGGAGTTCCCTCAGTACTGACTCTCCCACAGTGTGGCACTCCCTCAGTACTGACCCTCCCACAGTGTGGAGTTCCCTCAGTACTGACCCTCCCACAGTGTGGAGTTCCCTCAGTACTGACCCTCCCACAGTGCGGTGTTCCCTCAGTACTGACCCTCCCACAGTGTGGCACTCCCTCAGTACTGACCCTCCCACAGTGTGGCACTCCCTCAGTACTGACCCTCCCGCAGTGCGGCATTCCCTCAGTACTGACCCTCCCACAGTGCGGTGTTCCCTCAGTACTGACCCTCCAACAGTGCGGTGTTCCCTCAGTACTGACCCTCCCACAGTGTGGCGTTCCCTCAGTACTGACCCTCCCGCAGTGCGGTGTTCCCTCAGTACTGACCCTCCCGCAGTGCGGTGTTCCCTCAGTACTGACCCTCCCACAGTGCGGTGTTCCCTCAGTACTGACCCTCCAACAGTGCGGTGTTCCCTCAGTACTGACCCTCCCACAGTGTGGCACTCCCTCAGTACTGACCCTCCCGCAGTGCGGTGTTCCCTCAGTACTGACCCTCCCACAGTGTGGCACTCCCTCAGTACTGACCCTCCCACAGTGTGGCACTCCCTCAGTACTGACCCTCCCGCAGTGCGGTGTTCCCTCAGTACTGACCCTCCCACAGTGTGGCACTCCCTCAGTACTGACCCTCCCACAGTGCAGTGTTCCCTCAGTACTGACCCTCCCACAGTGAGGTGTTCCCTCAATACTGACCCTCCAACAGTGTGGAGTTCCCTCAGTACTGACCCTCCCGCAGTGCGGTGTTCCCTCAGTACTGACCCTCCCACAGTGCGGTGTTCCCTCAGTACTGACCCTCCCACAGTGTGGAGTTCCCTCAGTACTGACCCTCCCACAGTGTGGCACTCCCTCAGTACTGACCCTCCCGCAGTGCGGTGTTCCCTCAGTACTGACCCTCCCACAGTGTGGAGTTCCCTCAGTACTGACCCTCCAACAGTGCGGTGTTCCCTCAGTACTGACCCTCCCACAGTGTGGCACTCCCTCAGTACTGACCCTCCCGCAGTGCGGTGTTCCCTCAGTACTGACCCTCCCACAGTGTGGAGTTCCCTCAGTACTGACCCTCCCACAGTGTGGAGTTCCCTCAGTACTGACCCTCCCACAGTGCAGCATTCCCTCAGTACTGACCCTCCCACAGTGTGGAGTTCCCTCAGTACTGACCCTCCCACAGTGTGGAGTTCCCTCAGTACTGACCCTCCCACAGTGCGGTGTTCCCTCAGTACTGACCCTCCAACAGTGCGGTGTTCCCTCAGTACTGACCCTCCCACAGTGTGGCACTCCCTCAGTACTGACCCTCCCGCAGTGCGGTGTTCCCTCAGTACTGACTCTCCCACAGTGTGGAGTTCCCTCAGTACTGACCCTCCCACAGTGTGGAGTTCCCTCAGTACTGACCCTCCCACAGTGCGGCATTCCCTCAGTACTGACCCTCCCACAGTGTGGAGTTCCCTCAGTACTGACCCTCCCACAGTGTGGAGTTCCCTCAGTACTGACCCTCCCACAGTGTGGCACTCCCTCAGTACTGACCCTCCCGCAGTGCGGTGTTCCCTCAGTACTGACCCTCCCACAGTGTGGAGTTCCCTCAGTACTGACTCTCCCACAGTGTGGCACTCCCTCAGTACTGATTCTTAAACGTTGCAGCATTCCCTCATCTGAGTACTGCAGTGGGGGTTTTTAATAGCTGAGAGAACTGTTGTTTCTGATTTGTAAAATTGGGTAATGTTACTGTCTGATTCAGTTGGTCCTTTTTCTCAATGGGTGCGACGTAGTGACATATCAAAGACAGCTTTCTGAAGCTATGTATTCTGCTTCAGAAAGATGATAGAGTGTACTTCTGAATGCACATGCCTTTGTGAAGAACAGGAGATAAGCAATTCTGTAGAAACTGACTGATTAATTCAAGCAAATATGCATTTATGCAGATTGTAACCATAGTTGACACATGGACAAATGTATCACAGACAGTGAATATCATGGACAGCAAATGGGAACCATTTTGGGGACATTTCCTTCGACAGGTAATTCAAGATGGAGGAAGGGAAACATTTGTGGCTGTAAGAGCTGCTCCTTTTTTAAGCGATTTTTAGGTGTTGGAGCTGTTTTTCCTCAAAGTCCAGGAGCAATAATTACTGTTTTATAAGCGATTGCAATGTTTTGGACCTTTGGGGAAAAAAGATCAAAACAATAGCACTTCGAAAAGGAGGAAGAGAGAGAAAGATAGAGGTCACGTGGTCAGTGAGAGAGAGAGAAAAAAACCTACACTGCTGTCTGACACAGCAGTGAATCTGCACAGTTACTGCCTTTGCTGTTTGAGTTCAAGTATTTCTGGACATTGGAGTGAGTCTAAGAAAAATTAACAAACAGCAAAATTCACAGCTGACATTGGAAGAAACTTTGTGGGAGAGCTCACAGCCCACCGGAGCAGATAAGCGCATGGTTTTTAAGTGTAACCATGCTGTCTTTTTTTAATAATGGGTAGAGTGGGTTCTTCTTGGTTATATGTTTTATTGAGATCTGTCACTTGATTAAAATTTAAAAATATGAAACATGGATACTCAGTTAGCCTGGAGCACTGTTTTTTAGACTGTAAGACTGTGCTATTTTCTGGGTCTGTAGATTGTGAAAGAGCAAAGATGGCCTGTCAGATGTGCTCTTCCTGTCAGATATGGGAGATTGGGGAGAGTTCCCATGTTATGTCTGCAGCAAGTGTTTTCGGTTGCGAATCCTATGGTATGGATCGGTTGGAGTGGCAGTTTGAAGCAATGAGAAATTTATAAGAGCTACGAAGTGTGATGGATGGCAGTTATAGGAGGGGTAAGAAAAGCTGCAAATGCAGCCAAATAGAGACAGCCAGCCAGGAAAGGTATGAGAGGAAGGCAGGTAGTGCAGGAGTCTTCTGTGGCTATCCCTATCTCAAACAAGTATGCTGCTTTGGAAAATATAGGGGGTGATGGACTCTCAGGAGAATGTAGCACGAAAAGCTAAGTTTCTGACACTGAGTCTGGCTCTAATGTAATGAAGAGTATGTCAGATTCTAAGCAATCGATTGTGATAGGGGGCTCTCCAGGCAAAGGCACAGATAGATGTTTCTGTGGCCAACTGTGAGAAATCAGAATGGTGTGTTGCCTCCCTGGTGCCAGGATCAAAGATATCTCGGAGACAGTGCAGAATATTCTCAAAGGGGAGTGGGACCAATGGGAGGCCATTGTACACATTGAAGCTAATGACATAGGAAGGGAAAAGGATGAGATTCTTAAGGGAGATTACAGGAATATAGGCAGGATTTTAAAAAGGAGGTCCTCGAGAGTAGTAATATCTGGATTACTCCCAGTTCTATGAGCTAGTGAGGATAGAGCAGATGAATGCATCGCTGAGGAGCTGGTGCAAGGAAGAAGGGTTCATATTTTTGGATCATTGGAATCTTTTCTGGGGTAGAAGTGGCCTGTCCAAGAAGGATGGATTGCACCTGAATTGGAAGGGGACTATTATATTGGCAGTGAGATTTGCTAGAGCTGCTCGGGAGGATTTAAGCTATTGAGGTCGGGGTGGGGGGCTATGTGAAACCCAGGGAGGTAGTGAGGAAAGAGATCAATCTGAGACTGGTTCAATCAGGAAAAGGAGTGAGTCAAACAGTCAGGGCAGGCTGGGACAAAGCAGAAAACAAGATAGATTCAACTGCATTTTTGCAGCAGAGAGTGGCAGGAGCTGGGCGGAAGTGAAGTCAGAGCGCAGAGCTGGCTGGGAAGGTAAGTGATTGTTATTTGAGTGGAGTCGTTCCCCTCAACAATAAGTATACCGCTTTGGATACTGTTGGGGAGGGATGACCAAGCAGGGGTAAGCTGCAGTGACCGGGTCTCTGGCACAAGGTCTGGCCCTGAGGCTCAGAAGGGAAAGGGGGAGAGGAGGAGAGCACTAGTTATAGGAGACTCTATAGTTAGAGGGACAGACAGATGGTTCTGTGGACATGGGCGAGACTTTCGGATGGTTTGTTGCCTCCCGGGTGCCAGGGTCCAAGATGTGTCTTCAGAATCCTTAAGGGGGAGGGTGTGCAGCCAGAAGTCGTGGTACACATTGGCACCAATGACATAGGTAGGAAGAGGGGTGGGGAGGTCATTCAGGAGCTCAGGGAGTTAGGCTGGAAGCTAAAAGCTCGGACAGACCAAGTCGTCATCTCTGGGTTGTTGCCGGTGCCACATGACAGTGAGGCAAGGAATAGGGAGAGAGTGCAGTTGAACACATGGCTGCAAGGATGGTGTAGGAGGGAGGGCTTCAGGTATTTGGACAATTGGACTGCATTCTGGGGAAGGTGGGACCTGTACAAGCAGGACGGGTTGCACCTGAACCAGAAGGGCACCAATATCTGGGAGGTAGGTTTGCTAGCACTCTTTCGGTTTAAAAGTAGTGATTGAAAAGGACAGACAGGATCGAAAAGTTAAAGTTCTAAATTGAAGGAAGGCCTATTTTGACAGTATTCGGCAAAAGTTGATTCGGGGTGAATGTTCACAGGTAAAGGGGTGGCTGGAAAATGTGAAGCCTTCAAAAATGAGATAACGTGAGTCCAGAAACAGTACGTTCCTATTAGGGCGAAAGGCAAGACTAGTAAGTGTAGGGGATACAGGATGACAAGAGAAATTAAAGTTTTGGTTAAGAAGAGGAAGGAGGCAACTGTCAGGTAGCGACAGCAGAGATTGAGTGAATCCTGAGAAGAGCATAAACTCAGAAGGAGTATAATGAAGAGGGAAATCAGGAGGGCAAAAACGGGACACGAGATAACTTTGGCAAATAGGGTTAAGGAGAATCCAAAGGGATTTTGTCAACACATTAAGAACAAGAGAGTAATTAGGAATAGAATAAAGCCCCTCAAAGATCAGCAAGGCAGCCTATGTACGGAGCCGCAGGAGATGGGGGATATGCTAAATGAGTGTATTGATTCAGTGTTTACTGTGGAGAAGGACATGGAAGATACAGAATGTGGGGAAATAGATGGTGACATCTTGAAAAATGTCCATATTACAGAGGATAAGGGGCTGAATGTCTTCATGCATAAAAGTGGATAAATCCTCAGGACCTGATCAGGTGTACCTGAGAACTCTGTGGGAAGCTAGAGAAGTGATTGCTGGGCCTCTTGCTGAGATATTTGTATCATCGATAGTCACAGGTAAGGTGCCGGAAGACTGGAGGTTTGTTAACGTGGTGCCATTGTTTAAGAAGGGCGGTAAAGACAAGCCAGGGAACTATAGATCGGTGAGCCTGACCTCGGTGGTGGGCAAGTTGTTGGAGGGAATCCTGAGGGACAGGATGTACATGTATTTGGAAAGACAAGGACTGATTAGGGATAGTCAACATGGCTTTGTGCGTGGGAAATCATGTCTCACAAACTTGAATGAGTTTTTTGAAGAAGTAACAAAGAGGATTGATGAGGGTAGAGCGGTAGATGTGATCTATATGGACTTCAGTAAGGCGTTCGACAAGATTCCTCATGGTCAACTGGTTAACAAGGTTAGATCACAGAGAGTTTTGAGAGGATTTGTAGCTTAGGTTGAGGTTCTGGATATTAGGTTTGCTCACCGAGCTGACAAGCTGAACCTTCCTGTTCAGCAAGCGAACTTACATCCAGGGTTAAGTCACATGGAATAAGGGAGAACTCGCCATTTGGATACTGAACTGAAGGTAGGAGACAGAGGGTGGTGGTGGAGGGGTGTTTTTCAGACTGGAGGCCTGTGACCAGTGGAGTGCCACAAGGATCGGTGCTGGGTCCTCTACTTTTTGTCATTTATATAAATGATTTGGATGTGAGCATAAGAGGTACAGTTAGTAAGTTTGCAGATGACACCAAAATTGGAGGTGCAGTGTACACGATGAAGGTTATCACAGATTACAACAGGACCGTAATCAGATGGGCCAATGGGCTGAAGAGTGGTAGATGGAGTTTAATTCAGACAAATGTGGGGTCCTGCATTTTGGGAAAGCAAATCAGAGCAGGACTTATACACTTAATGGTAAGGTCCTTGGGAGTGTTGCTGAACAAAGAAACTTCAGAGTGCAGGTTCATAGCTCCTTGAAAGTACACTTGCAGGTCGATAGGATAGTGAAGAAGGCATTTGGTATGTTTTCTTTTATTGGTCAGAGTATTGAGTACAGGAGTTGGGAGGTCATGTTGCGGCTGTACAGGACATTGGTTAGGCCACTGTTAGAATATTGCATGCAATTCTGTTCTCCTTCCTATCGGAAGAATGTTGGGAAACTTGAAAGTATTCAGAAAAGATTTACAAGGATATTGCCAGGGTTGGAGGATTTGAGCAACAGGGAGAGGCTGAACAGGCTGGGGCTGTTTTCCCTGGAGCGTCGGAGGCTGAGGGGTGACCTTCTAGAGGTTTACAAAATCATGCGGGGCATGGATAGAGTAAATGGGGTCAGGGAGTCCAGAACTAGAGGGCATAGGTTAAGGGTGAGAGGGGAAAGATAAAAAAAGAGACCTAAGGGGCAACTTTTTCACACAGAGGGTGGTACGTTATCTTCCAGGCCAGTTCCGAACAGAAAACCTTTGCCTCTCTTTACTTTCAAACAATCTGCTGTTCCAAGTTCATCTGAACTTCATCTCGGAGGTCCAGACTCAAAAGAAAATTGGGGAAAATGACAGAGTAATAGTGATAGTTTCCACTGGAAATGTACGGATTACCCATGGTGCGCTGTTTAAACTTCACAGAATGACAAAGAAATAAAGCAATATAAATTGTTGGAAAATTTCAACAGCTCTGGCACCATCTGTGGATAGAAAGCAGCGTTCATGTTTCAGGGTCAGTAATCCTTCTTCAGGTTTATTAAGGAATAATGAGGTGAAAACTCAGAGAGTGAAAAGAAAACCTGGCAGATGGAATTTAATATCAGTAACTGAGGATTGGTACATTTTGGTAATAGAATTTCTGCATAATTATCCCCTCTGAATGATAGAAAACTGGCTGGTTGAGTAAAGACAGATTGGTGGATTCAAATTTATAGTTTACTGAGAACAGCATCTTCCGTGGTTAAGGCCACAGCAAAAAAAACTTCTTGCTAACATGTTCAAAATAAACCAATCGTACAACTGGGATTGGTTAAAGAGTAATATCGGTACATCCCAATGACATGTGACTGTACATAACCAGAACAGCAGGAACTGCAAGGCTGAGCATGCAGGTCTGACTTATCCAAATTACTGCTGCTTCTGAGCTGAGTCACAAAACGACAATATGACATCTCTCAGGAGAAGTGATTGGCAGCAGCTTTGGTTGCACCTCCTTAAAGGCACATGTACATCAAGTCACAACAGTTGGAAGAGTCACTCAACATAAAATGTCACTCTGGTCATAGATAAATCCTATGTGCACTTTTGAACTCTCCATTCTGGAAAAGTTATAAAGATAACAGAGAGGTCACAGTGCCAGTTTGTTTAATTTGTTTGTGAAATGTGGGGGCATCACTGGCTGGGCCAAGATTTATCACCTCTTCTTAATTGCCCTTGAGAAGGTGGGGGTGAGCTGCCTTCTTGAACCTCTGCAGTCCATGAAATCTGTGTGTGGGCCCATAATACTGTCAGGGAAAGGAGTTGCAAGATCTTGAGCTAGGGACAGTCAAAGAACACCAATATCGCTCCAAGTCAGGATGATGAGTGACTTAGCCAGTACTCACAATTGGTCAGCACCATGAGTTTTGAAGGTGCTGTGAAGGAGCCTTGTTTGGTGAGTTGGACAAGTGCACTTTGCTGCCACTGTGAAAAACTGAACGATTTCAAGTAGAGTAGAGGGTGTTGAAGGGGTGACTTGAGTGTGGTTTTTTGAAAACTACGAAGAGGTCAATCAGAAGACTGAGCTAACTCAGCTGGAAATGCTGAGAGATAAGATGAAAAATGGCACATTTCAGTCAGAGGAGCAGAAGAAACCTCTTGCACACTGATGGCAATGAGATTTTGGAATGTTCTCCCAGAATTAAGCACTGATCAAGTGTGCATTTGAAAGCAAGCGAGGTTGGTGTTTGATACAAAGGGCAGGAGGTAAAGGGATATGGAGATAATGCATTTCAGTTAAAATGAACATTCTTCTCATGTGACAGAGTGAGCTCAACATGAATTGGAAAGGCCATGTCTGTGTTGTAAGTTCCAGGTAATTTTCTATTGTCCTGCTGACAATAAGCCACAGAACATAGTGCTTTGAAATAACAGGTGTATCATGGCATGTAACACAGTTGAGCTTTTGATGAAGGTGTAAGAGGTACTGTACCTTTAAGAGAGTTAAAAGTTAGCAGAACTACCTGACACAACACCAAGTGTTCTGAATAAGGTAACAATGTAACATTTGGTCGAACGGCTAGATTAACTGGTTGCCTGGAGACAAAAAAAAATTCAAATTTGGCCAATCAGTTTAAGTTATTACCTAAAATACCAACCCCCAATCAAGTTTGAATTTGGTATATTGACAATCTTAAAAACCAATGAAACAATCCAATGCTTTGGGGTATAAGACTGGTAAAAATTGAACAGTTGAAGGAGAACTGCCAAAAGACCAACAGATGTAGGCTGTTAGTCAGAATTCTCTGAGAGGTACTTGTCTGGAGGAGTTTGCACAGAGAAAAAACATTGACACTGACCAAGAGAGAAAATCTGCGAAGATTCAACAGCTGGCTGGTTTTGAAATTTGAATTTTTTGGTAAATCTTAATTGGGTTTTTTTTTGGGCCAGTATTACAGAAGGGGAAAGTAAAAGATAGGTTAGAGGAAGGAGTTGTGAATAGTTGTGAGTTAATTATTCTGTTATACTTTAAGAAATAAAGTTGTGAATTTTTACTTGAAATAGTTCTTGGCCACTCAGATTTTCACAGATTACTGCATGGGATACATCTTTTCTGTGTTGCTGGTTTAAATTAGGCAGGAGGGTTTACCCCATGACGTAAAAGACCTAATGTTTTAAAGCACAAGGGTCTGCATTCTCTCCATTCTTGTCAAAGGGTCGCAGAGTCCTACAGCACGATGACAGACCCTTTGGCCCTAACTGGTCCGTGCCGACCAAAATGTCCACCTACACTAACCCCATTTCCCTGCATTGGCCTGTGTCCACCTAATCCTTTCCTATCAACATACTTGTCCAAATGTCTTTTAAATGTTGCTAATGTATCCGCCTCAAACATTTCCATATCTCACTCCATATCTGCACCACCCTCTATGTACAGAAGTTGCCCCTCAGGTTCCCTTTTATTCTTTCCCCTCTAATCTTAAACTGATGCCCTCTAGTCCTCAATTCCTCGACCTAGGGAAAAAGACTGAGTGCAATCACCCTATCCATGCCTCTCATGATCTCGTAGAGTTCTATAAGACTCCTCCATCCCCCACAGCCCCTCAGTCTCCTACGCTGTAAAGAAAAAGGTCTTAGCTTGTCCAACCTCTCCCCATAATCAGACCATCAAGTCCTGGAAAATCCTTGTAAATTTCTTCTGCACTCTTTCCAGTTTAATAATATCCTTCCCATAACAGCATGAACAAAACTGAACACAATACTCCAAGTGTGGCCTCACCAATGCCCTGGACAGCAACAGCAACATAATTCCCAACTTCTATACTCAGTGCCCTGACTGGTGAAGGCCAGTGTGCCAAAAGCCGCCTTCATTGCCCTGTCTACCTGTGACTCCACTTGCAGAGAACCATGCACCTGAATTCCAAGATCCCTCTATTTCACCACACCACTTAAGGCCCTACCATTCACCATGAAACTCCTACCGTGATTTGACTTTTCAAAATGCAAGACTTCACACTTACCTATATTAAACTCCACTTGCCATTTCTTGACCCACTTCCCCAAGTGGTCAAGGTCCTGCTGCAATTTCTGATAATCTTTCTCACTGTCCACCACACCAGCTATTTTAGGGTTATCAGCAAACTTACAAATCATGGTTTGTGCATTCTCATCCAAATTATTGATACAGATAACAAACAGCAATGGGTCCAGCACCAAATCCTGAGGCACTCGACTAGATGGAGGTCTTCAATCTGACAAGCATCCTTCCACTTGTTACCCTCTGCTTCATACTGTTCAGCCAATGGTGTATCCAATTTGCCAGCTTTCACTGGATTCCATGTGATCTAACCTTCCAGAGGAGTCTCCCATGTGGAACCTTATCAAAAGCCTTACTGAAATCCATATGAACTACATCTACCACCCTTCTCTTGTCAACCTTCCTGGTCACTTTATCAAAGAACAATTTGTGAAACATGATCTCCCACACATAAAGCCATGCTGATTACTCCTAACCAACCCCATCTTTCCAAATGCATGTATATCTTATCTCAGAATCTTCTCAGGTAACTTACCCACCACAGATGTTCAGCTTACTCGTCGATAATTTGTAGGTTTTTCTTGAATAAGGACATGACATTCACTACCCTCCAGCCTTCCAGACCTCCCCCGTGGCTAACGATGTGACAAAATATCAGCCAGGGTCCCCGTAATTCCTCCTCTAGCCTCGAGCAGTGCTCATACCACCTTCATACATTCTAATACATCCAACACCTCCTCTACTGTGATATGGATTGTCCCCAAGATATCACAACTAACTTCCCCAAGTTCCCAAGTCTTCATGTCTTTCTCCACAGTAAACACAGAGGAGAAATATTCATTGAGGACCTTGCCTTCTGGTGTTCTCCACAGACATGACCACTTGAATCCTTGAGAGGGCCTCTTCTGTATCTAGTTATTCTTTCTCCTGTAATGTACTGAAAGAACCTCTTTTGATTCACCCTAATCTTCTCAGCCAAGGATATCTTGAGCCCCCTTGTCACCCTCCTCATCTCCTTCTTCAGTAAAGTCCTGTATCCCCTATATACCCCCAGGGATTCCCTTGTTCCCAGCTGCCTATCCCTGAACCATGCCTCTTTTTCTGGTCAAAGCCTCAATGTGACTTGCCATCCAGGGTTCCCTATTCCTGCCAACCTTGCCCATCACCCTCACAGGAGCATATAGACTTTGAACTCTAGCTATCTCACTCTTACAGACCTCCCACTTGCCGGAGCTCCCTTTGTCTGCACACAAACTACTCCAAGTGACCTCTGCTAGCTCCTTTTTAATTCCATTAAAATTCGCCTTACTCCAATTTAGAATTTGATCCTCTGGACCAGTTTTGTCACTCTCCATAACTCTTTTTAAATGAATACAACTCTGGTCACTGGTCCCAAAGTGCTCCCTCCCTGTCACCTCTGTCACATGTCCTGCCCTATTTCCCAAGAGTAGGTTAAGTTTTGCCCCTTCCTGACTTGGACCCTCTATATACTGCTTGAGGAAACCTTCCTGAATGCACCTAACAAATTCCACCCCATCTAAGCCCTGAACACTCTGGCATTCCCAGTCCATGTTAGGAAAATTAAAATTCCCTACTATGACAGCCCTATTGTTCCTGCAAGTCTCCCCAATCTCTCTGTATATTTGTTCCTCTAATTCCCGTTGACTATTTGGGGGCCTATTTACAACCCCAATCACATCACTATCCCCTTCTTATTTCTTAGCTCCACCCACAAAGCCTCACTGAATGATCCTTCAGTGACTTCAACTCTGATTACTGCAGTAATACTCACTTTAATCAAAAGTGCAACTCCCCCTCCCTTCCTTCCACCACTTCTGTCCCTCCTGTAACCTGGTACATGAAGCTGCCAATCCTGTTCTTCCTTTAGCCATGTTTCTGTAATGGCTATAATATCGCAGTCCTATGTACCTATCCATGGCCCTGAGTACATCAGCCACCTTGCACTGAAATAGATGCAATTTAATCCAACAGACATTCCTTGCTCCCGATCGTGTTCCAGCCTGACCTGTCTCTCCAACTATTTTTGATGACTGTATCTCCTTTCAGCCTCACACTTGCCTCCCTGCTGTTGAAGGCCCCACTCCTCTGCCAACCGAGTTTAAACCCTCCCCTGTAGCATGAGCAAACCTGGCCACCAAGACATTAGTCTTCCTCCAGTTCAGGTACAACCCGTCCCTCTTGAACAAGTCACCTCTTCCCCAGAAAAGGTCCCAATGATCTAAAAATCTGAATCCCTGCCTCCTGCACCTTTTCTTTAGCCACACATTCATCTGCCACATCGTCTTGTTCTTCTCCTGATGAGCATGTGGCACTCGGAGTAACCTGGAGATTACCACCGTCAAAGTCCTGGTTTTAACTTTTTTTCCTCGCTCTCTAGGTCAGTAATCAGGACCTCATCCCTAATTCTACCCCTGACATTTGTGCCAACATGCACAATAACTTCTGGCTGCTCATCCTCTCCCTTGAGAACGTTCTGGAGCCGCTCTGAGACATCCTGGACTCTGGCACCCAGGAGGCAACTCACCATCCTAGCTTCCTGTTTGCAACCACAGAATCTCCTGCCTGTCCCCCTAACTATCGATCTCCTATCACTAAGGTCCTGTTTACCTTTACCCTCTCCTGCTGTGCCCTAGAACCAGTCGTAGTGCCACCAACCTGGATATTGCTACTTTCCCTTGAACGGCCATCCCCCACAACATTATCCAAAATGGTATACTTGTTTTTGAGGGGAATGGCCAGAAGGGGTTCCTGCACTCTCTGCCTACTCCCTTTGCCTTTCTTGATGGTCACTCAGCTACTCTCTGCCTGAACTTTAGGTATGACCACCTCACCAAAACTCTTATCTATGAGGTGCTCAGCACTTTGGGTGATCCTGAGTGCATCCAGCTCCAGCTCCATTTATCTTCGT